>NW_028229523.1:631393-947090 GCF_053477565.2 Lygodium microphyllum
CAAATCCTCTATGTGGCCTAAAGATGCGATCTATCATCTGGCTAAAAGTGATCGGAAGCCCAAAAGGCATGATAAGAAACTCATTTAGTCCAAAAGATGTTTTGAAAGTTTTCTTAGACACATCCTCTGATCTGATGCATATATGATGATACCTACTTTTCAAATCTGTACAATTGAATATAACTACACCCTATAAACTATCCATAACATCATCGATCTGAGGAATCAAAAAGTGATTATTTATCATTATCTTGTTCAAAGCACAATAATCAATGAACATATGCCATGAACTATCATTTTTCTATAGCAAAAGCATTGGAGAAAACAAGGAGATGAGCTGGGCTGAATCAGTCTCTTTTCTAATAGTTCATTCACTTGACTCATAATCTCCTCGTGCTAGGTTGCATTGACTTTGTAGGGTGGCTTATTAGGTGGGCTACTTCCGGGGATAAGATATATGCCATGATATTTTGACCTTTTAGGTGGTAGCTATGCTAGAAGTGATTGAGAGAAGCAATCAACATACATTTTCAAAAATGGCATGTAATCCTTATCTAATTTAGATGTGTTTCCAATATTCTCACTATCATCTTTATCCTTAGTAAAAACCAAGTATACTGAACGTTGACTTTTTATTACTTTAGAAATGTCAGCTATAGATACAACATGAAGAGATTCATCTTTCAATTTTACATCAAGTGTGAGTGTCTTTCCCTTATGCTGAATAGTGATCTCTTTTGCACAATAATCAATCATTGCATGCATATGGTAATACCATGGCATTCCAAGCAATACATCACAACCTTCAAGTGGAGCACTAAATAACTCTTTGTTGTCCACATATCCCTATATATGCAAAAAAATCTTTCCAATGAGTGGTGTGATAGGCTCTCCATGGCCTTTACATGCCATTCTAACTTTCCCTATGGCTCCCATCTCATCCTCTCTAATGCCTAGACACAAGTTGCCATGTGAATAGAGATGAAGTTGGCTTGTGTAGCATTATAAAAGAAAATCAATGCATATTGATCCCTAATTTTACCCTATTCTCTGCACAACTCAATAGCATCATCATTGAGTTGATCAGTAATAACATCAAGCACTAATCCCACTGATATTTGGGCTTCTTTCCCTTAGGATCTCCCTAATTTTTTGATTTTTCACATTGCTACCTATTGGAATAGTCCCTTGTAATGTGACCCTCTTGTTCATGAATAAAGCATTTATTTGTATCCATCAATTTTCTATATTGTGCCAATGTTTTCGAGCCCTTTCTTTGTTGTTTTGGCCTCTTTTCATATTGACTTTCAAATCTGCCCCTTTTCTTAGCCTTAAATAACTTTTTATTCAACTTCTCCCCACTCTCTCGAAAACTCAAATCCTTCCCACGCAGCAAAGTATATGTTATAGCAGTAGTCTCTATGAGTTGAGACATGCTAGACATAATAGATTTAATGTAAAAATCCTTGATTCCTTTGGGTAGCCCATAAACATATTTTTCCACTTGGTCATGAAGGGGTATAGGGCAATAAGAAGTAATAGGCAGCAGCAATGCATCCCAAAACTTCTTATTATATTACTCTAAATTCTTACATTCCTTAGTATCCAACTTATTCCAAGCTTTCATGATGTCCACCTGAAAGGTACTTATCGACCAATTTGATGCAAACATTTGCTTGAATTGTACCCATGTTGACAATGCTCTACCTTGTATCAAAAGAGTGGACCACCACTTCAATGCATTCCCCTTCAAAAAAGTGGTTGCCTTTTGAATCTTCAAGGACTTGGTGAAGTTTTTCCCTAAATAGATTGTATCAAACTGCTAAATGAAAGTTGAAGCTTTCAACCTATCTTGTGCATCATTGAAGGACTCAAACTTCACTACTTTTCCACCCTCATCACTTTTGCTACCCCTTTGGGTGTCAAATTTTCATACACAATAGTTGCTACAAAATGGGTGCATTTGCTAAATTTATATTAAAATCAACAACAAATGGAGAATTTGCATGAGTATACTCATTCCATGAGTCCCATAAGCATTCAGGGGTGCTGATGCATTACCAAACATGCTACTTTGTGCCCTAGGCATCAAGCCAATGCTACTATACATAGGGTTTTGCATATATTCCAACCATTCTTGAATACATTGAGGCTTGCACACCATGCATTGATAGATGTATACCATAGGGATTTATGCTATACATTCTCGTATGTGATCTCTATCCAACCATAGTATGAAAAATTGTGCTACCCCCAAAATGTCATGGCTGCCCCACCATAGTATGCATGATCAGCTATCCAAAATCCATTGGATTGGCACTTCCATGATGGCCTTGCATTTTCATTCATTGCCTCATGTAGATACTAATTTTTTTGCTCCCATAACATCTTTGGGAGCTTCAAATGAGAGCTTTGGCATTTCCTTCAATGCACTTTGCTGTCCTCAAGGTATAGAAGATGACTTCTTCTTCTTGCCCTTATTGTCCTTCTTTAAAGCATTCAAAAATTAGGTGAACTGAGGATTCTTTGCCAATTTAGCAACAAAGAGATTTTTGCTGTCCTCATCTAATTCTTAAACTAGGAATCAAATTTCTCTTCACTTTGTTGGTTATCAGTGTCATTATGCCTTGAAGGTTCTACATCTTGCCCAACAGCTATATTTTTAGCTTGTTGTCCATGGTAGCCTCGTCTAAAATTAGGCATTTCATTTCCTTCATTCCCATGTGAATATTCATATTGTGAGGCATCATCACTGTTTAATTTTATCTCATTGTATGAAGATATATTGCTGTAATTTCTCAGCTAAGGGTAAAAATCAACACTAGCATAAAGCTTTGGCTTGCAATCAGGTGCCTCCTCGAGCCCACCAAATCAAGGGATTGAGTGGTATTCTGGTAATGGAACCCATGAAACCAGCCTTCCTTCTTGAAGACAACGATAATTCTCCTATTAAGCACTTAGATATAGTATTCAACAAATAAACATAAAAATTGAAATGCACAATTTACCTTAATAATCTTAGACATTGGACACCCTGTTGGCTCCAACATTGGTGCCCCTTTTGATATTTCTTTAGCTTTGATTGCTAATGGAATGAGTAGCAGCTGAGATTCCACAATCTCCATTGCTGTTCCAAAAGTCCCTTACTATAATAATAATAAGCAAGTAGTTCGGGCCATTTGCCCCTTGACTTCTCACCCAAGACTTACACAATTGGAACCATAAACTGACCAAATGTTGCCTCAATTTACAATTAATGGATTGGCATATGAATTTTCTGACAATTATAAAAATTTTAGGTGTTGAATTCACTGTATGATGCCTTGTCCTATTGGCACATGTCCTAAGATGTAAGAGACGAGGAATACGGGAAAAAATACGATAATAAAATAATGGAGAAAAAATACGTGCTACGTTGGTGGGTATATAAGATATAAGGGACTTGACATTCACTCTCATCAGATTATAATAACAAGTCTCCTTCATCTTCTCTCCCTCTCTCTAGCTTTCATGGCTTCCTTCCTTCCTTTTCTATCTTTCTCTCTCTCTTCATCTAGTCTTTCTCTCTCCTCATCACTCTCTTTCTCTCTCTTCTGCAGTCTTCTCTCTCCTCTTCCTCTCTCCCCAGTCCTCTCCTTGACAATTGGTATTAGAGCCATAGGTTATTGATCTAGTTGGCCAACATTCCATTCAGTTATCCCTTTTTAGTCACATAGATCTAAGAGCCACATGTACACAAGTACAGAGATGACATGGAGCAGCAGTGGAGTTATTAAGGATTTCTGACCAAAAGGATTGTAGGTCTAGAGCATTAATGGAGTCTTGAACCAAGTTTGGAGGTTGGAAGACTACATCTAGCAGCTCGCGGATAATTTTTGATCAATTTTAAAGGTATTTTCCTAAAAAACAATGGTAAATGGAGTAGAAGAGGGTAAGTCTTGGTTACTTTTCAAGAAGAGTCTTCTCTCTTTTCATTCTTAAGCTCATGTCAAGCTTCCATGGAGGAAAACCACCCTAGATCTTTTCTCTCCCACCTCCATTGATTAGATGGCTTCTACCAGAGCTTCCCAGGGGCCTTGAGCTTCATTCTAATAGTCATTTGGTCATTTTCACCTTGCTTGGGACTGGCAATAATCGGGGGAGGAGCACCTACCATAGATCGCACCTGAGCAAACTAAGTCTGCAACCTTGCTCGCCTCTCATCTTTATGTTGTGCTACAACAACATACAATGGTTTAATATTAAGAGGGAAAATTAGCAAGTTGATACTTGGGATGCATTTAAAGCACTCATGGTTCAAGTTTTTGTGTCTCCCATAGAGAAACAGAAGTTTTCCTAGTAGTGGTACGACTTAGAGCATCGTGGCTTGACAGTTCAGGACTACACAAATCAATTTCTTAATCTCACGATGTATGTTGAGTCCATAAGTGATGTTGCAAAGTTGCATAAGTATATATATGGCTTGGATCCTCAATTATCACAGTTGATGTTTCAGCGTAGTCACCTTCTCAATTGTTCAAGGCTATTGAATTGGCTAAAAGATACTCCTGTAAGTATCGTAGGGACACTTCAGTTCATCCACAGTATGGATAGCAAAGAGGCTTATCTTAACCATCTTTTGGGTAGCCTAGAGGGCCTACACAGTCCAATTTTGGACAACAAAGAGTTGTTATAAAGCATGGCCAGTTTGGGGGCTAGTTATGGTGGTAGAAATATGCCATTTAGCACCCCTAGAGTTCCCACATATCCCACCTTCAATGCATCAAGGCAAACCAGTAATTTTAGGGCAGTAAACAATGGCACGGTCGAGAATAAACAAGGGGATAGCAAGAACAAGAATATCTCAGCCTTTGGTGATCAAGGATCCATTCCCATGGATTTGTACAAAGAAAGAAAAGAAAAAGGACATTGTTTCAAGTGTGAAAAAAAGTACACAGCTGAACATGCTTCCAAATGTGCTTATAGAAATGCAAAGGTAAGAGTTCAAAGTATGTTGGTCTTTGAAGACTTTGAGGATGACCATGAGGATGCAAGTGCCTTTGTAATCACTATTGAAAATGATGGGGCTAATGAAGAAATTGGGCAAGAAGAGTTCTTTGACCTTGCAAACACCTTTCCTTTTGACCCCGGTGGTCATGTGTGTGTAGATATGGGTGACAAGAATGACTCACATGATGTTGCCACTATTTGTACTATCTCCTTGGATGCTTGGACACGATCAAAGAGTCCTAATACTCTTTGTCTTCAAGGCAAGATTCATGGGAAAGATATGTTTATCTTGGTAAACAGTGGTAGCACACACAGTTTCATAAATAGAGTAGTCATGGATAGGCTGAAATGTTTTGCCACTGATTTATAGCAACCATTGAGGGTGCAAGTTGCCAATGGGAGTAAAGAAATTAGTACTCAAATATGCTCAACTGTACATATTCAACTTACTGAAAATTGTGGGCAAAATATAGACTTAATTGCACTTGACATGGAGCCAATAGACATTGTGTTGGGTTTTGGTTGGCTGAAGACTTTGGGTACCATTTCTATGGATTTCTCCTTGCTATATATGCAATTTTTCAATGATGGACAGCTTGTTCACTTGCAGGAAATCCAAAACAGCAATGAATATCAGCTCATTACAGCCAAATAAATTAAGAAAGAGTTCAAGAAACACTCTCAGATGTTTGTATTGCAATTAAATAAGGAAAATACAGATCAGTCTAGCAATGTGTAAGATAATTCAGCTTTAAAGGCTCTTCTTGATGAGTACAGTGATTTGTTTCAACTACCTATAACACTACCTCCCAAGAGAGCGATTGATCATCCCATTGATTTGGAACCACACTCAAAACCGGTGAATAAGCCTCCTTATAGGTTGTCCAAATGTGAAAGAGAAGAAGTGGCCAAGTAGATCAACGATTTATTGGATATGGGTTTCATGGAGCCCAGCTCATCTCCCTATGCATCACTTGTCTTGCTGGTCGAAAAGGAAGATGGCTCATTTAGAATGTGCATAGACTATAGAGATTTGAATAAGATCACTGTGAAGAACAGATACCCTATCCCTAGGGTGGATGACTTGTTAGATGAGCTGAAAGGGGCTAAATATTTCACAAAGATTGATTTCAGATCCGGCTACCATCAGATACGCATGCGTGAAGGGAATGAGATTAAGATAGTATTTAGGACCGATCGTGGGCTTTATCACTTCTTGGTTATGTCCTTTGGTTTGACAAATGCACTTGCCACTTTTTAGAGCCTAATGAATAAAATACTGTAGCCATTTTTATTCACATTTGTGTTGGTATTTTTGGATGACATTCTCATCTACAGCCGTTCATTGAAGCTCATCTATTGCACATGAGGCAGGTATTTAACGTACTTGGACAGCATAGACTCTTTGCTAAGGAGTCAAAATGTTCATTCATGCAAACAAAGGTAGAGTATTTGGGCCATATTGTCAGTGAGACAGGCATTAGAGGTAATCCAAAGAAAGTGCAATGTGTTAGAGATTGGCCTAGACATGCAAATACCACCTCTTTGAGAGGATTCTTGGGTATCTCTTCATTCTATTGTAGATTTATTTGACATTATGCTACTATTGCAGCTCTTCTCACTGATAGGCTGAAGAAAGAAGCATTTTTTTGGGATGCCATTGGAGATAGAAGCTTTAATTAGCTGAAAGGTTTGGTTACTTCAGCCCCGCCGATCTTGGTTTGCCCTGATTTCTCCAAGGAATTTACCATTCAGTGTGATGCTAGTGGGCGATGTATTGGTACAGTATTGCTACAAGAACATGGGATAATAGCTTTTGAAAGCCAAAAACTTGCTGAAAATGAGATGGTAATGAATGTTTATAAGAAATGCTGGCTATTCTTTATGCCATAAAGAAATGGCACCATTACTTGTATGGCAGCAGGTTTAGAGTCAAGAGTGACCATAGGGTCCTCAAATATTTCTTGTCTTAGTCTAACCTTACTCCTAAGCAACGTAGATGGGTGGCCACATTGCAAAATTATGACTTTGACATTACCTATACTTGTGGGAAAGACAATGTAGTGGCTGATTCCTTGTCTAGAATGTGGGCATGTAAAGTATTTTCCATCATGGAATTGCATAGTGATTGGATATATGAGCTTTAGGAGGCTTACCTATTGGATGCTCCCTCTCCCCACGGTCAACTTCAATGACAAGATCAATCCTCAAAGCAAGGAAGAATTGGACAGGATGCAGGCCCTACTTCAGCAATGTAAGCTGAGCTAAAAGAGAGCTCAATATCAAATGAAGATTTACGTTGATGAGAAAAGATGGGACATTGAGTTCCAAGAAGGGGATTTGGTTTTGTTGAAAGTACCTAAGTCTAGGTATGCCACTCTTAAGGATGGATCCAATAACAAGTTAGCTCGTAGGTTCTATGGGCCCTATTGAATTATTAAGCAGGTGGGTAACTTGGCTTATTAGTTGGAATAACCCCCTCCCACTAAGATTCACAATGTTTTTCATGTGAGTCAACTCAAACCTTTCATTGGATCATCAGTGGATTACTTAGAAGAGCTCCCTCCTATGGATGAAGAGGGTATCATCCAATACATTCCAGAGGCAGTTATAGGTCAAAGTGAAAAGAAGCTGCGCTCAAGATCAATCATGGAATACTTGATCAAATGGCAAGGATTACCCCTTGAAGTGGCCTTTTGGAGACCAGCTTTAATCATGGAAGAGTTCCCTCATCTTATGGATGCTAACATGGGTGAAGTGTAGTCAATGGGTAGCCTGTCCCAATTCAAACAGCTTGGGAGGCAGCTCTCTATTTTCAACCAGATTTGATTCTAAATCATGGACAACATTTAATGCCATATATGGGTTGAAAGTACTCAAAGTAAGCTCCATTTCTATGTGTCAAACACCTCGATCGGAGTTACCTATCAAAAGTTATTGCAGATTTACTAAAACAAGTTCGTGTAGTAGACAACATGCTATCCATTGTCTGCAGTATTGAATTCCCCAATCATGCCCATACATCATATTGTATCCATGACCCAACATACATACATACATAACCCCACATGGTTTATTGAATAACCCCTTATAATAATGCCGCAGAGTGGTGCTCTGGATTGCCCTGCCCTGTTTTGTAATAAGTGCCCATTTTGTTTTTGAGGACAAAAACCCTTGGGTAGGGATGGAATGTAAGAGACGGGGAATACCAGGGAGGATACAGGAATAAAATAATGGAGGAAAAATACATGCTACATTGGTGGGTATATAAGATGTAAGGGACTTGACATTCACTCTCATCAGATTATAATAACAAGTCTCTTTCATCTTCTCTCCCTCTCTCCAGCTTTCATGGCTTCCTTCCTTCCATTTCTGTCTTTCTCTCTCCTCGTCACTCTCTTTCTCTCTCTTTTGCTTCTCTACTTCTCTCTCTTCTGCATTCCTCTCTCCTCTTTCTCTCTCCCTAGTCCTCTCCTTGACACTAAGTGATTCTCAAACCCTAATTTTTGCAAAGATTTAGGGTTTACAATAGGAACTCTCATATTCTCCACCAAATATGACTAAGATCTATTCCAAATGGTTGAAGAATACTGAGATCTTTTGAGAAATTACTAGAGAAGGTGAGAGAAAGCCAAGATGAGAGAGAAAACTGATTTTCTTCATGAGAAAACCCTAAAATCTATCTATTGCCTACTCTACCCTACATTTAATGCAATTACCTATTGTTATGCACCTCCAAAATTCTATTACTTGATCAGAAGCGCTATTGCTAGCCCCTCGAAGGTGTCTCCCTGCTATCCCCTACTTGTTAAGGCTCCCAGATGGGTATCTTTTGCAATAAATTTTTTGTTGTTTGATTAAAAAATTGACTAGCAGCTCCCACTCACTCTCTCTCCTAGGCTGTAAATTAATTGAATGGCTCGGGCTCACTCCCCAAAAATGTTTTCTTAGTTTGGATGGGCATTTTTACCAAGTGGTAGTTTTCTAAATCTATTTTTTGGTATTATCCAATCATTAAATTAATTTTCAAAATCAAATCATTCTAAAAATTACTTTCAATCCTTCTAACCCTACTCAAAATTAAATATACCAATCCATAATTAAATTGGTTAGGCCACCATTTGCAACCTAGAGTGGTCTTCAACCTTTATTGACCCTTAGAGTGGCATTAATTAATTAATTAATGCTAGTCCCTACTAGTATCACCATTGATACTCATTGGCTAAATAACTATCCTAGGGTCAAAACTAACACCAATTGAGCCCAGTTGGCATAACTTATTAAAAATTTTGTCTTTTATGCCCACCTCATCCTTGGGGTCCTTGGCCTATTATTATGAAATAACTGCGATGTATATCACATGTGCTAAAAGACCTTGCACATTTGATCAATATCTAAATCAAATGTTATCGACTAGATTAAAGCATCTTAAAATTTTATGTCCCCATGACAACCTGTCTCCATTTATAGCTTGTAAGAGGATGTGTGAATCTATCTAATAACAACCCCTATGGCTATGGGAGAGTTGGGTGTCTATGTACAATGGCAATAGTAAATCCATCATTAGAGAGATGAGAAGTGACTTCAATAGAACTCCATCCTCGATACTAGAGGGAGTGGTGGATGGGTCAATGCCCTTGTTGTCTCAATCCTCAAGATATCAACTTTGATCATCTAATTCAGCTCTAATCAGCTGAGAGAAAGTGGAGGGTAGTCAAGACTATATCAAAAGGTGGGAGGCTGTCTATGTCCAAACCATGTAGGCTCATCCAGACAGTCATGTATGAAAATCAATAGTCCTTCTCACCCTCTACTACGAGGAGTTGTCTAGATGAACTTGATGCCAATCTAAAGTATCTGTAGTATGGAGCCCCCATAGTCTCTGCCAAAAAGTAATTTCCTCGAGGTCCCTGTCTCTACAAAAGTGTGCAAAGAATTTAGGTGGCACTACAATTCCTCCAATGAATCTCAAATGATAATCATATCATCTGCAGACAATAATATCAGTAATGGCACCCCTGCTAGGCTAGCTCCAACTCCTCCTCCATCAATGTAATCACACACCTTATCTACATATAAACAAAACCACATGGGTGAAAATGGGTATCCTATCAATCCTCTTTGATAGCCCCCTAGGTGCTCATACACAACCTTTTGTTCTCTCATATAGTGTATAAATTTCCCATTTTAAACCCTTTGGTACTTCAATATATTGTAGTCTCTGCATGATTTGTGTACAAGGAATTGCATTAAATTCTTTAGTGGAAATTCACAAAGCAGCAATAGATCCTCTTGTCTTGGGCTCGACCCTCCTCAATAATGGCTCTAAGTGTGAGGATATGGTCCAATGTGCTATACTTGAATCTGCAACCTCCCTATCCTTGTGCTCTCTTACCTTGCACTTGAGCCCACTCATTGAGTTCATGCTTCAATATAAATCCATATATATTGACCAATGTATGGCGAATCATAATATGGTGAATCATAATAGTCCTATAATTGTTAGGGGTCAAATGTTTTCCACTCTTAAAGAGTGGGATTATAGTATCGTGTAACTAGCTTATAGGGAACCCCTCACATACAGCTTTATTGTGCCAATATGGATGCTAGTATGTCCTAAGCATGTGAGAAATGTTTTGATGCTAGTTTGTCTTCATCATATGCCCTTCCATTTTGTAATCTATAAATTACATCCTTAACCATTTTCCAAGTGAAAAAAGATCACTCGGTTGGTCTACAAGCTTGTGGGGGACTGCATAGGTGGCTATCCTACCACATCATATAGTTGTCTCCCATAGTCAAGCCAAGCATTTGGTGATGTAATATGTATGGGGGGATATCTCTCATGAAAGATCTTCCATGCACTCTTGCTATCCCATCCAAAAAATAGTTGATATACCTTTATCTCTAGTTTCACCAAGTAGTCTTGATTGTTCTTCCATACAATGCATTGAAGACGACATGCTTTAGTGCCTAGCTTCACCTTTCTCAATAAGCAAGCACGAGAAACTCTATATTCATCATCATATCAACTATTTTGGGGAGTAGTAGAGTGTATGGAAATGCATACATGGCTTATTTGTGCATGGCCTCTATGAAGTCCCTTGTACATTCCTCCAACGGTCTGTTCAAGCCCAATGTACGTAAACTAGTTTGTAGAGATTCACCACATATGTGTAAGGTATCCTCTATAAAGTAGTACTTGTGATGTTTAGAGAGGCATGGTGTTCCATGTTTTACATGTCCACAAGAGATCACAAAAGTCATAATAGAATGATCTTCTTGTAGAATTTACAATAGGAAAGTAGCATATTGCTATGAATATATTCCATAGTCTTCATGCATGTATCCTAGTCCATAAGTATAGTGCATCATCATTTGTCTTCATTCTTTCTACACCACCCCTTTGAGGTCTTCTCGACATAGTATGGCCACACCTCCAAAACCCCTAGTGCTTTCTGATTTTCTAGCGATTGGATGAATGCAATGCACTTTTCATGTTGCTATGTCTATGTTTCAAAAGTTATGTTCAAAATAACAAGCATCCAAGCGTAGGGCTCCATTCTAGTTCCATATCAACATCCTAAGTGTCTCATAGACCTCATACCATTATGTAGACCTTCTATCAATGATGATGATATGTCCATCCGTGTAAATAGCCAATCTATGAGTAGCAAACTAAAAGATCTTCTTCACTAGCAAATTAGCATCATACAATATGCAAGCATCTATTCCAAGGATGATTTGGTTTCTTGGTATGTTGTGCTTTCTTTAGTTTCTTTGCCGACAACATAGTTCACTTGTGACTCTTGTACTTCATGCTTGTAGTAATTAATGAATTACCCTTTATGAAAAGAAAAATAGGTGTGAGAGAAATAAATGCTAAACATAAGAAAGAAAATAGGGAAATGCAAGTCTATGGAGAATGTTGCAACACAAATGGAGTGGAGTGAAGAGTGATGAGGTGGAGTGAGGAATACAACTAGAAGAGGAGATTTAGGAATGGAAAGAAATCATGCTTCTATTATTTGATTCACTGTGTACAATGTCGTTGCCTTTTTTATAGATAGGAGAGGGCAAGAGAAGATCTCCACACAAGATGGAACCTAAGAGAGAATAAAAATATCTGCAAAGAATCTACTCGATCATCTCAAAAAGTCTCTAGAGAAATCTCATGTGCTTAAGTGGAAAATTCTCTATAAAAACATAATGTGAAGGCAAAATATCAAAAGCGTCAACTAAAATCTCCCTAAAAATTCATGTAAAGTGCCTTCAATATACAAGCAAGTAAAGTGCTCATCTTTAATAAGAGCATGTTTTCATGCTATGCAAGTGTTGAATAAGAGCCTGTCCTTTTGCTATGCATATGAGAGGTGTACAATTTGACCACCATTAGATGGCTCACCATCCTCATTATTAAGTGAGCATGGAGAAATTGTCAGAGGTGAACCTTGAAGGCCTCAAACGAGATGGTGAGTCAATATCAATCAAGTTCATGGTCTAAGAAGTTTAAGTATTTTTGTTCTTGGGGTAGTCCCTATTATAATGATATAGACAACTAACTTAAGTGAGCATGGAGAAATTGTCGGAGGTGAACCTTGAAGGCCTCAAATGAGATGGTGAGTCAATATCAATCAAGTTCATGGTCTAAAAAGTTTAAGTATTTTTGTTCTTGGGGTAGTCCCTAGTATAATGATATAGACAACTAACTTATACAAATCCGACATGAAGGAGATATCCAAACCTATAACACAACATAAGATGGTTAGGAGGATTTTGAGGGGCTCTAAGTATTGTCAAAGGGGGAGTAGGAGAGGTGGCATATGCATGTGGGAATGGGGTGGATAGTAGGGGGGATTTGATGGAAGGGAAAGTTGAAGGGGATGCTACATAGTAGGAGCCATGAGTTTGTGGAGGAAAAGTAGCACATCTTTGAGGAATTTAGGAAACTTGAGAGGGAGTAGAATGAGGGAGGAGAGAAGGTATGAGGAAATTTACCCATGGGAGTGGTTTGAGGCCCTTGTAATAGCAGCATTCATAGTTCTCATGGGCCACCTTGCAGTAGCAACTACAAATTTTCTGCTTTGGGGCATTCACTTGACACATTCACTTATTGGCAATGGGTACATCAAGAAGCCGAAAAGTGGGGTTATAGGCAATTTTACTCCTGAGCTCCTTGATTTCTTTCCTTAGGAACTCAAGCTATTGCGTGTTGCTCTTGGGTTCGAGTTCTCTTCATTTTCAAAGCTTGGGATTCCCTTGCTAGTTTTGCAACAATATCATCAAAAGTATTAGAAGATGCAGCAAAAGAGGTACCTAGTTGCAAGGATAGCTTGCAAGCATTCTTGTTCTTTATTACCAAACATTGGAATGCATTGAGACTGGCAAATGCATCCAAAGTCTCCCAAAACTTTTGTTGGGTGCTCAGTGGAAGTATGCAAGTGATCCATTGTCACACCATGAAGTCTCCTTAACACAAGACGAGAGAGCCCAAAAAAAGTGGAAGAGATTCTCACATCTTAATTAAATTCATTCAATATATATTTGTACAAATATTGGCTCTAGGAGTGCACATCATCAATATTTCAAATGCCTTTTGAAAAACCTTTTTTAAAGCCTTTGCACAAAAATCAACCTATTGCCCATGATCACAAAAGCACGGTCTACTACCCATGACCATGCTATACACCATGACTTGTCTTGCCTAGCATATGTATTTCACCTCTTGTACTCGACCATGTTATCCACCTTTGCCTACCCAGTATATGAATGCATGTATGTGGATGGCACCCAGGTGTATTACATTTTCCTTTGCTAGAACTAAGGCTGTCCCCAACCACATAGCCTCCTGGTAGATCAGAAGCAGAGCCCAAATGGCCTCATGCATGGGTAACTCTAAAACTTGAGAAAATACTAGAGCTTCGTCCTCCATGTACCCTTATTTTACTTGTGAAGCAACAATTGTTCTGGCACTACTAAAACAACTCCTAAAGCCATTCAACATCCACTAACTCTAGCTCCTCTTGAGTTGGCGTTGTGGTAGGAATAGGTCCATGATGCTTTGCAAGGTTATTCAATTAGAAAATAGCTCCAAATTGATAAATCACATCACTTAGCTTCTTAATAATGTAGAAAGGTCCCTTCTTCTAAGGTGCTAGCTTAGATGAAAACTCCCCTAATTACTTCAAACATTGCTTCTAGAATTGAGATGGGATCATTAACCTTGTTGAAACATCAACTCATGCTGATCTTTGTCTTTGTAAAGAACTACTTGAGCACAAAAGATAATGCAAAGGAAATATCCACCTAGGATCCAACCTACACACGAGACGTGACACAAGCTATATCAACAAATATATGGTTGGTTTGTCCATCAGGACTTCACAATGCTCCAAGGACGACATCGACAATCAAGTTCTCAATTTTTGAAAAACCACATGCCAAAAATGACTAGTGAACTTAGAGTCTCAATCATTGACTATTGCATCGATCAGACCATAAAGTCCATAAAGATGCATAACAAAGAGACTAGCCAACTCATTTCTTTGAAGGTCGTCATTGTGGGAATGAATCAAGCAATTTTCAGGAATCGGTGAACCACAACCCAAATTGCATCATGACCTTGATTCATACGGGATAGTCCTACTATAAAATCCATAGAAATGCTACTCCACTTCTTATCAAGGATGCATAATGGATTGTGACATCCCAACTTTTTTGTGTCGTTCAACTTTATTAAGTTGACAACATGGGCACCCATGCACTAAAGACTCAACCAAAGTTGACCACCAAGGCCAAAGTTCAATGTATGCTAGGGTGTCTTATACTTGGCATATCATGACACTCACACAAAAGATTTTTGCATATATCCTAATTATTAGATACATACATTTTATCATGTTTAAACAATAGTCCATCGTATGGAATACTTTTATACTATCTTTCTCTTGGTAGCTAGCTTTCAAGTGTCCAAACCGCCAAAGCTTCTTGGGTTACTAGGTCCATCTTGGACTAATTGCCAAATCTTGCCAAAGTGAAAATCATTTTAGTAATGCCCTATGAGAGAAAGATAGAAATCAATCAAATTTCAAAGAAGGCATCAACTTTAAGGATCGAACTAAGAGCATCGGCAACCATGTTAGTTGTGTCCTTTCAGTAAGGGTTGTCAAAGTGTAAACTTTATACAAGCTCTACCTCGCCTTGCAGTCATGGACATTGTGCTAATTGTTGAAGTACTTTAACGAATAGTGGTCAATCCAAATAATGAATGGATCACCATACAAATAATGACAACAAATTTTAAGTACATGAATGACCAATAGCAATTTGCATCTATATGAATTGCAAAATGTTAATTTGGATTATTAATCTGCAATATTGATATAGTAGTAATCAACCATTTCAATATTTGAAAACATTGATCGAGCTTATTGGTCCAAACAATTAGACTTGTGTGCTTTTCTTGCTTTGGATACCCTCAAGCTAACATGTTAAGGGTTTAATAATATGAGCATAGTCCTTCACAAGCTTCCAAAAGAAATTGGTAAAACTCAAGAAAGATTGTACTTGTCTTATGGTCCTCAAAATAGACCAATATAGCTCTACTTGAATCTTTTTGTGATCAATTCACATACTATTAATTGAGATGATGTGTTCGAGATACAAGATCTCCATGTGAAAAATTTCACACTTGGGTAGCTTTGCAAACAAGCGCTCTCGTCTTAAGAGATGTAAGATGATATAGCACTACTTGAATATTTTTGTGATCAATTCAGATACTATTAATAGAGATTATGTGTTTGAGATACAAGAGCTCCATGTGAAAAAATTCACACTTGGATAGCTTTGTAAACAAGTACACTCAGCTTAAAATATGTAAGATGATATGGAAGAGTTTGCATGCTCCTCTTACAAGTTGCTATGGTAAGTATGTCATCAAGGAAAACATAATCAATGCACATCCTATAGGAACTATCTTTCTTCTTGACCAACAAGACTGGTGAGTCATAGGGTGAAGAACTAAGTTCAATGAATCCCATCTCTAATAGATCCTTGATTTGCTTGGCAACTTCTTCATTCTCACATTTAGGCAACTTGTAGGTTGGCTTATTCATTGGTTTGAGTGAGGCTCCAAATTTATGGGGTGATCAACCACCCTTTTAGGAGGTAAAGTTATAGGCACATGGAGGAAGTCTTTGTACTCCTCAAAAAGAGCCTTCAATGCCAAATTATTTACTAATTCTTTGGATTGATTTGATACCTCTTCATTTAGGTGCAATACAAATATTTGAGAGTGCTTTTAAACTCCTTCAATTATTTTCTAGTGATAAGTCAAAAATAAGATTTATTATGGATTCCTTGCAAATGAATGAGTTGTCCCTCACTAACAAACTCCATATAAAGCTGTGAGAGATCCATAGTAATCTTGCCCAATGTCATCAACCAATCACACCCTTATACCACATCTATGGGGCCCATTTCCAAAGCAATCAAGTTCACCTTCGCATAATAGTTTTCAACCAAATGTAAGGGAACTTGTGAGCACATTTGGGTGTTGATTTCCTCTTCTCCATTAGCCACGTGTACCTTAATGGGATGATGTAAATAAATGGAAAGACAATCCGACCTATTAATTTTTGACTTATTTACAAAGCTATATAGGTCCGGCAATGTTTGCATGAGGCCCTAGAGCAAGGTCCCCTAGCATGCCAAGAGGAGTTTGACAAATAGCCTATCATCTAAAACCCCATAAATTCGAGATTGTGTAGGCTGCAACTAGGAGAGGACTCTCACATCAAGTGGGTTGAGTGGAAGATTAGCCTTGCCCATTTTGTGAGGATTTGAGGGACGTATACATGATGGCATATCAAGAGATTCTATAGCAAAATTCATGTTGTCGGAGAGGAATAGAGACCAAGAGGAGGGGAGATTGATATAGTGATCCCTCGAGATTGAATAGCCCTCTCTTACAAAGAGCTAATGCAACGAGAAGAGATATGGACAACAAAGTTCTTGCATGTGGGCATCCCCTTGCAGCAGGTGGAAGGCAGAATTGGTGATGCTCCTTAGGCGCTTTCTTCATAGTATAAGTGGGGGTGGCCAACTAGCCACCACTAATAGAGGACAAAAGGGTGTGGCTTTCCCTAACATCTCTTGAAGGATGATCCATGTCATTAGCCTCCAAGGGAAGTTATGGTAGCATGACTTGTACATACATTTGTCTAATACTCAAGAGTGGCACCTTTGTATTTGGGAGAGCCGACCTCTAGACAAGTTGGAAAGGGATCCAAGAGAGTGGCTCTCGCTAGCAATGGCAGTTACAGAGCTTCTTGGCCTAGACAACCAGGATTGGTAGGATGTTTTGATGCAAGATGATATGGATCGGGCACCCTCATGTAGTAGAAATTGGGCAAAACATAGCATCATGGATGCTTTTTAGTGAACCATGTGGTGATGCCTATGGGATAGTTGACGATTGGGGAAAGTGTCCTACTTCATTTGGCTTCTTGCACATGGGGGCCTAGTAGTTAGAAGTTGATTGGCCTAGATACAACTGAATGGAGTTTGTAAGTGTTGCCTATAATAGTGCTTTGAGACTCTAAGGCAATGTCTCTAGTCATGCAAGGTAGCCTAGGTGGTGTTGAAAGGAGTCCACCATATTCTCTATCAAGTTGCACCTACCGTGGGTTACATTTCTTGGGGGTTTTTTGCTAGAAGTTAATTAGCTAGGGCTACCATCTATTGTATGAGGCAGAGATGCATGAATGACATGATCTTAATCATTGAGGCAGGCTCTTGTGCTATGGTCACACTAGATGCCTTACCCAAATGCCAATCACTAGAGCCTATGGTGTATGATCAAATATTTGGGAGTTCATTGGAAGCCTCATAGGGTGGCACATCTAGAAGGCAAATTGCCAAATGATTTTTGATGCCTTTGGTATTCGTGACCATGGAAGAGATCTAAAGATCTTTATCCACCCACTTCAAGGCTGTTGGGATTAGCTGCAGGAGGGCAACTCCCAAGCTCGGCAGTAAGAGCTCCAATAACAATTCAAGCTCACTTGGGGTGGCCATGGCTTGTTTTTCATAGTGCAAACAAGTAGATCCAGGTGATGATTACCCCTCCCCCCCCCCCCCCCCGCCCCAAAAAAAAAGCCTGAATGGCTTATGTCCCCCATCCTCCCCAGACTGCCTTGAGAGACTTGAATATATAATTTTGTTTTGAGTTTCAAACAACTCTAGCTAGATTGTCGAGCACATGTATTCCACCCAAAAAAGGTGAATATGGTAGGCCTAGCGAGCTTGAGCCCACCACATAACCAATAAGGTATTTCCATATTTGCATTTACCTTATGAGGCCGGTGTCACACCACGATATGGATGGATAAGTAGTGGAAAAAGAGGTGTCCACCAAATTACATGTCATAAGATAATTAGATTTGATTTTTGCGGTTGGAGGACACTTCTGGGCAGGGGATCTCCCCCGTCCTGAAATTCGGGCGCACCCACTGCACAAGAAGATAACACATTTATTTAAAAAAGGGATTGGGTGACTGATCAGAATTGAACCACTATGAATCACCACACACCACAAATTTAATACGAGTGGGCCAAGCCTCTTTTGGTGATATGCAAGGGCGCATTTAGTGTGTAACCAAATAGATGGACAACTTGTAGCTGTCCGAGGTTGCATGTAACCACCCTAAGACTTCCATTTTTCAGTGCATTGCCTCAAACATGTGTGTGAAGAAGAGTGGGGTAACTAGACTTAAGAAATGTACTTTCTTCCGCAACTGCTGTCTGAACCCACCCTAAGGAAACTTGTTGGGTATGACAGAAACCTGAAACTAAGAAACTAGGACCAAAGGTTTCAGAATCCCTAATATTGGCATTCGCAGCACGAGCTCAAAGAAGACTGCTGTAAGAAAGGGAGCAGCTTGGAGGCTCATCTCATAAGAGGGCAGAGGAGGAAAGCAGCCCAGGTGGTGGCGAGGAAAGAGGGTAGGTTCGGTGGCAGCGTATCACAAAAGCACAGAGAGCAGGGATGGTGGGATTTCAGTAAAGGGGCGAGCCGCTGATGGGAGGCTGAGGAGGCAGAAAGACATGGAGAGAAATGCACCCAAATTAGGATTTAAGCTGCTAGCACCCCCAAGCATTTTATTGAGTACCATGACCAATCCTACGATGTTTATGGAAAGAGATCACACATTTCAAGTGGGCTTGTAAGGATCACTTTGCAGGCAAAAGCAGGCAAACAACTGGCACCAACAGTTTATACAGCTATTAAAAAGGGTGACCCGAAGGCTGAAGTCAAGCAGCAAGAATGAGCTCAACTCTAGCAATGTAGATAGGCTGCAGGGTGTATGGCTTTCCTTTTCTCCAACTTTTGAATCAGCCCTGGTTTGGAATAAGAAGAGGTAAAAGCCCCTTCCCACCCAGCTCTTAGAGGGGCAAATTCACCCTGCAAGCACTACAACCATACTGCCATACCGAGTGCAAGTGGGGGACTCCAAGTTTTTCAGAGAGTTAAGCGGGCAAGTTAGCACCTTCGAAATTGTGAGTGCTTCCATACGACTTGGAAGTGCAAGGGATTCCACCAATCATAAAGTGCAAATATCTTCTTTTTCTCTTCCTCTGTGATGGTTGCTTTGAATCCCCCACTGGCGCCGGGTGGGAAGAGGCTCTAAGACAGATAAGAGGCATGAAGAGTTAGAAGGCATGCTATAGCCTGCTCTACTTCTGAGTTAACAATTTGGTGTCGCCCATGAAAACTCAATAAAACACTTTCCAATCTCTCTCGTATTACGAGCAAAAGGTCTTAAGAGCCAATATAACAGGCCTTTGATAGAGGTATCTTTGACAAAGCATTCTTTCAAACATTCTGGGCACCCAAGGCAGGTAGACACGGTAGTCCAAAAATGCTACGCATTCCAGTTTAATATGTGACAACAGCAAAACCTTGACTGCATAGATCTGGGTGACAGAGCTACTGCTGTTTTTAGGTAATGGCAAATGTGTGGCTCTACCTGTGATCCTTATCAGCTGTACACTCTAACTGATCTAATGAGCTTAAATTCCCAAAAAGTCAAGAACTTGATATTTGGCGTGTCAATATCACAAACAAAAAATGCACTATTGGATAAGTCCATAACTTGATCTGAAGACGTAAGTTCTAATTTGTCAGTATGTATAGTATGCAAGCATGCAACTTGAGCTCTTGTCAAATGCTTTATGTGGGAAGCTTGCAAGCTCAGGCATACCTTCAGTAATACCTAGAACTATGGATGTAAGCTACCAAAAAGAAAACTTCTCTCAACAAGTACGTTTTCTTCCACACCTATACAAGTTGGATAATAAAATATGCCACACACAGCTCTAAATATTAGAAGCTAACCTTCATGATCCATCCAGAAATAAGATGTCCACAGAAAATCACCAGAGTCAATGCCTGCCATCGCCACAAGTTGAGACCCAGAAATGTCACCTTTTCAAGACGAGGTATTCTGACAGTGCAAACTAAGAGAGCCACCAGTCCAAAGAGGCTAAACCATTGAAGAACTACCAGCCACCTGCTTTCATCGTCCTCTTTGAAATCCCCAATGAAGTTTTCATCCAAAGGGTCTGGCTCTTCATCTTTGTTCGGTAAGTTGGCAACATTTATTTTCATACTAGACAAAGTGTCTTCAGGGTTGGGATTTGCCTGAGCTACACCAATATTCTGAGGCGGCTCCTGTGAGGGGACCTGACAGCTAGGGTTACCACACTCCGATGTAATTGCTGCATTTTGTGCCAGTACTGTGTCAGGGGCCAAGGAATTTCTCTTAAGCAGACGAGAACTGCTGTATGCAAGCTGACCTTTCATGGCAGGAAACAAAGGGGGCGGGTCCAGCAACCGCGACTTAAGGCGGCCAAAGGTGCGGACTTTCATGCTTCCCAGTAAAGGTTCTGCTACTGCAGATGAATCAGACCCACTACTCTCATCACTTTCATCAACCAAGGCATCCCTAGTATCTGTCCCTGATGTGTCAAAGGATGCTGTCATCGCTGCAGATAGACCTGAAATTACTTTCCTATCATGGAGTTCTTGCTTGTACTGCTCTTCTTCATTTGTTTTGACTCCCCAAGGACTTGATACATTAATGGATTCAGGCTCGCTGGCTGCATCTGCTGTGGTCAGTCTGAGAGGATGCTCGCCAATTCTCCTTCCATGATTCTGTTCATTATTATCTTTCTTTAAAGCTGCAGGCAAAATATTTAATTCCTTAGCAGCCTCAGCTCCTTCTTCTTCCAACAACGGGGCCATATGCTGGTTAGTATGCATCACAAGCAGCAGCACAGTGCCGAGAAGGGCAATCGACCACTCGTAAAGAAGCTAGTTGACATTAGCTGTGAATATGAGTAGCATCAACTTGCATGAACGCAAATACACAAGCCATGACCAATGCGGCTGAACAATTTAAGATCAATTGCATGCACTAATTCTTGATTAATATCTGCGCTGGTGTCTGTTAATACTCGATAACTCATGATAGAGTCCCAGAGTGCCCACCGACGAACCCATACACAGGGCACCACCACCATCGACCGCCGTCTCTTCATCTTCTGCAGCTCGCTCTGTAATGGACGGTGTAACGAACGGTCAGCCTCTCTAAGGTAAGGTAACTTGCTAGCTACGACAGCTCTCGCGGTCGTACAGGTGTATCGACTTGCTAGCTTTCCACGGACACTAAGGGTGGTGTCACGCGTAGCCCAGAATAGACTTACAAATAGAGCAAGTATGGTGTTTTTTGGCCTCTTTACTTAACAAGGGTGCAATATCTTGCACAAGAGCATTGCCCTTTTGTTTTTTTATTTAATAAAGAGTTGAAGGGCTTGATTTTGCTAGCTAGCTTGTTAGCTTTTAATTACATGTTCAACATGAGACCGTATTTTCTTTATCTTTTTTCTCCTCTTTTCCTTCAACAAAATTTCCTCTATCTTTTTAGGATCAACGCAAATACCATCAGAAGAAACAATGTAACCTAAGTATTCAATCTAGGTTTGGAAAATTTTACTCTTGTTAGGGTTAGCATACAATTGATTCTCTTTCAACAATTTGAAAACTAAAGATAGATGTTCATAATGCTCATTCTCATCCTTACTGAAAACCAAAATATCATCAAAGAAAACAATCACACAATTTCGATACTTCAAAGATATACGATTCATTATACGATTGAATGTAGTTGGTGTGTTGGTCAAATCGAAATGCATATTAACAAGAAATTTATAATGACCAAACTAAGTTCTAAATGCAGTCTTAAAAATATAAGGTGTGTCCAAGCGTACTTGATGATATCCAGATTTGAGATCTATCTTGCTAAAAATAGTGGCCCCTTGTAGTTTATCCATAAGGTCGTCTACCCTAGGGATCGAATATCTATTCTTAACAATGATTTTGTTTAGGGAATGATAGTCAATGCACATCCTGTAGGTATTATTTTTCTTAACTAATAGGACAAGTGCACCAAAAGGAGAACTACTGGGTCTAATGAGTCCTCGGTTTAACAATTCCTCAACTTGTGTTTGGATTTCTTTTTGTTCAATCTGATTGTATCTATAAGGTGCTTTACATGGTGGTTGAGAACATGGGATTAAATCTATTTTATGATCTTCAGGATGTGTAGGTGGTAAACTAGGTGGTAAATCAGCAACAAAACAATCTTTAAATTGTGAAAGAAATTGTACATGCCTAGGATGTATCTAATTTTCCTTAGCTTCAATTTCATTCACCCATACTAAATATGATTTATTACATTTTCTCAATGCACGTTTAGCTTCTGTGTGACTAAGCAGTGGAAAATTATCAAAGGTATGCAATGCATGTAATGTGATTTGGTTTTCGTTAAAATGAACTTTCATGGAATGAGTGGAATAATCTATGTTAGTGTTATATTTGTGACACCAAGGCATTCCTAAAATAATATTACTAGCTTGCAAGGTACAACCAAGAAATTTATACGCTCAACATAATCACCGATTTTAATCTCTTAATCATACACTTCTTGTGTACCATTGTATCTAGTGCCTAAGAATGTAGCCTTTATACGATAATGAGTTGGAACAGTAGATAAATTCAATTCTTTTACCAACTTTGTGGAAATAAAATCATGCGCACTTCCATCATCATACAAAACAATCTTTTCTCGACCATGTACAAAACATGTTATTGTTAATAGCAAATGAGGATTTGGCATACCTGGTAAAGTATCTGAAGCAACGCCAATATCATCACCATTTTTAGTGAAGTCTGGCATATCTTCATGGTCCACATCATCAGTTGCTCCCAAGTGATTGATTTGAACAACTTGCTTTTTGGACTGATAGTTCACTGCTAAGTGTCCAGGTTGATGATACTTGTAGTAAACCATAGGCTTTGCTTTGGAGACATTGTTCATAATAGCTGGAAATTTGGGTATATTGGGATTTGGCTAGAGGGAAGGCTTAGGGCTTGAATTTGTATTTGATGGTAAAGCAAGAGGTCGAGTCCAGGGTTTACGAAAAGAAGGAGCAAAGCGATTTTGATTCTTAATTCGGAAGCTAGAATTGAATTGCTTTGTACTAAAGTTACCATTAGTCGAAAATTATTGTGGTCGCTTTTCTCGTCTACGAATTTTATCCTCCGCATCATGTGCTAAAGAAATCGCATCCTCTGAAGTCTTTGGCTTGAACATATTCACTTCCACATAGAAGTGACTAAGCAAATTGGACATATACTTGTGATTGTGGGTCGCCTCAAAAACATCTTCAAGCATTCGAAGTTGAACTAAGGCACTCCAAAAATGCTTATGTATTGTGGGATGGATTCACGATCTCTTTGTTATTGCAAGAGATCCCACTGTTTGATAGCTTTCTCATGGAATTGAGGTGGAAGGAAATTCTGCAAAAATTTCTTTTGAAAGGCTTTCCAAGTAGAGGGACAATCAATACTCTTACGGACAACAGTCCACCATGATGATGCTCTATCTGCTAGATGGCTAGTGATACATTTAAGTCTATCTTTTTCAATATATTGCTTTTCATGAAAATAATCATCAAACTGACTAATGAAAGTGCCAAGAACAATTTTGCCATCATGCAGTACAAGGAAAGAGAGATATAGTGACGGCGGGTAGCGACGGAGGAATAGGGGCGTCGCTATTTGCGTCGCAAATGCGATACGAATAGCGACGACCCACAGGGAAAAAAACAGGGCCGAAACCCGAGCACGTTTCATTTTGCGCATTTTCGTGAGACATTGAGAGAGAGAGAGAGAGAGAGAGAGAGAGAGAGAGAGAGAGAGAGAGAGAGAGAGCGACCGTTTTGCATAGAGGGTGAGAGAGGGAGAGGAAGAAGGCTTGCCGTCGCCACTGCCGCCGTTCGTGAAAGAGAGGAGGAGCCTTCCTCGTGAAGAGGAGCCGCCAAACCCTTGCCATATCTTTACGGTGAGTCCATTCTCTCTCTCTCTTGCTTGTTTAGGGTTTAATTTGTGTATATTGGAGGGAGAGGAAATGAGAGAGAAAGAGAGGGAGAGGGAGAGGGAGGGAGAGAAAGAGAAAGAGAGGGGGAGAGAAAGAGAAAAAGAGAGGGAGAGGGAGGGGGGAGAAAATGAGAGAGGGAGAGAAAGAGAAAGAGAGGGAGAGGGAGAGGGAGAGGGATGGGGAGGAAATGAGAGAGGAAGAGGAAGGGAGAGTGCATTCTCTCTCTCTTTTACTTTTGCTTATATGATTTGTGTATATATATTGAGAGAGGAAGAGGAAATGAGAGAGAAAGAGAGGGAGAGGGAGAGGGAGGAAATGGGAGAGGGAGAGAGAGAGAGAGAGAAAGAGGGAGAGGGAGGAAATGAAAGAGGGAGGGGGATGAAATGAGAGAACGAGAGGGAGGGAGAGTGTATTCTCTCTTTTTTTAATTTATTTTTTGCATAATTTGTATATAATGAGAGAGGGAGAAGAAATGAGGGAGAGGGAGAGGGAGAGGGAGAAAGGGAGGGAAATTAAAGAGGGAGAGGGAGGGAGAGAGAGAGAGAGAGGGAATGAGAGAGGGAGAGGGAGAGGGAGAGGGGGGGAGATGAAAACATAATAGGGAAATGAGAGAGGGAGAGGGAGAGAGAAGAAATGAGAGAAGGAGAGGAAGAGAGCAAAAGGAAATGAGAGAGGGAGAGGAGAGAGAAAAAAGAGAGAATGAGAGGAGAGAGAAAAAGAGATAAGATGTTAAACATAATAGGCAAAGAGAGAAAGAGAGGGTGTGGGTGAGGGTGAGGGCGAGGGAGGGAGAGGAAATGAGAGAGGGAGAGGAAGAGAGAAAAGGAAATGAGAGATAGAGGAGAGAGAAAAAGAGAGAAAGATCATTAAACCTAATGGAAAAATAGAGAAAGAGAGGGTCAGGGTGAGGGAGGGAGGGAGAGAAAGAAAGAAAGGGAAATGAGAGAGGGAGAGGAGAGAGAAAAAATGAGAGAGGGAAAGGAGAGAGAAAAAAAGAAAAAAATTATTAAATCTAATAGAGAAAGAGAGAAAGAGAGGGTCGGAGTGAGGAGGAGAGAGGAAAAAAATGAGAGAGAGAGAGAGAGAGAGAAGAGAGAAAAAGAAAGAAAAATCATTAAACCTAATAGGGAAAGAGAGAAAGAGAGGGTGAGGGCGAGGGAGGGAGAGGAAATGAGAGAGGGAGAGGAAGAGAGAAAAGGAAATGAGACATGGAGAGGAGAGAGAGAGAGAAAAAAAAAAATTGAGAGAGAGGAGAGAGAAAAAGAGAGAAAGATCATTAAACCTAATGGAAAAGAGAGAAAGAGAGGGTCGGGGTGAGGGAGGGAGAGAAAATGAGAGGGAGAGAAAGAAAGAAAGGGAAATGAGAGAGGCAGAGGAGAGAAAAAAAAATGAGAGAGGGAGAGGAGAGAGAAAAATAGAAAAAAATCATTAAATCTAATAGAGAAAGAGAGAAAGAGAAAGTCAGGGTGAGGGAGGGACAGGAAATGAGAGAGGGAGAGAAAGAGAGAAAGGAAAATGAGAGAGGGAGAGGAGAGAGAAAAAGAAATGAGAGAGAGGAGAGAGAAAAATAGAAAAAATCATTAAACCTAATAGGAAAAGAGAGAAAGAGAGGGTTAGGGTGAGGGAGGGAGAGGAAATGAGAGAGGGGGAGAAAGAGAGAAAGAGAAATGAGAGAGGGAGAGGAGAGAGAAAAATAGAAAAAAATCATTAAACCTAATAGAGAAAGAGAGAAAGAGAGGGTGAGGGTGAGAGAGGGAGAGGAAATGAGAGAGGGAGAAAGAGAGAAAGGAAAATGAGAGAGAAAAGGAAATGAGATGGAGAGGAGAGAGAAAAAGAAATATGAGAGAGAGAGGAGAGAGAAAAAGAGATAAAAATCATTAAACCTAATAGGGAAAGAGAGAAAGAGAGGGTACCCTAGCACCTGCTACATAGTATCATAGTACTGGGTACTTGACACTATGATACTAGAGTACTAGGTGCTAGATACTAAGATGCTATGATATTATGTGTTAGGTACTGAGTACTAAGTACTAAATACTAGTGTTCTATGATACTATATGCTAGGTCATAGAAAAAGAGAGAGATGGAAGGAGAGGATAACAATCTAAGAAAAGAAAAGAATGATAACAAAAATAAACTGTTTGTTATAACGTAGACAAAATGGAAAACGAAGAAGGTCATGTTGTTTAAGATCGCGAGGCATATCTTAATCAGCGTATCCCATGTCCTTGCTCTCAATGCAAGCTGGCAATTAGACGAAAACACCGATTGTCTATAGAACACGTACGACGATTTGGCGAGTTTCAATCTGAGATCATTGATCAAGCGATTGCGGATTTTCAACAAACGGTAATTTGAAGTTAATATCAATCATGCATTGTTGTCGCAAGCTAATTGAATACCATATACAAAAAGATTGTGTCTCGCTGGCAAATTTTCTATCCAGGGAGCTAATGTGTCATCCCAAGGAGGAGTGCACCCTTTGCGGCCAATTAGAAGAGTACGTGGACGTACGATGGATGGAGTGCAGGAGCCAATCCACCACTTGCAAGGCCAATCTATACCGTCAATGCCAGAGGACACAGGCAACCTTCAAGACCTACCTACAATCTTGGAGCCTGAGATGGAGGCAATGATCGATGCATTGATTCCCATGGATGTCGAGACTTCTGATCCGCTTAGAGAGGAAGCATCCATACCATTATATGATGGGTGCCGAGTATCTCGGCTGAAGACACTGCTTGCACTCTTAAGTGTGCAAGTAAAATACGGGTGGAGCGATACGAGTGTGACCGAGTTGTTCAGGTACCTTGTACATACGCTTCCTTGAAAAAAAAATTCGGCACTATTATTATAAGCATTTGTGCTTTTTCAAGGTATTTATGATTTTTTTCAGATTATTGAAATATCATATATTACCACCTACAAATACCATGCCTGAGTCTCGTGATGATGCACGACATGTTTTACGAAAGCTTGGCATGGACTACAATAACAACCATGCATGTATCAATGATTGCATACTGTTTCGAGGAGAATACGAGACTATGGAGACGTCCAAAGTGTGGTGCTCACAGGTATCAACAGGACTTGCAAGGACAAACCATTCCTCAAAAAGTTCTCAAACACTTTCCATTTATCCCCCGTATAAACCACATGTTTCGTACGTCCGGCATGGCAAGCTTGACAACGTGGCATGTGCAGAATAGGTCCACGGATGGAGTTTAATGAATATCAATGGATTCATGCGCATGGAGCCACATTGACTCTACCTTCCCAGGCTTTGCCCGAGAGCCAAGGAATCTTCGGCTCGGTCTTGCAATGGATGGCGTGAACCCATTCGGTCTGCGCTCAACTTCTTACAGTGTGTGGCCTATAGTCCTTGTCAACTACAATATCCCTCCATGGCTTTCTACGAAGAAAGGACATCTCATCCTTAGCTTACTCGTCCCCGGCCACTACAAAGTTAAAAATATGGACATGTATCTTCGTCCATTAGTCAATGAGCTTAAGATTTTGTGGGAGGAGGGGGTCACCATGCAAGATATGAGCAGGCGCGATGGTCGGCAGCGGTCAGCCAATATTCGAGCCATTCTCATATGGACGATGCATGACTTTCCGGGATTCGGAGAGTGGTCAGGTGAGCAGGCCTCCGTTCTCGTTGGTAATATCTATATTTTATCTCTTCAACCAAGTATTCACTGGGTCGTGGTATTAGAACATGTCTGGTTACCTCAGGTTATCATGCATATCCATTGTGTGGGCCATAGTTAGACTCCCGAAGGTCACGAACCATGAAGAAGATGGTATATCAAGGACACACTACTTTCTTGCCAGAGGATCATAAACTCGGGGAAGGTTTCCTTGGACGACCTCCAACACATATGAACGCTGCAAGCTGGTACGAGCTGAAAATGGTCCACGCGGAATCACATCCAAACGGAATGCGATGGTTCTCAGTTTTCTACGAGTTGCCATATTAGACCCACTTATAGGTCAACCACTTGTTGGATCCCATGTATATTTTCAAGAATGTGGGTAGCTTGCTACTATGGGACCACATCATAGGAAAGAGAGACACTATAGGGGCACGAATGGATTTGAAGGAGGTAGATAAGATGGAGGTGCTTTGACCGCAGTCGAGTGTTGATGGTCGCGTGCAGCTTCCTCGTATTCCTTGGGTTTTGTCCACTAAAGAAGAGCGCATTGTGAAAGTAATCAAGTCTATCCGCACTCCGACGGGTATGATGCGTTCTCTCAGGTCCGCATTTTCTAAAGACGACCAATCATAAGGTCTAAAATCCCATGACTGGCATAAGATATGCCAGGTTTGTACTACGAATGGATTGTAATTGGCGTGCGCATTTTGCTATTTGGAGTGTAGCCATTATTCATAGTGCTTTCTCATTTGTGGCAATTTGTACTACCGATCGCGATCGCAAGATGTCTTACTCTAGAAATATGCGGGGCCATTTACAGGTTGTCGACTTTGGTGCAATGAATCTCACAGAAGGAGATTAAGACGTCCTCTATTGAATTCGCGAGGCGGGGAGCAGTGGAGACGGCCTGTCTCTTTGAGAAATACCTGCCCACTAGCATGCTCACAATACAAATCCACCTTCTTGTGCATCTTATAAATGAAGTGAAGATTGTTGGACTTGTCCATACGCAATGGATGTTCTTCTTGGAGCGCTTCATGAAAACCCTGAAAGGCTTTGTGCGACAACAAGCTCGGCCAGAATGTAGCATGGCTGAAGGTTGGTTGGTGTCTGAGGCACTAGTGCATATTTCACAATGGCTACCAACAGTGGATCCAGACAATGAAATGCTATGGTTGCTGAAGGACGATGATAGACTGACTGGAGATGCGGTGGTTGGAAATGGGATAGAAAAAAGAATAAATGCCTCAATGGAGGAGAAGGTGAATCGCTTTTGTATGTTGCACCATGCCTCTATGGAGACATGGCTCGCCAAGTACCAGATCGCTAGGCAAGATCGAGAGGAAGCATGAGCTAAATTCCGACGTAGTATGCGTCATCGACCGATTCGATATCCCGAAGGGATGGAGGAGATGCCGCGGTTCATGTTAACGCGATGGTTGCATGGAGCTTTGACCACAGCATCTTGCGAAGGGACAGAGGTCTCAATGGAGGAGTGGGAATTCTCGAGGGGATGTAGTCCAAAGGTGATGAGGGGTTTAGAATATGTCGTATCTAAATTTTATATGCGACATCTAATTTGAATGTTTCAATGTACAGTACAAAATATATAGTGCATTGTGGTCGTGCGGACGGCATTTTCTCATGGAGCGTATTGACAAAATGCTCTCCACAATGAACTGTGGTATCATGGCAAGGTTCGAGCAAGAGAGCCGGCGACGAGCAACGGATCCAAACACGGTTGTGGATGAGATGGAGTATTTTGGGAACTTGCAAAGTATTGTTACGGTGGATTACCATAGCTTCTCCATGATACTATTAGATGTGCAATGGTTCAAAGTGGTACTTGGAGGAGCTGGAGCAACAGTTCGACGAGGTCCATCTAGATTTCTCAAAATAGATTCTGAAAAAAAATGAACGGATTTGCGCGACACCTTTGTGTTGTCGGCCCATTGTGAACAGGTGCATGGACTCATTTGTTTGCTAATTGTATTACGACATGGTTTATGTCACAATGGTTTGAACTCTCTTGTACGTGTTTGTGAACATGTAATCTTCTATCCAAACCCCCAACAATCACGATGGTGGTATGTTATACCTTCAACTCCCCGAAGTGCGAGAGTATATGATCAAAGCGATGTTCCGAGCATAGATGAAGATAATATGCAAATAGAGGGGTCGATATTGCAAGGGATGGAGGCCATCGAAAGCTTGAAGCCAGCATCGGCTAACAATGATGGAAATACAGGAATCCAAGAATTCTTTGAGAACGAGGTGGACTCATTCTTTTGTGGTGACATGTCTATCGACCTTCCAGTGTATGCGGAGTTGTGTCAAGAGATTAACATGGAAACATAGAATACTTCATACTTGGAGCATCCACTTACTCAATTCGTTGACCAATCGCTTATAAGGGTACATAAGATATGTATTTTAAGTGAGATTTTTTTAAAAAGGATTTATATTATTGTGCTTTGTATGATTTAAATTGATTATTCTAACATCATTTTTTATCTGTGTAGGTGACATTTTCAGGATGAGTCGAGAGATGAGCGATGAGGAGTTACAGGATATCTTCACACGCATGTCTCCAGACCAGATCACCAGATTCAGAGATATGGCAGACCAGGAGCTGTCTCAGTCTTCGTCAGGGCACTCTGCTAGATCTATTTCAGCGCGATCGGATTCTTCGACTTCGAGCAGACGAGCTCGATGCTCCAGAATTGGGCTAGAGGGAGGGAGTGCTTCGGGGTCAGGGGGATGCTGCAGAGATACAGAGGCAGTGAGCCCGCAGTCAACACGGGATACAAGTGCGACTCCTCGCTCTCGTGATCCTTCCAGGGAGCGTGGCTCAGGCTCAGGTGGATGCTATGGAGGCATGGATGCGGTGTCTTCGTCTCATCGTTCAGCTGGAGTTGCGTCACCTCAGAGATTTGTCACACCTGTGGGGACGTCTACTCTAGTTACTCCGGCTTTTGCTCAGCCGTCAGCTGGTGGCACCCCTATGGGTGCCACTTCAAGAGATATTACCCCGGTCGATACATCGGATGTACATGGGTCTCCTGGATATGCCCAGGAGCGTAGACGTAGATGGGAGAGAACCCATCTTAGGTAGACTCCAGGGGGATATGGATATCTAGCCGATGGTAGGTCAGGAGCCATCATCATGAATGATGAGGGGAGGAGGGTGATGGCTCGCATAAGAGAGTTGTGCCAATAAGTTTTTCGGCACGTCTTGGATCATTGGAAGAACATACCGGAGGAGAGCAAGGACTACATAGTAGCATCCTTGCACGAGAAGTTTCCAGTTCTAGCCTCAGTAGATAGATTCTCTACGGGCTGGATGATGGATTGCATGCGTGCATACATGTCACACAGACGATTCGACGCATGCAAGGCAATTATGAGTGGGGCTGCAAAGCCCGAGTGGTTAGATGCATACAACTGGTGTCGACTGAGGGAGAAGGCCACAGATTCTCCAAGACGTTGGAGTCAGCAGCGCGAGGCGGCGAGGGTACGACTTGAGGCCGGAGTAGTCCACCATCTTGGGAGTGGCGGCTACATGACATATTTGGAGGACTTTGTAAGTTTTTCTTTTGTTTTGCTTGTTTATTTTTTTGCAATATTATTTGTACTGACAATCATATTTCTAACAGTTAGCATTTTGTTTTCTTTGCAGCACTCCATTACAAATCGCGATCCGACTAGCCTTGAGACTCAATATGCAGAGAGGCATGGTCTCACTTCATTGATCGACCGATTGTATAGACGTAGCGGCCCTGTAAGTCACTCATCTTTCTTGTCCGTAGTTACCATGTTTAATTAGAATGCATTATTATATGGTGGACTGATGTGTTGTTTCTTTTTCTGCAGAGTTTGTTCGATGCTCCTTTGCGGCAGGACGAGCTTTCGAGGCACGAGGATATGTAGCTCGCCCTTGGATCCCTGGAGCTCACACACCTTTATTTTTGAGTCGCCTGATCTATGTAGACATTTTCTACGTATTAGTGATATCTTGTCATGATTGTACCAATCGCTTATTATGCGATCATGTATTTATTTCATGTATCAGTGTTATGATTTCAGTATACATTGTTTTTGTTTGCAAGCGCATTGTACACAATGCAGAAACTATTTTGTATGGCTCTAATAAAGCACACAGTGCTAATGCCCTGCCACAAAAAAAAATTCCATGTTACCGTCGCTATTAGCGTCGTAAAATTTTTAGCTCGCGTCATTATTGGTGTCGTTATTTACGTCGCAAACCGTTGCTATCAGCGTCGGTATGCGATACCAATACCCTGTTACCGTCGCTATTAGCGTCGCAAAATTTACTGCTCGCTAGTAGCGTCGCAAAATTTACTGCTCGCTATTAGCATCGCAAAATTTATTGCTCGCGCTGTTATTGGTGTCATTATTTATGTCACAAACCGTCGCTATCAGCGTCGGTATTGATGTCGATATGCGGTGTCGTTATTTACGTCGCAAACCATCGCTATCAGCGTCGGTATTGGCGTCGGTACGCGGTGTGCCGACGCCAATACCGACGCTGATAGCGACGGTTTGCGACGTAAATAATGACACACCGCACCGCAATGCCAATACCGACGCTGATAGCGACGGTTTGCGACGTAAATAATGACACACCGCGTACTGACACCAATACCGACGCTGATAGCAACGGTTTGCGACGTAAATAACGACACCAATAACGAGCGACGCTGATACCGATGCCAATACCGATGCTGATAGCAACGGTGATACCAATGTTCTATGGCATCACCAATAACGACGCTTTTTTGCGATGACGGGGGTAAATTTTGTTATTTGCATTTTCATCGCTTTAAACGTCAGTATAAGGCCTATATCTTGTAGTAATGTTTCTCATTAAAAGTACGGAATTTAAAATATCTCTTATTTATATTGGCCTCTTTCCTAAGAGCTTGTGCATTGAGTGCCGCATCAATAGTACATCGAATAACATCTTCAGGTTGTGCTCCATCTTGATTGATAATGGATTGTTGAAGTGTAGCCAATTGTGTCTACAAGTTTTGACATGCTCTTCACTCTTCTTGAAGCTACATCATGATTAGATCCAATTTGTGCTCCATAGTCAGCTCTAGCAAATCGCCTTCGCCTATAGAATCATCCATATTATGATCCGGCATCCTAGATTTATTTGAAGATTCGTTACTCGTCTTCTAATCATGTGTGAAGAAGCTCACCGCGAACTTGCTTTGGTTATTAGGATGCCTTTGCTTTTACGATCTTACTTTTCTTGGGTACTGCAATTGATAACGATTTTCTTCCAAGCAAAATAGTCTTCCGCATAGACTGCATGTGACAGCCTACTTACTGTGAATCCGCTCAACCAAGTCGTAGGTGGGAATAGGGGCTTGTTGGAACTTCAAAACCGGTTTGAGAGTACCATAATGTGAACCCCCACTATGGAGGAGATTAATAATTGAAACTTTAAGCTTTAATTCAGCTTAATAACTTTAAGCTTTTAAAAAGCTTAATGAATTTAAGAATTCGACATAGAACGGCGGTATGTTCTCGCTGGATTCGACATCAATGAGTTCATACGTCTGCCGTAATTCATTGAATTGTTGAAATTTATGCCTCCTTTAAGCTTATTAAGCTTATGAACTCAAACTTCATAAACTTCTTGTCTGCTTCCTTGTCAACAAAAACGACTTGTAAAGAAACTTCATGAGTGGTCCTTCGCCTCCTAGGAGAGATCCTTCGTGATCAGAGGGTACACTAGGGAGTTCTTTATTGCCAGGAACACGCCTACGTTGTCAGTTCGTCGCGAGACAGTCTGTAGAGCTCGTTCGTTCGTGGAGCTTCGCCTTCACGTGAGATGGTAAGTGATTGGAATCTCTTGATCTCAGCTTCGCTCTTATACCACCGGTGTGCAGATCAAATGCTGTATATGTGCGTAGTGAATGCCGAATGGTCCCCAAGAATACAGAACTCTACAAACCTTCATAAAAAGCAAAAAAGAATTTTCATGACATGAGACCAAAAAAGAAATTGGGTGCAATCTCCCCCAATGCCTTCTGAGAGTACTTCATAAGGCATGTACTTATAGTTTTATTTATCTTTTAGCTCAAAAATAGCCCAGTACTTATAGTTTTATTTATCTTTTAGCTCAAAAATAGCCCACTTTGCAAATAGCATACTTTTGCTTTTGTGTTTGCTTTTGCCCAAATATAAAGTAAGGCATTTGGGCATCCAAAAATCGAGCTGTGCTCAAATACAAATATTAAATAATGAAATATTTAACCGAGCACCTATGCACATACAAGATAATAAATATTTTATCAAGCACTTTAATAAATAAGCGCACTTAAATAAATATTGGTGCCACGCTTTTAGTGATAAGGCACGTGCCCATCAAAAATGGTAATTCTTCTAGGCATTTGGATTCGCATCATTGCGCGATGCTACTCAACGCCACCATCGTCTGCTCTACACATCAACTTAAGCAATCACAATTGTTAGAAAATAATAAAATAAAATCCAAAAAAAAAGTGAATACCTAGCAATCTTCAACTACAAAATAATTAAATAGGTTGAAAATCTATCCTAACTTTAATTTAATTCTTGTGCACACTCTAAACTCATAAACGTCTATTAATTTGATATATATTTTGTGAAATCACCCACGTGCACATTAAATTGATATGACGCCCGAAAAGGATAGGTGTCCCCGTAAACTTCTCGCACAAGGAATCCACTTTGTGTACAAGCCCCGACAAATAAATATAATCATAGAATCCACCATGGAATATGCCTCCTAGCATCATGTCGATATCCAATGAATTGATCATGTCAATGTAATAAACGTACTAATGTCAATGTAATAAACATAGTAATTAGTTAACATTATGTTAGTTCACATTTAATAAACATAAGAATTGGTAACATTACTTAGTCATTTTTTAATTATTGTTAGTTCAGATCAACTAATAAACATAGTAATTAGAAATGTTACCTAGCAAAAGACTGGACTTATTAGTAGTATTAGTAGTTATAGTATTATTAGTTAATTACTTAGGCTTATGTAGTATCAGTAGTAGTATTTGTAGTAGTTAATACTTAATTATTAGTAAAACAAAAGGAAAAGAAAACGATCTTTTGAATGTATGGAAAAAATAAAAGTGTAACGGTCTTTCAAATGTATTGGAAAAAAAAAACTATATTTCTTTTGAACAAATGATATATTTTGAATGGACAATAGATGGTACCTTCCCCCATAATTATTTAAATACGAAGAGACCTGTGCCAACTCTTTGGCATGCTATATATCTTTTTTTAAAGTATAATTAATATTTATTTATTTTAATATTTATTAATTTTATTTATTTATTTGAATTAGTATCAAGTGAAAGATTTAAAAATCATCATTCTTGCATGTAAAAGTGATAAACTAGATTTTTATTTTTAAAAAAATATGTAATTACAAGTATAGCATGTTGTTTTCATGAACAAGTGTAGTGTAGTTGAATGATAAAAATGTATTGTTCTCACCAGCATTAGCATCAATGGACACTGCGTTAAAATAAACTCACAGGACATCCTTCAAGACTTCTAGAAAAAGAAAAACTATGGCTTGTAGAAAAACATAATTAAAACCCTTTGCCTGCAACTTGGTACAACATAGATAAATTCGAATCATCTTGGGCAACAAAATGTGAAAACATTATTGGAACACTAACAATGTGCACATCTTGTGGTATAGTCACAATGCAACATCATGCTGTGATCTCGTAAAAGAACAATTCATCTACAAAAGAAATATAAGTAACAACGACTTTGTCAAGCACTATTCTCATCCTTGCATACCAACAATAGGGAGTCAATATGATGATAACGAAATGCCGACCATGTCTTACAAACAAAGACATAAACAAATACATCGTCTGACTGTTATTAGACTACACAAAATGAATTCTCAATGCAAAGTCATTACAGCTTTAACTGTTGAGCATCATTGATACATCCATCTTAGTCTCCAAAATGACAACAGCGAATTGCAAATGGAACCTTGGACTGTCTATTAATTCTTGACAACCCTCTAGTCTCTTAGAATGATGCATCACTTTCGTAGCCATCTACTAGAATTGACTTGACTACATTTGATATTGTAGATGTGTAAGATTTTAACATGCTACATAATCCATTGATCTAGAAGTACATGGCCATAGCAGAACATCCACATCCAAGGACAGGGCTTTGCATCTTCACTGCAAGCAATCCATCGGAAGGATTGTAGAGCTCAATCGTGAAAGCTCTCCATTCGACCCAATGCTCCAAGCAAAATATGAGAATGAAAGAGGTTGCAATGTGCTCGACAATATAGTCGAGCCAAGCTGATGACACACATTTCAAAGAGTTGATCAACATGAGTTTGCATGCATTATACTACAAAATAATAATTGTCTTGTACAAAGAACAACAATGTTTAGGACGAACGGCTTGCCTGCAAGAAGCTTGCCCTGCTTAGATATCACCTTGAAAAATGTAGTGTTTCCATTCCTATTCCCACTTGGCCATGGCACCTACAATGGCAACATCTATTTTATTGAATACATCAAGATGCAGGCATCAACCCTGTTCTCTATTGTTAGAAGATAGGCATAGGAACCCACTGTAAGCAAGGGTGCATAAGGGCAGATGGGTGTGAATAGCCTTAGGGGCAGGGGAAAACCCTAACCCTAGCTTGGCAGAGGCTATATAAATAGCCTATCGGTCACTATCAAGAGTGGGAGAGTGTACCCAAGTTGTACTTGTAAGCAACTTAGTAAACAAGATGTTGTTCTTGTACTTTGACGTCTCTCCTTCCTCTTGTGCACACATTCCAATGCTGCAACTCTGATTTTCCACATGGTATCAGAGCCTTCTCTGATCTCTTCAGCTTCTTATACCCTCAACCTCACTAAGTGCACAAAAAAATCTCCACTCATTTTTGCCCTTTAAACTCCATAGCTAGCCAGACCTCCTGACCTTGGAGGAGCTGGTGCGGGAAATAGAAGCAGTTTTAGCCTTTGATTTCTTCTAGAGATCTTCTCTTAGCTCAGGGCGACTCGGCCTAGCACAACAAAGGCTAAGATTAGTCGACGTGGTCGACGACATTGCATAAATCACAGATCTGGCGCAGTTTTTGCAAGCGACTTGATTCGAGCTGAAGCACATCTGGTATAGGGTGCAATCATGGCGGCTACCTTAGGGCTATTGTAGCCCCTATATAGGACTATACTCACCTAAGAGGGTTTGTCCTAATTCATCTCCTACAGCCTGCAATGATCAAAACCCTAACTGCGGGTCTCTGGCAACCATAGCCAGGAAGCTTTAAGCTTCTTCAAACTTTCAAATTATATGAAAAAGAACTAGTACAATCTTGGTTGTGAAAATCTTGCAATAATGATCGAGAAGGTCATATATCTATTGAGCAAAGCGGTGGTCTATACCCGAAAACACTGTTCCAACTCTAATCCATTCAGCAACATAATCTACGTAATAGGCAAATTCTCAAAGGATTCATGCTTATCGACCGTCATATGCTTATGCTATGCCCGCATCATGTCGGCTTTGGTCTTGGCAGTATCTGATTACCTTGGGATCCGATTTTGGCACTGTTAGCTCTCTTTTACTAAAATTTGAAATTTATTACAGCAAGCATATATGTATGGACTGACATGGATTTTTCATGCTGAAACACTGAAATTATGTACTTTCACTAGTACTTGGTGGGCAGCAGCTTTGGTTCCACTTTCTTCGCTATTTTTTCTCGATTTCGGTGATTTTTTGTCATTTTCTGCAGTAAACAGTAAGCAGTTTTGAACTATCTACAGTCTTCTAGCCTGCATTATGGCGGGTTCGTCCACTGATCGTGCTATTTTTCACATCACTAAGCTTGATGGTACGAATTACTCTTATTGGAAGAGCCAAATTTGGTAGGTGTTGGTGCAAAAATCGCAGATCAAACCTTTGAGGTTAAGCAGGCATCCGTCTGCAACTATGCCAGATGAGGAATGGCTTGAGCTTGATGAGTTATGCAAGTCCACTATTGTGTTGTCTCTCACAGAACAGGTTCACTATAATGCCTTTGAGGAAGAGCAGACTGCATGGCAGTTGTGGAAAAAGATCAAAAATCTCTATGACAAGAAAAGTCCAGCGAGTCAGATGTATTGGCTGAAGCAGCTTATGGATCTGCACGCATGAAGGAGAATGTGACTATGTCTGCTCACTTGAGCCAGTTCCATGCTATACTCAAGAACTTGACTTCGCAGGACATCACTTTTGCAAAGGATGTCACTCCTCTTTTCTTGCTTGGTACTCTTAATGAGTCATAAGATGTATTCCGCACTGCATTATGTGTCTCTACTGCTACCTTGAAATTATTTGATGTTGAGAGTGCTCTTCTGCAAGAAGAGGTTAACCGTAAGAATTTGGATCCTCTTGTGTGTCTCATGCTATGACAGTTAGAGGCAGGAATGATGGATATGGAAAGCATGGCAGTGGTAGTGGCCATGGACGGGATTCTCAGAAATCTCGGTCCAAGTGTCATGGGAAGTCACGTAGCAAATCCCGTGGCAGGAATGCAGATGTTACTTGTCACCATTGTGGGAAAAAGGGCCATATTAGGCCACAATGCCATGAATTGCGCAATGAAAGGCGCAAAGATAAGGGGAAAGACAAAGTGCAGGATAAGTCTTCTGATCGCAGCATAGTATCTGCAAAGTCCAGTGTTAAAATTGAAGAGATCAATGTTATGCAGCTTGAGAATGTTGATGATGATGATTATATCCTAGCAGCTTCTTCTAGTGCTTCGCAGATGACAGAGATACACTCTATGTATACACAGTGTTGGCTCTTGGACTCAGGTGCGTCCTTTCATGTGACACCTTACCAAGAGTGGTTTCATTCATACCGTATTGTTTCGGGTTCTGTGCGCTTGGGTGATGACAGCTCTCTTGATATTGTGGGCATTAGTGATATTAGGCTGCAGTTTCCTTCTGGCAGCAATTTTGTTATGCAGGATGTACATCATGTACCTGCTTTGACACGTAGTCTCATGTCAGATGGACAGCTTGATGATGCATGATATCATGTATATTTTGGAGACTCTGCATGGAAGATCACTCGTGGCAGACTTGTGATTGCGAGAGGTGCCAAGCCTGGCAGTCTCTACCCCTTGATTGTATCAGCTTCTTCCCTTGATCATGTTTTGTCTGTGGGTTCTATCCCACATGTATCTCTTTGGCATGCCCGTCTGCGCCATATGTCTTTAAAGGGAATGAAAATGCTTTCTGGTTTGCAGTACTTACCGCCCCTTGATTATGCATGTTTTGATTCATGTGAGCATTGTCTTTATGGTAGGTAGACTAGGTCTATGCATAAGAAGTCTGCTAGGCCATGCATGAGTGAACCCTTGGCATTGGTACATTCGGATGTCTATGGACCCATGCCTTGTCAGTCTATGGGTGGTGCAAAGTATTTTGTTACATTCATAGATGATTTTTCATGGAAAGTTTGGGCTTATCCCATTAAGCTAAAATCCGATGTCTTGGCTGTGTTTCAGAGATGGCTTGCATTAGTTGAGAACCACTCTGGGTATAGGCTAAAATGCCTAAGGACAAATAATGGGAGTGAGTATGTCCCACGTGCTTTTGAGCAGTTATGTGATGAGAGGGGTATTAAGCGTCAGTTGACCGCCCCCTATACCCCCCCAGAATGGTTTGGCTAAGCGGATAAATAGAACCATCCAGAAGTGTGTACGCAGTATGCTTAGCCATGCAGGCCTATCACAGACCTTTTGGGCTGAGGCAGTTAGTACAGCTGTGCATGTCATAAACAAATCACCCTCTAGTGGTTTGGATTTTCAGGTTGCAGAGGAGGTATGGATTGGAAAACCTCCCTCTTATGCGCATCTTCGTGTCTTTGGATGTGAGGCATTTTGCCATGTGCCCAGCGACAATAGAAGTAAACTGGATCCCAAGAGTATCAAATGCATTTTCCTTAATTATAGGGATGCAAGCATGGGTTACCGTCTCTAGGATCCGCAGGCGCGAAAAGTCATCCGTAGTCATGATATAGTCTTCCATGAAGACAAAATGCATAGGCAGCCTGAGAGAGTTGTTGAGATTCGCAGGGTCATATTTCAGGAGAAGCCGAGAGCTCCTGCACAGCCAGTTGGACAGCTTACAGTTACAGCAGATGCTCATGATCAGGGTGTTGGACAGGCAGTTGGGTAGGCAGCAGAGCCTACCGTGAGACGATCTACTAGAGACAAACGTCCACCTGATAGATTTTAGCCCTCGATACATTATGTCTTGGTTACTGATGCACGAGAGCCTTTTACCTATGATGAGGCTATGCGCAGAGGTGATAGTCACTCCTGGGAGAGGGCTATGCATTCTGAGATAGACTCCCTACATAAGAATGACACTTGGGATTTGGTTTCCTTGCCTATGGGCAAGAAGGCTTTGCCATGCAAGTGGGTGTACAAGCTAAAAAGTACCCCTGGACGCCCCAAGCCGGCATACAAGGCTAGATTGGTAGCAAAGGGTTTTAAGTAAGAGCATGGTGTGGACTTTGATGAGGTCTTTTCTCCTGTGGTTAAGATGACCACCTGCGCTTAGTCTTGGCTTTGGTTGCTCAGCTTGACTTGGATTTATACCAGTTGGATGTTAAGACGGCTTTCTTATATGGGGACTTGCATGATGAGATTTATATGGAGCAGCCTAAGGGCTTTGCAAAACCTGGCAGGCAGCACCTAGTGTGCAAATTGAAGAAAAGTCTTTATGGCTTGAAACAGGCACCTAGGGAGTGGTATCATAAGTTTGATGCCTTTATGCAATCACAAGGCTACAGCCGGAGTGCTATGGATCCGTGTCTTTACACGAAGAAAGCCCGTGATGGTTCTTTATTGATTTTGGTACTCTATGTGGATGATATGCTGATAGCAGGGAAAGCTCATGATAAGCTAGATTCTCTTAAGGCTCAGCTCAAGAAGAGCTTTGAGATGAAAGATCTGGGATAGGCCGCTCACATACTTGGTATGCGCATTAGACGCGACAGGCATCAGGGACTCCTCTACTTGTCACAGAGGGAGTACATTCATAAAGTCCTTGAGCGCTTCCGCATACAGGACATAAAGCTTATTGGCTGTCCATTGTCTTCTTATGTGAAGCTATCACAGGCTGATTGTCCGCAGACAGATGAGCAGAGGGCCGAGATGGCCAAGATTCCCTATGCATCCGCAGTGGGCAGTCTTATGTATGCCATGATAGCCACTTGTCTAGATATTGCCTTTGCAGTTGGTGTTGTGGCACACTATATGGCTACACCTGGCAAGAAGCATTGGGATGCCGTGAAGGGTATCATGAGGTACCTGAAGGGCACTGCAGATATGTGCATATGCTATGGCAGCCAAGATACAGGAGTCATGGGGTACACTGACTCTGATTATGCAGGACATGCAGATAGTAGAAAGTCCACTTCCGGCTATGTATTCACCTATGCTGGAGGTGCTATTTCTTGGATGTCCAGGGTGTAGAAATGCACGGCCCTTTCTACTACAGAGGCTGAGTATGTTGCAGCCACTGAGGCTTGCAAGGAGGCCATTTGGTTGGGTCGTTTAGTTGCTGACCTTGGTATTGATGCTATCCCTACACTGCATTCGGATTCTATGAGTGCTATTCAGTTAGCCAAGAATCCGCCTTCCATGCGAAGACGAAACACATTGAGGTGAGGTATCATTTCATACGTGGGGTCGTTGAGGACAAGTCTGTTGATCTTATCAAGATCGCGACTGACCAGAATCCTGCAGATCTGCTCAAGAAAAGCCTCTCTACATAGCGCTTTGCCTTTCTCAGGATGTTGATGGGCGTGGGATGAGATGGCATCTTTCCTTATCCTGTTGTACATGTGTACATGTTGTACTGTCTTTTTTTTCTTTTTCTTTTCACTCCTCACTGGGGCAGATTCGCCTTTAAGTGGGAGGTTGTTCGGGGTAAAGGCACCTCTGCCTAGCCGCCCGTGTATTACTACATTGACAATCACCACCACTGCACACTGCAGGTGGCGAGCGCCTGTTATCGTCACTTTATTTTTTATTCTTTTAGTGACAGTTTGAATAAAGGAAGGCCCGGTCACACATTGTAACTATTGGAGTTCCTATTTCTAGTCTCTCCCGCCATAGCTATCTAGTCCAACCTTCGATCCATCGCTCCCTTTCAGTACCATCACTATTTGCGTCGCAAATAGTGACACTACTAATATGTGTCACAACTGCCCATCGCTATATCCCTATATCCTTGTAGTGTTAAGATAAATATATCATTACCTTTCCTTTTGAAAGTCTAGTTAAGACTCTAGGTGTGACATTGCCCTAGAAGTGAAGGAGCTATTCATATCACAAAAGAAACCAGAAATTGGTTTCGATATTTGTTTTTTATTTGAGGTCAAGATGTTGAGTTTTTGTATTTTTTATTTTGATTAGATATTATAATAGACAAAGAGATATGTGATGATTTTCATTTGTGCAGGATCGTAATGAGTGTAAGTTTCAAATTGAATCTCTCTATCTCATTAAAAAGTGAAAATCCACCCACATGTCTTGCAATTATTTCTAGCTTTCAATTAAAGCTTCGTGAATTGGTTTTAGTAGAAAACCCTCTCACAAGAGCATTTCTGAAGTTCACTTCCATGTTTATTCTTTTCCCACATATTGAAGTTGATCATATGAAGAGACTCTTATGCTCTCTCTCTCTCTCTCTCTCTCTCTCTCTCTCTCTCTCTCTCTCTCTCTCTCTCTCTCTCTCTCTCTCTCTCTCTCTCTCTCTCTCTCTCTCTCTCTCTCTCTCTCTCTCTCTCTCTCTCTCTCAAAGCTATGAAAGTTTCAAGGGGAAGAAGAGAATATGAGCTTTACTCTCTAAGTCCCTCACATAAGCTCTCACTCTCTCTTGCTCACTCTTAAGCAATGGAACAACAAGAGGAAATAGTAAAATCAAGAAGAGTAGATGCTCTCAAAATTGCATGCACAAGAATGAGCTCTCTGTTCCAATTTTCACATTTTATTCAATAGGGTTTGACTTTAATATTTCCTGCTTCAATTGGGAACCCTCCATCCTTATCCACTTAAGTTGTAACCAGTCCTTTCCCTTTTGCATGCACTTTGACCTTTGTAAATATACTATAAGTAAAAAATGAGCTTAGAAATTGTCCACAACCTTCTCAATCATCAGGGTCTTTAAACCATAACTCTAGTGATATTACAGTTCACACCTGAGTAACCTTCTCGATCATTACAATCTTCCATTTTCAAGTAATAGATGGAATTACATTATAATTATACTTTATGAATGAGGACTGCCTGAATTAATATCATGATATCTGAAATAATAATCCCTTCCCAAAAATAAATGTCACTACTTTCACTTTGAAATCTTATTTTCTTCTTAAGTTAGCATTTACTCCCCTTCTAAATGAGTGCTAGTCTCTGCGTTGCCATCGAAAGAAGCATATTATAGCTTGCACCGTAGATGTGAAATACTTGGGATGGTTATTGTGTGGTTCGTTGGAGGAGTGGTGGTCAATAGTTCACATTATTGATAAAGGTGAAGAATACATCTAGGTACTCTAGTAGGTGGTGGTTGGTGACATGGCTCAAATCCCTGGTAGGGGGACTATTGACCCCTTCGGGAACCCCCAACCATGTCCCATCTCTGCTACCCTCAACATCCAAAATAGGGGTCCTTGATCAATATCACCCCCCACAACTCAAGGAATTGTTTCTCAAGTTAGTACCAACTTAACTACTTCATCTAATTTGTAGGTTGGGCCTTCAAAGGTTGGCTTTTTAATAATTTAGTCACATAGGCATCATAATATAGAAGTCAAGATCCAACCAATGTCAATGATTGCATATTCTTTCTCCCTATGATGGGGCTTTGCAACTTTGAGCACTCTAGATCATTTATGGCACTTGATGAGGGTGGGGTGGAATAATAAGCATATATAACCCCCCAGTATCCTCAATAAGTGAACTACTTCCTCAATCCAATGCCAAGTTTTTGAAGATCAACTCAAAGCAAATTCTTAAGTGCATATGTGAATATATCTCATCCATTCTCCTCTACTACTAAAAATAGAAAAACTACATTATCACATCCTCAATGGACATTAACATATTGTGTTGTAAACATATCCTATTCACACTATTTTTAGCAAAAAGCAGTCAATGCTTTGACTTGTGAATTATCATGCATCTCATGTAATACAATGATTTTCTAATGTATTGATGGTGCAGGCAACCATTGATAGTTACATTTTGACCCATTTTTATCGATTTTTTGTGATTGTTTTGCTACTAGTGTTATGCTAAAATTCTCTAAAGATTCTGTGGGCACACAATGTCAAGTACTAACTAGATATCTCTCTTGCATTGAGATTGTCAGCTTGTGCTAGATTTTAGTTAATATTCTAAAGCATCATTATGGATTTATCATTAAAGAATGTACTCTTCGACATGGACAAGCTTGATGGGACAAACTTTGCATATTGGAAAGAGAAAATATATAATATATTAGGGCAAAAGAAGTAAATAAGCCCATATTCTTATGAGTATGAAAATTGTTATGACATTTTGGCATTGTTTTTTAATGTCTTCTTGAGTAAAATGATGCAAGATTAATGCTATTAGGCATTTTAATTCCATTGATATCATGTAATAATGTCATTTTCATAATCAACAAAACTTGATGTTGTTAACAAAACAGTCATGTCTATATGTGTGACTAAATTATAGACTTAATGTAGTTATAAACATGAATATATAGACATTTGTTAGCATGTGCAAAAAAAAATTTCTTAGATCAAAATATACATCTATTTGCCCACTTAGGACCTCGTTTCATTTTATTGTGGGAGAGAGCTCATAAGGTATATTGACACTCGATACGCATTATAAGAGTCTAACATGAAGTGCAAAGTAGAAGCCTATAAATATAGATGGTGCTATCTTTAAGAAAATAGTAGGTGTATATGCTTTTTATGACCGTGTGGCATGAGAGAGAGAGAGAGTATGTATGTGTGTGTGTGTGTGTGTGTGTGTGCATGCATGCGTGCGTGCATGTGTGTTTATTATCTTTAAGAAATAATGAAGGTTGCAAAGTCAAAGTTTCAAATTTTATTTTGGAAAAGAGATTTTTTTTTAATTTTGTGACATTAATTTGGATATTGCTTATGTGTAAACTACAATTGTAATCTATGTCGGCTCACTCCTGTGCAAATTGTTTTATCCATTGGAGTTACATTTAGAAGAGTCACAAGGGATGAGAAGGTTGCAAGAAATCTCTATTCATGTTAGTCTAAACTATGTCACAAAGGTCAAATTGTGTGCAAAAGGAAAAGGACCACACATGGAAAAGGATGGAGCGTGCCCAACTTAAGTGGGAAACTATTAAATAATAGAATAGAAAGCTCATTCTTGTGCATGCAACTTTTCCCACTCTTCTTGCTTCTAGTGTATCCATGTGTGCAACATTGCTTGAGAGTGAGAGATAGAGAGAGTGAGGGTGAGATCTTGAGTGAGGGAATAAGAGAGTAAATCTCATCTTCTCTTCCTGCTTTCTCCTTCTTCTTCCACTTGCCACTTCCATAGCTTGAAGGGTAAGAAGTAGAATGAGGTTGAGAATGAGTGAGAATATGTATGAGAGAGAGAGAGAGAGAGAGAGAGAGAGAAAGAGAATGTGTGTATGTGTGTGACTAGTTGGAGAAGCCCTTCTCTATAACTTTCATCTCCTTCTTATTCTCTATCTTTTTCTCTTATCATTGGAGCCATTGTAGATTGCATTAGACATGAAGGAGTGGAGGAAGCTAAGGCCACCATTGAACCTTTGACGATTCCAAAACTACAACATGGTGGATGTAAGTGGGCGAGTCTACTACAACCCTTTAAATTATTATTTTTTCACTCGCATTGTGAGTGTGAGAAGAGAGTATGATGATTAGCAGTTTAGAATAAAAAGAAACTAATGGAGATATAGTTGAGTCATGAATGCATTGGGCTCTTAAGAGAAGAAGAGTTTATGTCCAATGCCATGTCATTGACCACTTGTAGAGGGCAATAATTTGGTTCCATTGCCACCATGTAGGATAGAATTAATACTCACGATGCTTGCACTCCCACACAAAATAGGAAGCGATCTCAAATTTATGCATCTTGCTTACTTTGAAACACATGTGGCTAGGTAGGTAGCAAATTGGTAGGAAATCAATTAGTGAATTAAAAGCACATAGAGAGAGATTTAGGTAGATTATGGAGGGATAACGATAGAGCAAGCAAATCACTCAGGAAAAAGAAAACTTAAAATTTTTTCAAAAAGAATATTTACTTACCAGTCTTAGTGGAAGTAGTGTCTACTTGAGGCCCATCAACATGCTCGCTTACTCGATATCCAAATAATAAACTTATACTCACATGCACTTGTATCACTTGAAGAGCTATTCATAGACATTGTAGTAGCCGATTCTGCCTCCTCTACATGCTCCAAGCTTTGGGCAGCCTCCACCTCTTGCAATATCAACCCCTCTATCTACATACTATCCTCATCTATGCTGGGAACATTGCTTTCATCATATACTCTCACACTTTGGGGAGCTGAAGGTACAACATACCACCATCAAGGTTGTCGAGGGTTTGGATAGAAAATTACCTATTCAAAATCACATACAATAGAGATTTAACATTTGTGACATATACCATGTTGTAATAAAAGTGTAAAAGACATGAGTTCATGCACATGTTCACAATGGGCCGGCAATACAAATGTGTCGTACAAATCCGTCCATCTTTTTTCGGAATCTATTTTGAGAAATCTTGATGGACCTCATCAAACAGTTGCCCTGACTCCTTCTAGTACCACTTTGAACCATTGCACATCGAATAGGATCATGGAGAAGCTACAGTAATCGACCGTGATAATACTTTGCAAGTTTCCAAAATACTCCATCTCTTCTATAATGATGTTTGGATCCATGGCTTGCCATTGGCTCTCTCGCTCAAACTTTGCCATGACACCACAATCCATTATGGAGCATATTTTGTCGATACGCTCCACGCGGAAATGTCGTTCGTGCGACAAGCCGCACTGTATAATTTGTATTGTACATTGACACGATTAACTAGTTGTCACATATAAAATCTAGATACGACAACTTATAAAACATGTGGTCACCTCTGGACTACATCCCCTCGAGAATTTTCACTCCTCAATAGAGATCTCCACCCCTTCGTGAGAGGCTGCGATCAAAGCTCCATGTAACCATCGCATAGACATAAACCGTGGTATCTCCTCCATGCCCTCGGGATATCGAATTAGTCTGTGCTGCTTACTATGTTAAAATTTGAATCGCGCTTTTTCCCGATCTATCCTGGCTTGCTTGTACCTAGCAAATGGATAGGCCTAGCAATCTCCACTTCATCTATAAGATGCACCAGGAGATGGGTTTGTATCATGAGCATGCTGGTGGGCAAGTACTTCTCAAAGAGATAGACTGCCTCCACTACTCCCTACCTTGCGGATTCAATACCCACAAAATCTTAAGCTCATCGACTAATGGACAGAGATAGACGTCCATATTCTTGACTTTGTAGCGGCCAGGAACAAGCAAGCTAAGGATCAAGTGTCCTTTCTTCGTAGAAAGCCATGGCGGGATGTTGTAGTTAACAAGGACTACATGCCACACACTGTAAGATGTTGAGCGGAGATCGAATGGGTTCACGCCATCTATAGCAAGATCGAGTCGAAGATTCATTGGCTCTCGTGCAAAGCCTGGAAAGGTAGAGTCAATATGGCTCCATGCGTGTGAATCCGCTGAAGTTCATTGGACTCCATTTGTGGATCTATTCTGCGCATGCCACTTATCAAGCTCGCCATGCCCGACGTACAAAACATGTGAGAACATCTAACTCATGAAGTGTCTGATAAAGCTTGACGTACGAAACATGTGAGAACATCTGACTGATGAAGTGCCTGATGAAGCTTGATCACAAGCTGACGGCCATCACATGTGCATCCATCCATGTGGACATGGGAAGGCCAACACTAGAGTACACAAAGCTCATAGCCGAACCCTTGACTTGGGATGAGCAACAACATGTTTGCTCCCGCTATGAAGCTATTGTTGAGGAAGTCATGAAAGACATCCTAAAAGCCACAGCTAGAGAATTGCGCTTGATACCCTCACTCTAAGCTATCCAATGTGAGACAAACAAGGAAAAGCTCGAAGCAATCAAGCGAAAAGGGAAAGGACAAGGCAACTTTGTGTAGAAATGGTACTCCAATCAAAGTTTGGCAGTCAAAATTGGCCACCGACTAATGACACTCGCTAAGCAAAGGAAAGCCCTTTGGACATCAATACATAATCCCACGAATGTTGCCACAACCTCATTATGAGTGTTGGCAATGGTCCATGAGGTCTAGCTTTCTGCCACTGTCCACAAACATCCCTTGTATGATAAACTACTTCTAGAAGAAGATCTACATGTGGCTAGCAAGCTATGAGTAGGGAGCATGGTTCTTAATGTTAATGCATATGTCTTCTGCCTCACTCAAGACCCTACAATCCTAGATCTCCCTACCAATACAACCCTGACTTCCTCAATTGGTTCCGTCCAAGCCTACATGACAAGAACCCTAAACTGTCTCCTGGTTCTAGACTAGAGTCACCCAAACCTCCTAAGCAAGAGAAAAACAGCTCTAAACACAAGACTTGATAGATAAGAAGCAATGGAGGCATGTTCCAACAATGGGTAAGGACAAGAGCCTAGAGCAAACGCCCGACCAGGAGCAATTGCCAATGCAATCTGACGAGGAGCTAAACAAAAGGGAATTAGCTGAAGAGCTAGACTCTCCAAAAAGAGAGGCAGTTGTACCCTCACAACCTAGCGAGGCTGTTTAGTAGGCCACAACTATGTCCCATGAGGACACACTAGAGAAAGAGAATGTTGAGGCCCAACTAAGTACATCAACGGTGTGGCTGACTTACTTCAGGGTTCAAAATCTTTAAAGGATACGCCTTAATTGCCCAAGAAAAAGAGGAGAAAACAACAAAAACAATGGCAATTACAAGTGATTGTAGATACCAAGAAGATTGAGACCAAGAGTACTGAAGAGCTGAGGAATAAAGCATCAAGTCCACCCATGAATGAACCCATTTCCATCTCTCCTAACAGTGGTGAAACCTCAGACACATCCGTGTGTTCTGATAAGTCAAAGCAACCATTGCCATCAACAGTTGCTTGCAACACTCAATCCACAGACAACAACTGAACTTGCATTGGCCAATCAAGAGTGGATATAGCATTGTCACAACAGGTTGAAAAAAGTGTACCAGTCACATTCGAGGAGAACCATGACACAATAGCAGCAAGGCCTCAAGAGAAACATGAAAACCCCAAGGACATGAGCAATCCTAGCATTGACCAATCTTGCTCATCTAGGCCTGAGCCCCCAGCCATGCTAAAGCCTAGGGAAACTCCCAGAACCTTGCATGAGATAGCAACCGAGCAAGCTCTCATTGAGTATAGAAGTGTCACAGAATGCTTAACTAAGCTGGATGCTAAACTCAAATTATTCACATGTGTCTACATCCTTGCAGATATGGGTACATTCCCTAAGGAGCAGCTTGATGAATACTTGCCATATCCTCTATTTTGGGAAGAGTAGGTATATCTTAACGACCACTATGACAAACTTCTACATGAACGTATACAACTCATCTCTGATGAGGAGGCCAACAAACTACGCCTAACTATGACATTCAACGAAGCACTTTGCCAACCAAATCTCTTAGAGATTGAGCAACTAAAGCAACAATCAAAGGGTCCAAGTCAATTTGAATAATCTTGCTTCGAAAATTGCGCTACAATGGCCGAACTTGGAGCCTAGATTATGACACTCAAAGGAGCGATTGGCCAAATGGCGGTCTCAAAGAGACCCAACCTATGTGGTGCCAACTTCCTTTTGAGTATTGACTACCATTCGAGGTATGGACTTAGTTGGAACTAGCCAAGAGAACTCTCTAGTTGATAAGATTCTCATTGAGGAGGAGCTACATGTTGCGAGTAGACTCGAACAAGGTACCATGCTACTCGATGTTGCAAAATATATGTTGCTATTGACCAGGCTGCCACGAGTATTGGATGCATGTGCCACACTCCAGTACAATCCTGAGTTCTACAATTGGTTTTTATCCTTATCAAGTGACATGGATTCATAAATGTGTACATAAATAAATAATGAGTTTTGTGATTGTGTATAAATAATACCAACACACACAAGCAATGATAGTCAAGCGCATAAAGAAAATTTTGGGTTTGACATGCTGAGCTCCCCAGGTCCTCCCCCACCACATGTTTAGAAGTCGTGTGACCATTTCTGGTTCCAGGTGGAGGGCATGCAACCCTCATTGCTGCCATTGGAAGCCATGGCCAACACCTCTGAGGGTGCAGACGGGGTGCGATCCCCTCCTACAGGCTTTTCTCCTTTTTGATCTAATCTTCTGGGGACGAGCCCCACTCCATTCCATCACCACCAGTCCACACAACTTGGCATGAGCAAAGATATGCTTACTGGGGGATGGAATCCGCCCCACACTTGAGGTAGGACAAGTATCATCACAAGGGGTTGTCCCTTTATAGCAAATACTACATACCTCGCCTCATCCCTCCTCGTCATATGCGCATGTTAACCCGCTATTTAATTCCACTCATGGAAGTAGCTCTGACATGCCTCAGGGTCTAACCCTTGGTTCACATTCTGCAGGTTCCTCAATAGTCACGAGTCATGGAGCACCCCATGCCACTACCCTGCAAGGAGGCTCTCCTCTGCAGAAGGGAGCACACGGCACAAGCTTCGCCGCTAGAACGCTACATGCCCACCCTGAAGCAATATTTGTCAAGACGCGGCCCAAAGTGGAAACGCCTTGGATAGTCGAACGCTCCCCAAACCAAGAAGAGGAAGGTTCAAAGGAATGCCCATAGGGTAATGACCCCTAACATGCTGACCATCCCCAGACGCTCAAGCACTAGATACTCAAAGGAGGAGAAAGAAGCAAAAATTGAGAATGAAATTGCTGAACTGTTCCAGAGCATTCTTAATATGGCAACAGCCATGGACTACACCATTTGGATCTTGACCAATGCCTCCACTACCCTTAGCGCAACTCAAGATGTGCAACTCTCCTCGACTGCTCAGCGGACTCTAGCCCCCCACATAATCGATCAGGACGTGGGTTCGCATACAATACCTCAGTCTTCTGATCACTCGAACTCGCCCTTATACAAATAGAATAGCCTCTATTTTGTATAAGATGCTTACCAAGTGCTATCTTGCCATGACTTTTTGACTTTAGGTGGTTAAAAGGGGTAGATTCCCCAACTGTACAAAACTTACCTTACCTACTTCTAACACATTTCACGTCTTTAACGAAAAAGATAATCAAGCACGTGATATGCATCGAAGTCAACACCATGGGATTCTGATATGTGATGTCTCTTTCCGTTGCACGTGTTCATTATAGTTAAAACATATGACTTGCATGTACTGTCACGAGTTGTTAAGTGGATACTGGACGACACAGGTCTCTGTACGAAAGCGTCCAATGTCTAAGTTACCACAATAACCCCACAAAGAGCCATTATAGAAAAGCAACAGAAACACCAAGAACAAAGAACCATGACGGAAGCCCCACTGCTAGAAGAGAAAGGAGGGAAGTAATGTTGACCCTCAAATGAACAAGATGGAAAATTCGAAAATCTAAACTAGAAGACAAGACTAAGGCAAAAGCGAAATGGAAGATGATGCGCACCAAAGAAGAATCTGGAAACACAAGAAGTGCAAAATAGTCCCAAATCAAGGAGAAATATGCACAAGAAAACGCACAAGTCAATACTTTTGTAAAAGAGCGCAAGGCGTACCGGGATTTATTTTAAAAAGCGCCAAGATCTCACCCGTGCAAATTATAAAGGTAGATGGGGGGTGGAAAGGAAGCTAGGAAGATAGGAGGACAATGGGAAAAAGAGCCTAGGCCATGGTCAGCCATGTAAAAAAGGGGATAAGGGGATGACCGCCCAAAAGGAATTTAGGGTGTGTGGCCGAAAGTAGCTCTCTTCTTCTTCTTCTTCTTCTTCTTCTTCTTACTTGCTTGCTTGAGCTTGTGCTTGAGAGAGGGAGTGTGAGAGTGTGAGGGAGTGAGCGTGTGAGGGTGAGGGACCGTGGTGGAGAAGCTCTCCATCTTGTCCTCTCTTTTTCTCTTTTCTTCTCTTGCTCGCGGCAATGGAGCTTGGAGTGTGGAACTTCAGGAATGGAGCTCGCTTGAAGCTTGCACTTAGATCGTGGAGCTACCAGAGTGCTTGAGAGAGGAGGCTACTCAATCGGACATGGAGGTAAGCTCACTATACTCGTAGAGATGGATAGCGCGTCGGCTATGTGAGAGGTAGCCATTAGTGCTCGGCTTGGAACGCTTGAATAATAAGCGGTCCATGGGTCTCGGCGGTTGAGCTCATGCTCGCCTCAACATTTTCTATCCATCCCCTTACATTTTCTCACTCATTCTTCTCTCTCCCTTCCTCCTCCCTCCCCCTGTCTTTGTTTTTCTCTATCCCCTCTTGCATGACTACGATCTTAATAAGTGATTAATATAGACAAGGAAGTGATGGCTTTTGACGAAGACACCTCTCGGATCATTGAAGTCAAAACTAAGGCCCATGAGCCAAAGCTTCAATGGATGCCTAAACTGCAAGGATTGCCACCTAGGAGCAGACACCCACAACCCTGCAAGGCTAAGAACCCCACCTCGTGCCCTAGGAGGCCAAAACACAACTATAGACATTGACGTATGGTCACGGTGAGGTGGGTCCCCAAGACCATATTGCAAACACAAGGCTATTACGAGGGTAATGCCTGGATATGGATTCCTAAGGCCAAAATGACCAAAAGCACTGATTAAACGCCGCCCTCAAGCTTGACCACACAAGGCCACGTGACACATCCAAGGCCAAAGTCACAAAAGCCTACAGATTCAAAGCCTTCAGAATCACAAACACACAAACTAGTGAAGATCGAGCGAGCCTATCGACCCAAACCACAGCCTACTACTCACACACATGCCATGACTAGTCCTACAACTCATGGAACGTCACCCAAATGTCACAGTGCACTATTAGCAAAGCCACAACCTAGCCTACTATACCAAAGGCCCAACCGCAAGCTTAGGAACAACCAAAGCAACCCCCATCATCTTGCTGACCCCTCTAGTTCTGTCAAACCCCAACCCCCCGGTCTTAGACCCTCTTATGAGCGATGATCAATTATGACAGTGACCCTGTACTTAGCAGAGAATTCTAGGGATGACTTGGTTGCATATCTTAGATGCCTAGATGCCACCTTCATGTCGCTCCCTAAAAGTTATGATTGCTTAGATTTGGGACTCTTAGATGAGCCTACAGCAACGAAAGTATGGACACTTACTTATTCTTGGGAAGAATCAGAATTTGTGTTTGTCAAGGCTTCCAAGGTAGCTGAGGAGCTGATTACCACCGACATGTCCCACGAATAAGCACAAAAACAATGCCTCATCACCTCATATGACAAGTGCACAACTTATGCCAATGATCAAGCGATAGAAGACTTGAAACAACTTGCTGACAGTAACTCCCCTTTCTTGAGGAAATGGTATGCTCTTCACCTTCAATGGGAGCTCGAAGGATGTCAAATCATGACAAATGTAGAGCACAATCAAAACATCAGAGTATGACCCAACTTATATTGCTCCAACCTCTTATAGGGTATTGACAACCGTTCGTGACCGAGAACACATTCAAGAACACCCCTGCTTAGATCGCATCCTCACCAAGGAGGAATTGCACATTGCTAGTCGCGTAGACTCCAGTGACTTCTTGCTTGATGTCCTTGCTTACATCACCTAGGTAGGTATCTGACCTTTTGACATGGACCGATACGCTCATATGGAATATAATCCAAACTTCTATGCTAGGCTCGTGCCAAAGTAAAATACTATGCCCATGTGCTGAACGCCCTCCACTCTCTAACCTTCAATCCTAGGAAGGATTCTTCTCAATTATGAGGAGGAGGGAGTAAGGTGAATCAAAATCAAATCAAACACACAAGGAAACAAAAAAGGAAAAACATACCTTAAAAACCTCAATCCACACCTAATAATAGAGAAGGAAAGAAAACATTAACTCGCGATTGAGGAAAATGTAACCAAATTTTGAAATAAATCTTGAAGGAAAAGTCTATATTTGTACTAAAAATGTTTCAATTCAGCAAGCATGGAGTCTTTTCTTTCAACAAGTAAATGTTTTGGAAAGCATAATGGTGAACCATGGTTCATAACAAGACCTGAAGACATCACAGCAAGACCGAGCCCATCGCCTTCCTTTCACAGAAGAGAAATATTGCCTTTCCCTTGAAAATGGACTTACAACTAGCTCAAATTCAGGAGCATTCACAACATTGAAGATGTGGTGGCCAATGAGGAGGTTGTCAAGAGGGTTGTAGAACAGTGCAACCTCGCCAAGTACATCGAAAAGTCGGACAAGAGCCGACCACACTGTGTGTGGAATTCTTAAGGATATACGACTCTAACAAGAGCCCCGACCACACTAAGTGTGTGGAATTATTAAAGACATATGACTTTGACAGGGAGTGTGGGATAGTAACTGTGGGGAGTAGAGAAGGAGCCAAGCAAGTGCAGATTTCGCTAGGTAAGGCCTTGGTAGAGAAGGTGTTGGGATTGGAACCAAAGGTGGAAAAGAAGCAGAAGAGAGATGTTTATGCCATGCTGAAGATGAAAAAGGAGAACGTATTGACAAACGATGGCATAAGCATTCAAGACATCCTCAATTCAGAAGTTAGATTGTAGGCTAAGGTGTCCACTCCCTCTTCTCCAGTCAAAGGTACAACTCGCTTATACACTAGATCAATGTGCACGTATTGGAGAGCATGGCATCTCGCTCACTGGATGAGGCAGATTGGAATGGCTACGTGCAAAAAACCATTGATCAATCTGCTAAAGCACTAGCCCTTGGAAGCAGATCGACGGGTGAGGAGTCCCCAGTGTCAAAAGGAGCTGAGAGAAAGAAGCCTTCACCCAAAGCCTCGTTCATTGGGTATAGAGGAATTCTGAACGCTCTTATCCACGAAGCAATAAAGGAGGCACGGGATGGAGAGGAAGGAGCGGATGAAACACCTGACAAGTCACATCCCCATCACGACAGATAACAATAGAGTGGGAGGACAGTTAGTGAAGAGGAGGGAGAGCAAGAAGCTCAGTCCAGCAGAAGGGAATCAAATAAGTCTAAGAAGAAGATAACATCGAAAAAGTAGGAGGAAGAAATGAAGAAAAAGGAGAAAGCGGATTTGTAGAAAGCCAAGAAAGAGTCAAAGAAAGAGGTGAAGGAAAGGAAGAAGAAAGAGAGAGAAGAGTTTGAGAGGCTAAAAGCTGAGTCAAAAGGAGCTGAAGAAGAGAGAAAGAGAAAGGCCACTAAAAAGGAGGAGGATTTGAGGAAGAAGGAAGAGGAAGACATCGAGTTGGCCAAATGCAGATCAATGGAGCAACAAGGTGAACAAGACGAGATGGACACTTTGATCCTGAGAAGAGATGAGGGCTTGAGTTCAAGCACATAGGTGCCTGAAGATACGCCAACCGCAGTGTAGGAGGGCAAGGGCGAATCCCCCATCCACCCCATTCCACCCCTCATGGTACCTACCCCTACAACAACAATGCCTACCTTGGGCACCCCGGCCATGTCTGTCACCTTCTTTTAGATAAATTTGTCCTATTCTTTCAAAATGCACTGTTTTTCTATGCTTGTATGGATGCCTCATTGATTGTTGTTTGCATGATGCTATCACATCTGCAAGTAGACGCCGTCATCAAGCCTATCGAGTTTTCAATCACCAGCTATCCCAAGACCAACGATGTTCATCTGCAATTCGCCATTGATTTCTCACCTTCTTCCGGGTCAATTCGTCACATTCTTCTTTCAAAATACATTGATATTTTGTGCTTGTATCGATGCCTGATTCATGTCTGCATGTTGCTGGCATGTCAAAAGTGCATATCGTCATCATGCCTTTTTATGTTCTCCACATCCCTATGTCCCAAGTCTAGCGTGTGGGGCTATAATATCATCCTGCCTATTGAGGTCTCCACATCCATATGCCCCACGACTAGCGTGTTGGGCTATAATATCCACCTACTCCCGAGCCAGTCTATCAAGCTCCCAATATATCCACACGTTACGTCTCGCATTTAGGATTATTCTTCTACTTGCTGATACTAAATTCCCCTAGCTACATGCTTTGAAGTGTATGTATGTTGGTTGCACGTTACAATGAGCTGTGTGTTGTGCCACGTATGATAGTTTGTTCCTATGAAGCTTTAATGCTACATGCAAGGATTAATACATGGACTTCTTTAAATAATTGAGCTCTACTATTTAAAGTCTATTGGGCGTACTCTTGCATACTTTGTGATGGTTTGTTCCAATTTAATGGTTTCTAACATTTGTATGGTTTGTTGGTACCATCCTTTCTTCTTGTGCCTCTCTTCTTACGAGGCTTTGGTATTGCAAATGAAGAATTGCACAAGAATTGAGCTCTACTATATAGAGCCTCTTGTGCTTACAGTTGCGTACTTTGTCGTGGTTTGTTCTTCGGTCTAACAAGTTGTGAGACACCTATGGTTTGTTAGTACCATGCTTTCTTTTTTAGCCTAATATGATAGTCCCTTCTAATCAAGCTTTAATGATGCCTGCAGGGAATTGAATGCACTGTATAAACTCTATTGTCCTCACACTTGCGTACTTTGTATAATGAATTTAATGTACTAACGATCACTTGTACCTACTTTCGTTTCAAATGGAACCAATGGACTTCAATCCCAATACTCCTCAATGTCACTTCAGGATGACATAGTGGAGAACACCCCATGTTGTCACTAGACTCTTGCCTCCCCATTCCTTGTTTCAATACTTGACGCATGAAGCTTTGCTAGAGCACCTCCGGGACCTATCCCATTAATAGATATTGGGGCATTTGGGAGCTAGTATCACCCTAGCACAACTCAATCCTCAAAGAATAGTTAGTTCAACTCCTCATTTGACCACAATGCAAGCCACACCATCTAGCCAATCAAGTGGCAAAAAGAGGAAGAGCACGAAAATATGGTCTCCATCACATTTTGGTGCTCCTTAATTTGCATGAATATAAATGGATTTCTCTTAAAGGGGCAACTTTAAGGCAAAGCACTAGGCTAAACTTGCTTATGACATGGATCAGTGTGGAACAGATTCTTTTGAGGTTTGACATGATTGGGTACACCAACTGTAAGTGGTTTAAATGATGGTTTTGTAGGAGAATACTTTTTTGTTCTCGAGACAACATCCTTAGTAGACGACGAAGACGTAGCGATGGGGGACGGAGATGGGGTGCCTCCACCACTAGTTGGAGGATGTGGATACCCCAAGTAGCGTTGTTGACATTGTTAACCCTCAAACGAACGACGGTGGAAAATCCAGAAAAGCTAAAGCAGAAGACAAAGACAAAGGCCAAGGCAAAGAGAAACGGAAGACAAAGACGCACAAGGAGAAGAGTCCCAAATAAGGGAGAAAGGCGCATAAGGAAAAGTGCAAGTCAAAACTTTTGTAAAAGAGCGCAAGCGCATCATGGTTTAATTCAAAGAGCGCCGGGCTTTTACCCGTGCAATATGTAAATATAGACGGGCGGTGGAAAGGAAGCTAGGAAGATAGAAGGACAATGGAAAAAAAGGCCTAGGCTTCGGCCGGCCATGTGAAAAAGGGAAAAAGGGGATGACCGCCCGGCCATGTGAAAAAGGGAAAAAGGGGATGACCGCCCAAAAGGGATTTAGGGTTTTGTATATAAAGTTGAAAAGTGAATGAGAAGCTCATTCTTGTGTGTGGCAAAAAGTGGCTCTCCTCTTCTTCTTCTTCTTCTTGCTTGCTTGAGCTTGTGCTTGAGAGAGGGAGTGTGAGAGTGTGAGGGCATGAGTGTGTGAGGGTGAGGGACCGAGGAGGAGAAGCTCTCCATCTTCTCATCTCTTCTTCTCTTCTCTTGTCTTCTCTCGTCTTGCTCGCGGCAATGGAGCTTTGAGCGTGTAGCTTGAGGATGGAGCTTGCTTGAAGCTTGCACTTGGATTGTGGAGCTATCGAAGTGCGCGGGAGAGGAGGTAACTCGATCGGCATGGAGGTAAGCTCACTACACCCGTAGATATGGATGGTGCGTCGACTATGTGAGAGGTAGCCATTAGTGCTCAACTTAGAACGCTTGAAGGAATAAGCAGTCCGTGGGTCTTGGCAGTAGAGCGAAAGTTCCCACATTTTGGTTCCGTTACCGGGACCAACGGATTCAAGCCTTGAGTACTTGCGCGCTTCAAATCGAACATCGAAGTAAGGGCTTTCCCCGAACCGGTGTTTGAGATAGGTAGGAAGTGAGGGGGTTGAAGATGGTATTCGATCTCCTTGGCAACTAGGTTTTTTGCTTCTTTGAGATTTATGTTGTGAAATGAAGTAGTGTAGGTATTTACTTTGTGAATTTCATGCATTAGAGTAGAAGAAAACAAAGAAAATAAGCATTAGGGTTTGCTGTTGCAAAACAGGGTAAAATAGGGCAAAAATTATGCAAAAAAATGGCAAAAAGCTTGCTTGTGATGCCCAAGATCAGCAAGTGAGTGGTTGGGGGCATCAACACCTTGCCTGGCAAGGGGCATAAGAGCCAAGAGGCCAAGAGAGAGCTCATTTGTGACCATTTTAGTGCGAGAGAGAGAGAGAGCCATCGCACGATCTGCTCTGATCTCGCCATTGAAGAGCCTACCGCTCTAATCAGGTACATGAATCCCTTTCCCTATCCCCCTAGATAAGATCTCGAGGTTATTGCTTACTATGATTGCCTAAATCGCACGAATCGATCAAAATCGTCCATTCGCGGTCGTCGCCCTGCCGCATTCGGCCCGTCCGAGTGGCCTTTTCTGGACCGAGTCCTAGAATCGGCCCTCGGCCCCTTACCATTCGACCCACTCGGTCCAAAACCCTAATCAGGCCTCGACCGGTCCGAGTCATTTGGCCCGTCCGAGTCAAATCGTCCGAGCCTATTGATTAGGCCTATCCGAGCCAATAATTCGGCCCTCGGCCCCGTCCGAGTTCAATATTCGGCCCTTGGCCCAAGGGCCTCGGCATGTCCGAGTCACCCACTCGGCCCGTCTGAATCTGCTCTGTCTGAGTCAGAAATTCGGCCATGTGCCTCAGCCCGTCCAAGTGATCCACTCGGACCCTGCAATTCGGACTAGTTGGGCCAAGTGTAGATTTTTATCAAATTTTCAGAAATTGGACATGACCCAGCTAGAATTCAGCACAACGCAAATTGTCGAAAGCCCTTGGGATGCTCGGAACTTGATTCTGGCACACGGAATAGACGAAATCATAGGGAGCAGCCGCCTAGTAGCTTGAATTAGGTAGCAGCAAGACCCAGAGACCTAAACGCAAAGCGCTGAGCAGTTAAAACCTGATTGGCCAAAAACAAACGCGGCAACATATTAGAAAGGCGCTGAACCCTGTCAAGGCGGCCAGAAAAGTGACCAACAAGCCTATCAAGCCCGAACAAAGCAGGAGTGCATAAGACGCTTCGAGTAGTTTGCTGCACTCACCATGCATTTCTGCACTTGAATTCACTTAAAGAAATTGAAAGCCTGATTGAGCACAAGTGCACGAGAAGCGACACGCACACTAAGTGACCATAAAGTAAGGGTTGCATTCAATAACGGAAGGAACTCACTCAGATAAACCACTCAAGGTACCCTAGCGTAGTGATGGCCTTACACGAACATGGATTCTCACTTGCAAGAGAGCAACCAAAAGCCCGTACCCGAATAGAGACAAACAGAGACCCTAGAACCTCAATGGGCCCATCTAGCCAACAAGGGCAAAAAGGTCACACTGCAAAAACACATACGTGTTGCATTCGGACTGCATCGAGTCAAAGCGGAAAGCAACAACATCAAGCTACAATAGCGAGAATGACTAGATATGACAGTCCTGACAATAGATGTTCCTTGAATAGCACTACACTGACGAGCCAAAACATCAGTGGAGAATCCACATTTGGTCGTGCGGTTGGGGACTCAAGGGCGTTTGTCAGAAGGCTTAAATTTACAAGCCAAGACTCGAAAGATGAAGACATAGTACCACCTGCCTATCTTAGGGTCAAATTCACTGCGAAAAGAGAGCATACTATCGATGCTCTGATTGATGAAGGAGCAGATTTTAATGTCTTGACCTATGAGACATGGACCCTACTAGGCCAACCAGAGCTGACACCGACTAATGCAACTCTTAGCCCTTATGGGGAACCTCCACAAGCACTCATAGGGAAGTGCAATATCCTTGCAACAATTGAAACTGAAAGCTTGCGTATCCTATTTCATGTTTCTCCAAATAGTACTAAATATGGTAAGGAAACCCTCCTAGGAAGACCCTTCAAAAGGGCAACCAAATGTAAGGCTGACTATGTAGCACAGAGGATACACCTGACATTACAGGGTGTGAGGATAGTCACAACCTTTAGCAAGGGTGACCCCATCGAACCTCGAGGGAAAGGCAAGGAAGGTGTTGATGTAATAGTCAAGCCTACTATCGAGAGCAAGGACTTGTTGGAAGAGCTGATACAAGCACAGGTCGAATAACAAGAACCAGTGAGTAAGGCCATGCTTGAAACAAGAAGGTTAAGAGACAATGCCAAGGACGGGCTCTGGACTTACAAATATCGTAGAAGACCCCAAAAGAAGCCCAAGCCTTATAGACGAACGCATCGATGGAGGGTCAGCACAATGCCGCGATGGATATCCAAAGCGTTGCTACGTGCTCAAGGGTATTACGCTAGTAACCGATGGATTTGGGTACCAAAATCCCCTGCTAAACCATCTCTATTAGCTCAAAGCGAGATTGCATCAAAAGTGACGAAGCACAGGAGGAAATGTAAGAGAAACTCTAGGTCCCAAGACAAGAGACTGGACATGAGTGTTCGAAAGAAAGAGCGTCAGCCCAACATGCTTACTAAGCAGATGTCATGTGTGGCCATTGGGCGCGCACAAAGGCCATTAGTGCCCAAAGAGCCTTCGATTCTCCAAGAGGATAACATGCATCATAGGCACGACATTGATCATGGCAAGGCTAATCGTTCAACAAAGCAAATGGCACCATCGTCTAATAGCTTCGAGCAAATCATTCAGCCAGTGTTAAGCCCACTAAAGAGTCCTAGATCTCCTACATCCTCTTTTTCCAAACGGACACAAGAAGCACAACAGCGGTCGTCAATGGCGGCTGCTCACTCCCAATCTCTATCTCCATCAAAGCTTCCAGATGTCCAAGAGGCCGGAAACGACACCACCCTTAGCTCACAACCTAAGGATATGCCTGTGCAATCCACCAGGGCTAGCTCAACTGATGCTCGATCTATGCAAGTGAAGGCTCTAAGGGCAACAAAAGACACGACCACTTCCAATTGCCCTAAGGACTTGACACCGTAATCCATCAATAGTAGCAAGTCCACTGAAGTAGCTGCTGGTACTTCAAATCAGGAATCACAGCAGTCACAACCCTTGGCCGTGACAATACCCCTGACGGAACATGTCCTTAGTAGTGTACCTGTGGAGGAGATGTCGCAACCAACTTCATTAACAACTCCAGCACTTCCAAAGCGCCTAAAGCCTAGACTGGAGAACTTAAACAGAAGGGAAGAGCTAGACTCTCCAAAAAGGGAGATAGTTGTACCCTCACAACCTGGCAAGGCTATTCAGCAGGCCATGGCTATGTCCTATGAGGATACACTAGAGAAAGGACGTGCTGAGGCCCAACCAAGCACATCAACTGTTGACCTAGTTCAGGGTCCTGAGTCATTGAGAGATGCACCTTCACTGACCAAGAAAAAGAGGAGGAAACAACGAAAACAACAACAGTTGTTGGCTGTAGTGGACCACAAGAACATTGGGACGAAGAGCGCCGAAGAGCTGATGAATAATGCATTGAGTCCATCCACCAATGAACCCATTGACGCCTCTCCTAATAGCGGTGAAACCTCGGACGCATCCATGTGCTCTGAAAGATCAAGGCAGTCGTTGCCATCAATGGCTGCTTGCAACACTCAATCCACTAACAATAGAACTTGCATTGACCAATCAAGAGTGGATATAACGTTGTCACAACAGGGTGACAAATCTATACCAGTCACATTCAAGAGAAACCATGAAAAAATAGCAACAAAACCTTAGAAAAAATGCACAATCCCCGAGAGCATAAGCAATCCTATCGTTGACCAATCTTGCTCGTCTAGGCCTGATCCCCCAGCTATGCTAAAGCCTAAACAAACTCCTAGAACCTTGCATGAGATAGCAACCGAGCAAGCCCTCGTGGAACATAGAAGTGTTGCAGAATGCTTAACTGAGTTGGATGCTAAGCTCAAGGTGTTTGCATGTGTCTATGTCCTTGCGGACATGGGCGCATTCCCTAAAGAGCAGCTCGAAGAATACTTGCCAATTCCCTTATCTTGGGAAGAGCAAGAACATCTTGACGAGTACTATAACAGGCTCTTGTATGAACGCACGCAACTCATCTCTGGCGAGGAAGCCGACGAACTGCGCTTAACGGTCACATTCAATGATGTGCTCCACCAATCAAGTCTCTTAGAGATAGAGCAACTAAAGCGACTATCAGAGGGCCAAAGTCAATTTGAACAGCGTTGGTGTGAAACCCGCGTTGCGATGGCCGAAGTAGGAGCCCAGATCATGACAGTCTCCGAGGAGCGATTGGCCAAATGGCGGTCTCAAAGAGACCCAACCTATGTGGCACCAACTTCCCTTCGAGTGCTGACTGCCATTCGGGGTACGGACTTACCTGAAACTAGCAAAGAGGACTCACTATTCGATAAGGTTCTCACTGAAGAAGAGTTACATGTCGCCAACAGACTTGGACAAGGTTCCATGCTACTCGATGTTGCAAAATATCTATCGGTATTGAGTAAGCTGCCATAAGTACTGGATACGTATGCCACGCTCCAGTACAATCCAGAGTTCTATAGTTGGTTTTTATCCTCATAAAGTGACATGAGCCCATGGATATGTATATAAATGAACAATAACTTTTGTCACCCTGTATTGACACTATCAACACACACAAGCAATAATAGTCACGCGCAGACAGAAGAGTTGGGGCCAACAGGCTAGGCTCGTTCGGTCCCCCTCTCACCGCATGTATAGAAGTGGCATGACCATTCCCACCTTCGGCCGGAGGGCAAGCACCTCGCGTTGCCACTGTGGGAAGCCCTGACCAACATCTCTGACACTGCAGGCAACATGCAGCCCCTTTTTATACACCTTTCCCTTTTCGGCCTATCCTTCCGAGGATGAGCCCTGCCCAAATCGATGACCACTAGAGCTGATGTAACTCGGCGTGAGCCAAGATCTACTAATGGCGGGTAACTAAGTCAACATCATCACGGGGGCCAACCCTCTACAACGAGCACATCACGTCCCACCCCCTCCCCTTCTAGTCATATACGCTTGATAACCCACACTATAACCCCTCCCATGCGAATGGTTTTTTTCCGTATCAAGGCCTAACCCTTGGTTTGCATCTTGCAGGTCCCCCTACAAGAAAAACATGGAGAATCTAGGGCAGCTGGCTTGCAGAGACACTCTCCGTGGACGAAGGGAACATGCAGCACACGCCCCTCCGCCGGTGCGCTACGTGCCCACTCTCAAAAGGTATGCAAAGAAACGAGGTCCTAAGCGACACCGCCCCGGACGAAGGTCGAAGAATTCCTGGGCCAGGAAAGCCGAAGCTCAAAGAAATGCACAAGATGTGGCAACACCAGTTGCGCAAACCCCCAACGTACGCTCAAGGAGTAGGTGCTCATGGGCAGAAAGGGCAGCTAGGGACAGGGAGGAATTTAATGAATTGTTCAAAGGCATTTTGGAAACGGTGGCGGCCCGAGACTACACCATTCATGTCCCGGCCGACATGTTTCCTGCCCAACCTCACGGGAGCCCCGTACCAGCAGAGCCCCAGTTGCCTAACCACCCGGACTCACCCTGCCTAGTGCAAATCGATTAAGCCCCTATGATATACAAGCAGTTTAACAAGCCATCCTGCCATAACTTTTTGTCTTTTGATAACCTATCGTTAATATATGCCACGTCTTTAACAAGCAATGGAATATGCATTGCAATCAGCATCATAGCATTTTGAAAAGTTATATATTGACATGATTGCATTTGTTCGTTGTACTTGACGCATGCGACTTGCATATACTCTCATGAGGTGACAAGTGGATGCAGGATGACACAAGTCTTCGTGCAAACGTGTTCAATGCCCAAGTCACCGCAAGACCACCAACTGCACAAAGAACCGCAACAAAGCCACGCTGCCGAACGCGAAAAATCACCCTTGCGAGTGCCCACATCGCACGAACCAAAGCATAGTCATGGGCTAGGCTCTCTTCTTGGGTCAAGCTCTACAGTGAGCTCACGACGATTGTTACCTCAATCGTACCAACATCACAACAAAGGCTTCTCTAACAACGAGGCTAGGGCACTATCATCACTGTCATATCCATTTCCTGAGCCTTCGAAGCTTGACATTTCCCAACCCATTGAAAGGCTGATAGCCTCAACATATTGCAATGGTTGTACTCAGGCAAGTCAAAAAAAAAAAAGAAAACAAAAGAAAACAAAAGAACGAAAAGATAAGAAGCACCCACGATCACAACACCGCACCTAGGGGTCCTCAAATTAGGTGCGTCCAGTGACCTTGGTCGGCTGGCTCAGCCCCTAGTCCCCTAGCCCCCTAGCATCACCCACAATAGTTCAGGGCACATCAAGGGCAGGACAGACCTAGGGAGCTTGTCTCGCCTATGATTCGACCTGTCACCCTGACCCATTCACACAATTCCCTCTTGCACTCTGCCTTAATACCATTGCAATCAATTGTGGTAAGCACTGCACGAATGTCCATGAAAAGTACACTATCCTCATCGCATAGGTCCAATGTCTACCAGCTACCGATAGTGCAGTATCCATGTATTCTATTATGTTACGTCGTGCAATCACAATGCACAGGATGTCCATACACCTTCATGTGTACTTCTTCCCACCATGGACGACTTTGCTTCATCCACACATCGTAATGAGAAACCAGCCTGCGGTCTTCTACCTACGTAATATCTAAGTATGCACGAGCACTCACATAATATCTGCACCAAAGTATATACACTGTTTGGGTCCTCAAGTGCAGGACAATACTCTCAGCTTGCTTAGAGTTCGACCTGTCTCTCAAACTAATTAAACTATGTCTTGTGCACGATAAAGAAGACTAGCACTACCCCTAGAGAGAAACCACCTATGGCAGGTTTTCAATTGCAGGTATTGAAGACTCCAACGAAGGTGTCGTTCGCTCTTCATCAACTCTCAACTTTGAATTCCTATCCTTATCACCCTGTAAGCCTGCCAATAATCATCATGTACAGAATCCCCAACAAACCGCCACTTGTACTCCATCAGTGCAACCCCCCCTTTCCCCTCCCCCCCAAAGAACAATCCTACTACCAACTCCCATTGCCCTACCACCTTCCACTTAACCCACCAACGTGCCCCCAACATCCTTCCTCCCCACCACTACCAACACTCCGTCATGGCAACCACAGACGTTCTTGCCACCTACGTCTTCCGTGCATGCTGATGCCTACTACCTACGACGGTGAGTGCCATGGGACTGGCACTCGTCTAGGAGGGGGTAACCCTCAAACGAACAAAGGTGAAAAATCCGGAAAAGCTAAAGCAGAAGACAAAGACAAAGGCCAAGGCAAAGAGAAACGGAAGACAAAGACGCACAAGGAGAAGAGTCCTAAATAAGGGAGAAAGGCGCACAAGGAAAAGTGCAAGTCAAAACTTTTGTAAAAGAGTGCAAGCGCATCATGGTTTAATTCAAGGAGCGCCGGGCTCTCACCCGTGCAATTTGTAAATATAGACAGGCGGTGGAAAGGAAGCTAGGAAGATAGAATGACAATGGGAAAAAGGACCTAGGCTACAGCCGGCCATGTGAAAAAGGGAAAAAGGGGATGACCGCCCAAAAGGGATTTAGGGTTTTGTATATAAAGTTGAAAAGTGAATGAGAAGCTCATTCTTGTGTGTGGCAAAAAGTGACTCTCCTCCTCCTCTTCTTCTTCTTCTTTTTCTTCTTCTTGCTTGCTTGAGCTTGTGCTTGAGAGAGGGAGTGTGAGAGTGTGAGGGCGTGAGTGTGTGAGGGTGAGGGACCAAGGAGGAGAAGCTCTCCATCTTCTCATCTCTTCTTCTCTTCTCTTGTCTTCTCTCGTCTTGCTCGCGGCAATGGAGCTTTGAGCGTGTAGCTTGAGGATGGAGCTTGCTTGAAGCTTGCACTTAGATTGTGGAGCTATCGAAGTGCGTGGGAGAGGAGGTAACTCGATCGGCATGGAGGTAAGCTCACTACACCCGTAGATATGGATGGCACGTCGGCTATGTGAGAGGTAGCCATTAGTGCTCGGCTTGGAACGCTTGAAGCAATAAGCAGTCCGTGGGTCTTGGCGGTAGAGCGAAAGCTCCCACAGACATCAACAATGATGATGGGATTCTTGGTTCTACAATTGGACATGCCATCTAAGGGCAAAAGACGAAAAACACAATATAGCTTTAGCACTAGAAGGAATTGGAGTATTTGCAAAGGCATTCGAGCATGTGGAGGTGCACCATATGGAGTTGGAAGTGAAGTGATTAGAGACGCAATTATAGCATAGCTTCTTGCTCCTTGGATGAACACATCATAACAAAACAATGACCAATAGATGATCACCATGCAATTCATATACTTACACTTATGTGTGCTTTATATTTCCTAGTTGTGTGCTTTAGTGGAGTTTAGGGCACTTATCTTTGATGATGTCACCATCTTCGATTGCTTGATTGTTGTTAGCATGCATTGATGTCATCCTCATTTGCTTTGTAGTTGTTACTACTACTCTTTGTTATCATTAGTTGATCATGGACTTATGGCACTAGAGGTTCTCCAATACTTGAGTTGTGACATAGTAGTTTGATACCTTATTTATTGTTTCAAACTAATGCAAAGAGTGTTCAAATGTATTTTGAATCAACACTAAGTTTGATTTGAAAAGAATTACAAGCAATGAATGTTATCACATGTACTTCAATTGACCGATAGCAGTTTATTGACAACGCACTTAGCCTTTGGGCCTAGTTTACTTAACCATGTGTAGCTAAGCATTTGGGCCTAGTTTACTGAACCATGTAGATGGTTGGATTCCCATCACAATTCCTCCCATCTCCCTTCTCCATTGATCCTCACTTGTCACTTATTTAATAGAGTTGAGATGCATTGCGATAATTAGCATGTGGATGGGAGTCCATCAGCTTGCAAATGTATTGCACACATAAGGGTGAGTAAGACATCTTGTTAGCATCTATCTACTTGGAAGACACTTTTCCATGATGATGAAGAATGATAGAGACGACAAAGGACACCCTCATTTAAAAGGTTGAAATGTCTTGAGTTAATAGTTTTATCTACCTATTTTTTGAACTAGGTAGCATGTCATGCAAATAATGTAGCATATGCATATATATGGCACATGTTTGTTAATTGGTTTGAATGTGTGTGTGAGATTGGTTCATTGTTAGTTGGAGATGATCATTAATCATTTATGAGCTTAGACTTCACAACTTCACGCGTCAAACATAAGAAGTAGCAAATGCAAGTTGATGTATGCAATGTCTCTAAAGTTGTGTATGGTCCGAGGATGCCCCTTGCCCAAAAGTGTCTACTATTTATAATTGCTTGAAATGCAGAGCCCATGGCACCTTTTTATGAACGGGTCTTTTGTCTTCTACCAAATGTTGTGACAAATTCTTATTTTGCCCAATTGGCCCTATTGTTTGAGATAGTGCATAATCGAGAATTGAGGCCTGATTCACACTAGGGTAGTGGACAAAGTAACACTCAAGTCCTCTGTCCTTTCCATAGAAGTTAACTTGTCCACTATGGATTTTCCACACTTGACCACCTAGCTTATTGGAACTATCCCACCTTTATGTTGGAGCACATGGGTTCAAACGTTGGCCACGAAAGACCTTGAAAGGAGATGTGCTATATAGGTTAATAGGAGAGGATATATATCGTCTTTATGGGCATGGGTTTCTTGGTGCCCAAACATGTCGTGGGATTGGATAGGAGCTGCCCTACGACGTAGAATCTCCAATGTTGACCGTTTGCCTTGACGCGAAACTTGAAGCCCTAAATGGGGGGGTCATGTATTAATTGTCTCCTCTTTGGCCTTTGCGAACGTTGGCTAAGGCTTCCCTAATTTGACGGTTGTGCCACACTACGTAATACGTATAGTTCGCACTTCCATTTCAAAGTTAGTTAGTAAGGTTGAATTTGACATCTGAAAGGTCGAGCGGGACACCATTCTCAGTTTTACGAGAGCGAGCCGGAGCCATCTTCACATCCAGATTCGAAAGGCGTAAAAACCCTAACCCTAGAAACTTCCGTTTCTCCCATAAAGTTTATCGTCCTCGCCTCTTGTCTCATGCCCCCCCGCCCCCCCCCCCCCCCTCACCCTCACCCTCACCCTCACCGTCCCTTTGAAGGCTCCGTATGCCTGTGACGATTTGGAAACAGCAAGCATTATCAGATGGGGATACTCGTGTGATGATCATCTCTTTGTCACTACCTCTGAGGCACGCGAGTTTTCGCTTCCTCTCGAACATACGCCGGGTGCACCTGGGATGGTACATAAATATACTTAGAGGGCATAAATCTACTTATGCCCAATGATATCAGAAATGTGCTGAGGTGCCCCTACAACATGCTCCCTATTACGAGTGTGCAGTCGTAGTTAATGAAATGACCAGCTTTCAGGTGGGGGAAACTGTGATTCTTTGTCATCGACATTGAATCTTTGCAATATGGATTTCTAGGTTTTGGGCTGTCTGTTGTTGGTTTTGGTAGCTTGTGTCATAAGCTCAGTGCCAGGAGCTCAACTTTGTTGAATGTCACTACGAGAAAATTGTATTTTCGACTCGAGCTGGTTGCAGGCGTGATCAATGAGGAGCGGGCATGCAATGCTTGCGATCTAGCAACACGAAGTCAACGGACAAGTGCTTCAGGTATCTGTTCTGTATGGGCTATGCTGTATGGGTTGTCCCTCGACTCTGGTGTAAGTATCACATGTACTCATTTATTTCAATTGTTGAGCTAGAGGACCAGATTTCGTCAAGCTCGGGCACGAAAGGAACGACTGTTCCATGTAGCCCCAATTTGCTGCCTCTGGCAAGCACGGAACGGGTCTTCTTTGCTGGGGAATTCGGCTTATTGTTTGGCTGATGTGACATAGCTAGCCTCCCCGATTCTTGATGGAAGCTTTTCTGCTCAAATTGCAACCTTCACTCCCTAAGGGCTAGGGCCAAGGCGTGTGAGATAATAAAGATGATATTAGTTGGACATCAGCAAGCGTTGACAATTCATCACCCTGTGCTTCATTGTTGTCGTTTATTGTTAGTGAGTGTTCATCTTGATATTGTCACGTGGACGCTTGGTGTAAAGCAGAGAAACAGCAATGGACGCCGTCGAGAAAATGCATTTCAAATCTGTGAGCTGGAAATTAGGCATCGTCCATATCGCAGTAGCTCAAAATAAAGGCAGCATTAGAAGCATGAATAATTAAAATTAGGAGTAAGTCGTCGAGTTTACCAGATATCAAAATCTAAATTTATTTGTCTCTTATCAATTAAGTGTCGCAATTTTGCCTGTATTTTTGAGCAATCCTCATGCTCTTTTACTTTCTTGTCATTGAAATTATGAGCATGAAAGTAACGTGAAGTTTGAATAAATTCTATCTAGCAATATTGCCATAAACTCAGTATACCGATGCCTTACATTGAAATAAGTAGTAACCGGACATTGTTAATTTTAGGCTCTTAATTTTTTTCAAACCAATCGATCTAATGTCAGCAGGAGTTTGTAACTGACCAAATTCTAGACGACTTGATGTTGGTAGGATTATTACCCACATGAAATTTCACATTTCTACGCCAACATTATATAATGGTGTGGAGGCAAATCTCTCTTATGAGTTGTCTAATTTTATAATGAGGTGGAGGAAGGTTTCTCTTATGCAGTCTCGTTATACCATAGTTAAGTAGGCTTCCCCGTCTTTAAATAGCCTATATTCTTGTACACTCCAATATATATTCCAACTCAAATATGAAGGTAACAAAAATTGTATGTTTCAGCTTCAATATTTATTTATTTGCTCGAGTAGCTTTCCCAACTAACATTATTCTAAAGACCTAGCAAACAAAGTAAAACACTTGCTAAAATGTGAAGTAACGCTTGTTGATGAAAAGTCTAGTGTAGTAAGCCTTCAACTAAGACTCAATTTTTCATTACCCCAATATGGAGTGTGAAGTAAATTATCGTTACCATGATGGCCTTTGCACTTTTCTTCTTCAATTTGTGATTTATGGCCCTTACATTATTCTAAAGACCTAGCAAACAAAGCAAAACACTTGCTAAAATGTGAAGTAACGCTTGTTGATGAAAATTTTAGTGTAGGAAGCCTTCAACTAAGACACAATTTTTCATTACTCCAATATGGAAAGTGAATTAAATTATTATGGATTACCATGATGGTCTTTGCACTTTTCTTTTTCAATTTGTGATTTATGATCTTCCTTCAACTTAGCACTCTAGTTTGTGACTGTCTGGCCTTCAAGAGGCAAACATTTCTTTCTCAATTTGAATTCCTCCTCAATTTAAAACCTCTACAGTCTTTCACTTTGTACTTCATTTGGTCTAAAAATTGATTGAAAAACTATATATGCTTGCCCTATTTGCCCCACAAAATCTTTCTTCAATCCATCCAAAGTAAACCTCTTGCAGAATTTTAGTAATTTAAAGCTTTTTATGATGTGGCTAAGTTGATAAATAGCGCTCAAATTTCCTTTGGCTCTTGTTTGGGTATGTTGATTTAAGAAATTAACACTAATAGTACTTAAATTTTATTTTATTCTTGTTGAATGTCAATTGATGTTTTCTTAGGGCAACAATTGATCCCATTGAGAAACCAAGAAACCTAGGTATCTAAGGATAAGCTTATCCCATTGAGACTAGTTGTGGATTTGACTCTAAACTTTGGTTTGATTGAGTTTTGATCTTGAGAAGATTCATTGTGCCGCATTTATGCCTTCATGCTTTAGGTGGGACAATTGGAATCTTCTCCATGCTTGTGCTTGACAGTGCCCGTCTTGCCTTCCTGTATTTCCATACAATCATTTGTATTGGAATCGTCATTTGACATCTGCTTCTCGTTCTTGTCCAACCATTTTGCATTACGGTGATGAGCGTGCAAGAATCCATGCAAAGCCTTGTATGAAGGTTGTCACCATGTGAAGGGGGAAAGTAATGTAGCATGAGGAAATTTCCTAATACATTATTAGCGCCTTTTTCTAAAGATTGCAATGTCTTAAGGATGAGAAAAGAATGTTTCTTCTCAATCTTAGGATTTTGTGAAGATGAATAGTTTGATAATCTCAATGTTTCATCCATTTGATTGTTTTGCATATCTGCTAGTAGACGACTATTATCCATAAAGCAATACATCCCCCTTGTAGTCCAATGTTACTTTGGATGTAACAAGGGTTGTATACATGCTCTCATATCCACATAAACACCGTCTTACTATAAAAGTTTGATGAGCGCATAGTGAAAATAAACATAGCTTGAAATAGTAGGGACTTTTGTCAAGGTTCATTACTTTGAAATGTTGCACTATTAATTCGATAATATCTTGTGGGTGGTTGCTCATGCAATCAATCTAAATAAACTAGATTCATGTTGCACTTTGTTCGAAGAATGTGAGAAATAAAGGGGGGCCAATGCGTCAACCCTCTACGCAAAAGATAGTCTCACCCCATTCGTTAAAATGATGAGGTTGGGATACGATAATCTTTCTTATAACAATTAATTGCTCGAAAATACCTCATGTTTACTACCCAACAATATGGAGTGCATAAAATAGCACTCCTTCAAAGGAGAGAGTAGAAGAAAGAATATAAACATAAAGAGAATTATATATAAGAAAAAGAAGAAAATTTTGCATAATTTAAGAGATTGAGGGGGAGGGAAGGTGGAAAAGTGGAAGAAGAACAAGAGAGAAGCGGAAAGTGAAGAAAAATTTTAAATGAAGAGGAAGTAAAGCAAAGGTAAATCAGGGGAGAATAAAAGAAGAGAGAGAGAGAGAGAGAGAGAGAGAGAGAGAGATGAAAAAGAAAAGCAGGGAGAGAAAAAAAGAAGAAAAGCGAGAAGAGAAAAATGAGAGAAAACCATGAGAGTTTATAAATAAAATAAGTAAAAATAGAAGGTAGAGAGAAAACTAGACATAGGGAATTAGGGGGGGAAGAGAGAGAGAGCAAGTTAAAAAATTAGAAAGAGGAAAAAGAGAAGAGAGAGATGATAAATGGATTGTTGAGCGAAGTTGCCGTTTTGCTCGTCGCTTCAGGATAGCGAAGTTGTCTTGAAAGCGGTCTAGCGTTTTGTGCGTGCGAATGAAACGGTAGTGATATCTAATTGTGACCACAATTTTTTGACACGATATAGAGGTGCCATTTGTGTTGGTTGGTTTTGTGAGAGACGCATTGATCGAGATCAAAGCTTGCCCTCCTTCAGGTAGTGTATATTATAGGTTGGCAACTCTATAGTGAAATCCCATTCATTGCATAATCTACCTTAAAAATTGTCGGCTTACCCTATCAAAGGCTTTTTCAATGTCTAATTGCAATAACATGATTTTTGACTTGAGATGGAGGTCCACTTTGAAGCTTTAAACATTGAGTCCATCAATCCTAGTAAGTTCTTGCCTTTGATAAGCTCATTTGGTAGACATTTATCTATTTTTGTATAATGGGCCTTGCAAATATATAAAAGACAAATGACAACGTGAGATTGCTAGAAAGTTTGGAATGACTCCTTGCATGTAGTTGCAATTCTTTGTTGGTTTAATTCCCATGAGCCATCATCATATTGTAAGGCTACTACATTTTCCTTAACGTTGCATTTCTTAAGAGACTCAATGAATTTCAGCTAGTTTGCAATGTATATCTTGGATCAGGCTTTTGTTGTTTGAGAAGTTAAAGTGAAACCATGTAGCTACTTTTGCAAGTCACAAGGGCTTCCTTGTAAACATTTGCACAAACTTTGTTGGCATCAAGCATGTTCTTACTTGGTCCATCTTTCTTGCTTTCCATATTGTGTTGGAGGTGACTTGCCAGAACAGTTGAGACTAGTTGTGGATTTGACTCTAAACTTTGGTTTGATTGAGTTTTGATCTTGAGAAGATTCATTGTGCCGCATTTATGCCTTCATGCTTTAGGTGGGACAATTGGAATCTTCTCCATGCTTGTGCTTGACAGTGCCCGTCTTGCCTTCCTGTATTTCCATACAATCATTTGTATTGGAATCGTCATTTGACATCTGCTTCTCGTTCTTGTCCAACCATTTTGCATTACGGTGATGAGCGTGCAAGAATCCATGCAAAGCCTTGTATGAAGGTTGTCACCATGTGAAGGGGGAAAGTAATGTAGCATGAGGAAATTTCCTAATACATTATTAGCGCCTTTTTCTAAAGATTGCAATGTCTTAAGGATGAGAAAAGAATGTTTCTTCTCAATCTTAGGATTTTGTGAAGATGAATAGTTTGATAATCTCAATGTTTCATCCATTTGATTGTTTTGCATATCTGCTAGTAGACGACTATTATCCATAAAGCAATACATCCCCCTTGTAGTCCAATGTTACTTTGGATGTAACAAGGGTTGTATACATGCTCTCATATCCACATAAACACCGTCTTACTATAAAAGTTTGATGAGCGCATAGTGAAAATAAACATAGCTTGAAATAGTAGGGACTTTTGTCAAGGTTCATTACTTTGAAATGTTGCACTATTAATTCGATAATATCTTGTGGGTGGTTGCTCATGCAATCAATCTAAATAAACTAGATTCATGTTGCACTTTGTTCGAAGAATGTGAGAAATAAAGGGGGGCCAATGCGTCAACCCTCTACGCAAAAGATAGTCTCACCCCATTCGTTAAAATGATGAGGTTGGGATACGATAATCTTTCTTATAACAATTAATTGCTCGAAAATACCTCATGTTTACTACCCAACAATATGGAGTGCATAAAATAGCACTCCTTCAAAGGAGAGAGTAGAAGAAAGAATATAAACATAAAGAGAATTATATATAAGAAAAAGAAGAAAATTTTGCATAATTTAAGAGATTGAGGGGGAGGGAAGGTGGAAAAGTGGAAGAAGAACAAGAGAGAAGCGGAAAGTGAAGAAAAATTTTAAATGAAGAGGAAGTAAAGCAAAGGTAAATCAGGGGAGAATAAAAGAAGAGAGAGAGAGAGAGAGAGAGAGAGAGAGAGAGAGATGAAAAAGAAAAGCAGGGAGAGAAAAAAAGAAGAAAAGCGAGAAGAGAAAAATGAGAGAAAACCATGAGAGTTTATAAATAAAATAAGTAAAAATAGAAGGTAGAGAGAAAACTAGACATAGGGAATTAGGGGGGGAAGAGAGAGAGAGCAAGTTAAAAAATTAGAAAGAGGAAAAAGAGAAGAGAGAGATGATAAATGGATTGTTGAGCGAAGTTGCCGTTTTGCTCGTCGCTTCAGGATAGCGAAGTTGTCTTGAAAGCGGTCTAGCGTTTTGTGCGTGCGAATGAAACGGTAGTGATATCTAATTGTGACCACAATTTTTTGACACGATATAGAGGTGCCATTTGTGTTGGTTGGTTTTGTGAGAGACGCATTGATCGAGATCAAAGCTTGCCCTCCTTCAGGTAGTGTATATTATAGGTTGGCAACTCTATAGTGAAATCCCATTCATTGCATAATCTACCTTAAAAATTGTCGGCTTACCCTATCAAAGGCTTTTTCAATGTCTAATTGCAATAACATGATTTTTGACTTGAGATGGAGGTCCACTTTGAAGCTTTAAACATTGAGTCCATCAATCCTAGTAAGTTCTTGCCTTTGATAAGCTCATTTGGTAGACATTTATCTATTTTTGTATAATGGGCCTTGCAAATATATAAAAGACAAATGACAACGTGAGATTGCTAGAAAGTTTGGAATGACTCCTTGCATGTAGTTGCAATTCTTTGTTGGTTTAATTCCCATGAGCCATCATCATATTGTAAGGCTACTACATTTTCCTTAACGTTGCATTTCTTAAGAGACTCAATGAATTTCAGCTAGTTTGCAATGTATATCTTGGATCAGGCTTTTGTTGTTTGAGAAGTTAAAGTGAAACCATGTAGCTACTTTTGCAAGTCACAAGGGCTTCCTTGTAAACATTTGCACAAACTTTGTTGGCATCAAGCATGTTCTTACTTGGTCCATCTTTCTTGCTTTCCATATTGTGTTGGAGGTGACTTGCCAGAACAGTTGAGACTAGTTGTGGATTTGACTCTAAACTTTGGTTTGATTGAGTTTTGATCTTGAGAAGATTCATTGTGCCGCATTTATGCCTTCATGCTTTAGGTGGGACAATTGGAATCTTCTCCATGCTTGTGCTTGACAGTGCCCGTCTTGCCTTCCTGTATTTCCATACAATCATTTGTATTGGAATCGTCATTTGACATCTGCTTCTCGTTCTTGTCCAACCATTTTGCATTACGGTGATGAGCGTGCAAGAATCCATGCAAAGCCTTGTATGAAGGTTGTCACCATGTGAAGGGGGAAAGTAATGTAGCATGAGGAAATTTCCTAATACATTATTAGCGCCTTTTTCTAAAGATTGCAATGTCTTAAGGATGAGAAAAGAATGTTTCTTCTCAATCTTAGGATTTTGTGAAGATGAATAGTTTGATAATCTCAATGTTTCATCCATTTGATTGTTTTGCATATCTGCTAGTAGACGACTATTATCCATAAAGCAATACATCCCCCTTGTAGTCCAATGTTACTTTGGATGTAACAAGGGTTGTATACATGCTCTCATATCCACATAAACACCGTCTTACTATAAAAGTTTGATGAGCGCATAGTGAAAATAAACATAGCTTGAAATAGTAGGGACTTTTGTCAAGGTTCATTACTTTGAAATGTTGCACTATTAATTCGATAATATCTTGTGGGTGGTTGCTCATGCAATCAATCTAAATAAACTAGATTCATGTTGCACTTTGTTCGAAGAATGTGAGAAATAAAGGGGGGCCAATGCGTCAACCCTCTACGCAAAAGATAGTCTCACCCCATTCGTTAAAATGATGAGGTTGGGATACGATAATCTTTCTTATAACAATTAATTGCTCGAAAATACCTCATGTTTACTACCCAACAATATGGAGTGCATAAAATAGCACTCCTTCAAAGGAGAGAGTAGAAGAAAGAATATAAACATAAAGAGAATTATATATAAGAAAAAGAAGAAAATTTTGCATAATTTAAGAGATTGAGGGGGAGGGAAGGTGGAAAAGTGGAAGAAGAACAAGAGAGAAGCGGAAAGTGAAGAAAAATTTTAAATGAAGAGGAAGTAAAGCAAAGGTAAATCAGGGGAGAATAAAAGAAGAGAGAGAGAGAGAGAGAGAGAGAGAGAGAGATGAAAAAGAAAAGCAGGGAGAGAAAAAAAGAAGAAAAGCGAGAAGAGAAAAATGAGAGAAAACCATGAGAGTTTATAAATAAAATAAGTAAAAATAGAAGGTAGAGAGAAAACTAGACATAGGGAATTAGGGGGGGAAGAGAGAGAGAGCAAGTTAAAAAATTAGAAAGAGGAAAAAGAGAAGAGAGAGATGATAAATGGATTGTTGAGCGAAGTTGCCGTTTTGCTCGTCGCTTCAGGATAGCGAAGTTGTCTTGAAAGCGGTCTAGCGTTTTGTGCGTGCGAATGAAACGGTAGTGATATCTAATTGTGACCACAATTTTTTGACACGATATAGAGGTGCCATTTGTGTTGGTTGGTTTTGTGAGAGACGCATTGATCGAGATCAAAGCTTGCCCTCCTTCAGGTAGTGTATATTATAGGTTGGCAACTCTATAGTGAAATCCCATTCATTGCATAATCTACCTTAAAAATTGTCGGCTTACCCTATCAAAGGCTTTTTCAATGTCTAATTGCAATAACATGATTTTTGACTTGAGATGGAGGTCCACTTTGAAGCTTTAAACATTGAGTCCATCAATCCTAGTAAGTTCTTGCCTTTGATAAGCTCATTTGGTAGACATTTATCTATTTTTGTATAATGGGCCTTGCAAATATATAAAAGACAAATGACAACGTGAGATTGCTAGAAAGTTTGGAATGACTCCTTGCATGTAGTTGCAATTCTTTGTTGGTTTAATTCCCATGAGCCATCATCATATTGTAAGGCTACTACATTTTCCTTAACGTTGCATTTCTTAAGAGACTCAATGAATTTCAGCTAGTTTGCAATGTATATCTTGGATCAGGCTTTTGTTGTTTGAGAAGTTAAAGTGAAACCATGTAGCTACTTTTGCAAGTCACAAGGGCTTCCTTGTAAACATTTGCACAAACTTTGTTGGCATCAAGCATGTTCTTACTTGGTCCATCTTTCTTGCTTTCCATATTGTGTTGGAGGTGACTTGCCAGAACAGTTGAGACTAGTTGTGGATTTGACTCTAAACTTTGGTTTGATTGAGTTTTGATCTTGAGAAGATTCATTGTGCCGCATTTATGCCTTCATGCTTTAGGTGGGACAATTGGAATCTTCTCCATGCTTGTGCTTGACAGTGCCCGTCTTGCCTTCCTGTATTTCCATACAATCATTTGTATTGGAATCGTCATTTGACATCTGCTTCTCGTTCTTGTCCAACCATTTTGCATTACGGTGATGAGCGTGCAAGAATCCATGCAAAGCCTTGTATGAAGGTTGTCACCATGTGAAGGGGGAAAGTAATGTAGCATGAGGAAATTTCCTAATACATTATTAGCGCCTTTTTCTAAAGATTGCAATGTCTTAAGGATGAGAAAAGAATGTTTCTTCTCAATCTTAGGATTTTGTGAAGATGAATAGTTTGATAATCTCAATGTTTCATCCATTTGATTGTTTTGCATATCTGCTAGTAGACGACTATTATCCATAAAGCAATACATCCCCCTTGTAGTCCAATGTTACTTTGGATGTAACAAGGGTTGTATACATGCTCTCATATCCACATAAACACCGTCTTACTATAAAAGTTTGATGAGCGCATAGTGAAAATAAACATAGCTTGAAATAGTAGGGACTTTTGTCAAGGTTCATTACTTTGAAATGTTGCACTATTAATTCGATAATATCTTGTGGGTGGTTGCTCATGCAATCAATCTAAATAAACTAGATTCATGTTGCACTTTGTTCGAAGAATGTGAGAAATAAAGGGGGGCCAATGCGTCAACCCTCTACGCAAAAGATAGTCTCACCCCATTCGTTAAAATGATGAGGTTGGGATACGATAATCTTTCTTATAACAATTAATTGCTCGAAAATACCTCATGTTTACTACCCAACAATATGGAGTGCATAAAATAGCACTCCTTCAAAGGAGAGAGTAGAAGAAAGAATATAAACATAAAGAGAATTATATATAAGAAAAAGAAGAAAATTTTGCATAATTTAAGAGATTGAGGGGGAGGGAAGGTGGAAAAGTGGAAGAAGAACAAGAGAGAAGCGGAAAGTGAAGAAAAATTTTAAATGAAGAGGAAGTAAAGCAAAGGTAAATCAGGGGAGAATAAAAGAAGAGAGAGAGAGAGAGAGAGAGAGAGAGAGAGATGAAAAAGAAAAGCAGGGAGAGAAAAAAAGAAGAAAAGCGAGAAGAGAAAAATGAGAGAAAACCATGAGAGTTTATAAATAAAATAAGTAAAAATAGAAGGTAGAGAGAAAACTAGACATAGGGAATTAGGGGGGGAAGAGAGAGAGAGCAAGTTAAAAAATTAGAAAGAGGAAAAAGAGAAGAGAGAGATGATAAATGGATTGTTGAGCGAAGTTGCCGTTTTGCTCGTCGCTTCAGGATAGCGAAGTTGTCTTGAAAGCGGTCTAGCGTTTTGTGCGTGCGAATGAAACGGTAGTGATATCTAATTGTGACCACAATTTTTTGACACGATATAGAGGTGCCATTTGTGTTGGTTGGTTTTGTGAGAGACGCATTGATCGAGATCAAAGCTTGCCCTCCTTCAGGTAGTGTATATTATAGGTTGGCAACTCTATAGTGAAATCCCATTCATTGCATAATCTACCTTAAAAATTGTCGGCTTACCCTATCAAAGGCTTTTTCAATGTCTAATTGCAATAACATGATTTTTGACTTGAGATGGAGGTCCACTTTGAAGCTTTAAACATTGAGTCCATCAATCCTAGTAAGTTCTTGCCTTTGATAAGCTCATTTGGTAGACATTTATCTATTTTTGTATAATGGGCCTTGCAAATATATAAAAGACAAATGACAACGTGAGATTGCTAGAAAGTTTGGAATGACTCCTTGCATGTAGTTGCAATTCTTTGTTGGTTTAATTCCCATGAGCCATCATCATATTGTAAGGCTACTACATTTTCCTTAACGTTGCATTTCTTAAGAGACTCAATGAATTTCAGCTAGTTTGCAATGTATATCTTGGATCAGGCTTTTGTTGTTTGAGAAGTTAAAGTGAAACCATGTAGCTACTTTTGCAAGTCACAAGGGCTTCCTTGTAAACATTTGCACAAACTTTGTTGGCATCAAGCATGTTCTTACTTGGTCCATCTTTCTTGCTTTCCATATTGTGTTGGAGGTGACTTGCCAGAACAGTTGAGACTAGTTGTGGATTTGACTCTAAACTTTGGTTTGATTGAGTTTTGATCTTGAGAAGATTCATTGTGCCGCATTTATGCCTTCATGCTTTAGGTGGGACAATTGGAATCTTCTCCATGCTTGTGCTTGACAGTGCCCGTCTTGCCTTCCTGTATTTCCATACAATCATTTGTATTGGAATCGTCATTTGACATCTGCTTCTCGTTCTTGTCCAACCATTTTGCATTACGGTGATGAGCGTGCAAGAATCCATGCAAAGCCTTGTATGAAGGTTGTCACCATGTGAAGGGGGAAAGTAATGTAGCATGAGGAAATTTCCTAATACATTATTAGCGCCTTTTTCTAAAGATTGCAATGTCTTAAGGATGAGAAAAGAATGTTTCTTCTCAATCTTAGGATTTTGTGAAGATGAATAGTTTGATAATCTCAATGTTTCATCCATTTGATTGTTTTGCATATCTGCTAGTAGACGACTATTATCCATAAAGCAATACATCCCCCTTGTAGTCCAATGTTACTTTGGATGTAACAAGGGTTGTATACATGCTCTCATATCCACATAAACACCGTCTTACTATAAAAGTTTGATGAGCGCATAGTGAAAATAAACATAGCTTGAAATAGTAGGGACTTTTGTCAAGGTTCATTACTTTGAAATGTTGCACTATTAATTCGATAATATCTTGTGGGTGGTTGCTCATGCAATCAATCTAAATAAACTAGATTCATGTTGCACTTTGTTCGAAGAATGTGAGAAATAAAGGGGGGCCAATGCGTCAACCCTCTACGCAAAAGATAGTCTCACCCCATTCGTTAAAATGATGAGGTTGGGATACGATAATCTTTCTTATAACAATTAATTGCTCGAAAATACCTCATGTTTACTACCCAACAATATGGAGTGCATAAAATAGCACTCCTTCAAAGGAGAGAGTAGAAGAAAGAATATAAACATAAAGAGAATTATATATAAGAAAAAGAAGAAAATTTTGCATAATTTAAGAGATTGAGGGGGAGGGAAGGTGGAAAAGTGGAAGAAGAACAAGAGAGAAGCGGAAAGTGAAGAAAAATTTTAAATGAAGAGGAAGTAAAGCAAAGGTAAATCAGGGGAGAATAAAAGAAGAGAGAGAGAGAGAGAGAGAGAGAGAGAGAGAGATGAAAAAGAAAAGCAGGGAGAGAAAAAAAGAAGAAAAGCGAGAAGAGAAAAATGAGAGAAAACCATGAGAGTTTATAAATAAAATAAGTAAAAATAGAAGGTAGAGAGAAAACTAGACATAGGGAATTAGGGGGGGAAGAGAGAGAGAGCAAGTTAAAAAATTAGAAAGAGGAAAAAGAGAAGAGAGAGATGATAAATGGATTGTTGAGCGAAGTTGCCGTTTTGCTCGTCGCTTCAGGATAGCGAAGTTGTCTTGAAAGCGGTCTAGCGTTTTGTGCGTGCGAATGAAACGGTAGTGATATCTAATTGTGACCACAATTTTTTGACACGATATAGAGGTGCCATTTGTGTTGGTTGGTTTTGTGAGAGACGCATTGATCGAGATCAAAGCTTGCCCTCCTTCAGGTAGTGTATATTATAGGTTGGCAACTCTATAGTGAAATCCCATTCATTGCATAATCTACCTTAAAAATTGTCGGCTTACCCTATCAAAGGCTTTTTCAATGTCTAATTGCAATAACATGATTTTTGACTTGAGATGGAGGTCCACTTTGAAGCTTTAAACATTGAGTCCATCAATCCTAGTAAGTTCTTGCCTTTGATAAGCTCATTTGGTAGACATTTATCTATTTTTGTATAATGGGCCTTGCAAATATATAAAAGACAAATGACAACGTGAGATTGCTAGAAAGTTTGGAATGACTCCTTGCATGTAGTTGCAATTCTTTGTTGGTTTAATTCCCATGAGCCATCATCATATTGTAAGGCTACTACATTTTCCTTAACGTTGCATTTCTTAAGAGACTCAATGAATTTCAGCTAGTTTGCAATGTATATCTTGGATCAGGCTTTTGTTGTTTGAGAAGTTAAAGTGAAACCATGTAGCTACTTTTGCAAGTCACAAGGGCTTCCTTGTAAACATTTGCACAAACTTTGTTGGCATCAAGCATGTTCTTACTTGGTCCATCTTTCTTGCTTTCCATATTGTGTTGGAGGTGACTTGCCAGAACAGTTGAGACTAGTTGTGGATTTGACTCTAAACTTTGGTTTGATTGAGTTTTGATCTTGAGAAGATTCATTGTGCCGCATTTATGCCTTCATGCTTTAGGTGGGACAATTGGAATCTTCTCCATGCTTGTGCTTGACAGTGCCCGTCTTGCCTTCCTGTATTTCCATACAATCATTTGTATTGGAATCGTCATTTGACATCTGCTTCTCGTTCTTGTCCAACCATTTTGCATTACGGTGATGAGCGTGCAAGAATCCATGCAAAGCCTTGTATGAAGGTTGTCACCATGTGAAGGGGGAAAGTAATGTAGCATGAGGAAATTTCCTAATACATTATTAGCGCCTTTTTCTAAAGATTGCAATGTCTTAAGGATGAGAAAAGAATGTTTCTTCTCAATCTTAGGATTTTGTGAAGATGAATAGTTTGATAATCTCAATGTTTCATCCATTTGATTGTTTTGCATATCTGCTAGTAGACGACTATTATCCATAAAGCAATACATCCCCCTTGTAGTCCAATGTTACTTTGGATGTAACAAGGGTTGTATACATGCTCTCATATCCACATAAACACCGTCTCACTATAAAAGTTTGATGAGCGCATAGTGAAAATAAACATAGCTTGAAATAGTAGGGACTTTTGTCAAGGTTCATTACTTTGAAATGTTGCACTATTAATTCGATAATATCTTGTGGGTGGTTGCTCATGCAATCAATCTAAATAAACTAGATTCATGTTGCACTTTGTTCGAAGAATGTGAGAAATAAAGGGGGGCCAATGCGTCAACCCTCTACGCAAAAGATAGTCTCACCCCATTCGTTAAAATGATGAGGTTGGGATACGATAATCTTTCTTATAACAATTAATTGCTCGAAAATACCTCATGTTTACTACCCAACAATATGGAGTGCATAAAATAGCACTCCTTCAAAGGAGAGAGTAGAAGAAAGAATATAAACATAAAGAGAATTATATATAAGAAAAAGAAGAAAATTTTGCATAATTTAAGAGATTGAGGGGGAGGGAAGGTGGAAAAGTGGAAGAAGAACAAGAGAGAAGCGGAAAGTGAAGAAAAATTTTAAATGAAGAGGAAGTAAAGCAAAGGTAAATCAGGGGAGAATAAAAGAAGAGAGAGAGAGAGAGAGAGAGAGAGAGAGAGAGATGAAAAAGAAAAGCAGGGAGAGAAAAAAAGAAGAAAAGCGAGAAGAGAAAAATGAGAGAAAACCATGAGAGTTTATAAATAAAATAAGTAAAAATAGAAGGTAGAGAGAAAACTAGACATAGGGAATTAGGGGGGGAAGAGAGAGAGAGCAAGTTAAAAAATTAGAAAGAGGAAAAAGAGAAGAGAGAGATGATAAATGGATTGTTGAGCGAAGTTGCCGTTTTGCTCGTCGCTTCAGGATAGCGAAGTTGTCTTGAAAGCGGTCTAGCGTTTTGTGCGTGCGAATGAAACGGTAGTGATATCTAATTGTGACCACAATTTTTTGACACGATATAGAGGTGCCATTTGTGTTGGTTGGTTTTGTGAGAGACGCATTGATCGAGATCAAAGCTTGCCCTCCTTCAGGTAGTGTATATTATAGGTTGGCAACTCTATAGTGAAATCCCATTCATTGCATAATCTACCTTAAAAATTGTCGGCTTACCCTATCAAAGGCTTTTTCAATGTCTAATTGCAATAACATGATTTTTGACTTGAGATGGAGGTCCACTTTGAAGCTTTAAACATTGAGTCCATCAATCCTAGTAAGTTCTTGCCTTTGATAAGCTCATTTGGTAGACATTTATCTATTTTTGTATAATGGGCCTTGCAAATATATAAAAGACAAATGACAACGTGAGATTGCTAGAAAGTTTGGAATGACTCCTTGCATGTAGTTGCAATTCTTTGTTGGTTTAATTCCCATGAGCCATCATCATATTGTAAGGCTACTACATTTTCCTTAACGTTGCATTTCTTAAGAGACTCAATGAATTTCAGCTAGTTTGCAATGTATATCTTGGATCAGGCTTTTGTTGTTTGAGAAGTTAAAGTGAAACCATGTAGCTACTTTTGCAAGTCACAAGGGCTTCCTTGTAAACATTTGCACAAACTTTGTTGGCATCAAGCATGTTCTTACTTGGTCCATCTTTCTTGCTTTCCATATTGTGTTGGAGGTGACTTGCCAGAACAGTTGAGACTAGTTGTGGATTTGACTCTAAACTTTGGTTTGATTGAGTTTTGATCTTGAGAAGATTCATTGTGCCGCATTTATGCCTTCATGCTTTAGGTGGGACAATTGGAATCTTCTCCATGCTTGTGCTTGACAGTGCCCGTCTTGCCTTCCTGTATTTCCATACAATCATTTGTATTGGAATCGTCATTTGACATCTGCTTCTCGTTCTTGTCCAACCATTTTGCATTACGGTGATGAGCGTGCAAGAATCCATGCAAAGCCTTGTATGAAGGTTGTCACCATGTGAAGGGGGAAAGTAATGTAGCATGAGGAAATTTCCTAATACATTATTAGCGCCTTTTTCTAAAGATTGCAATGTCTTAAGGATGAGAAAAGAATGTTTCTTCTCAATCTTAGGATTTTGTGAAGATGAATAGTTTGATAATCTCAATGTTTCATCCATTTGATTGTTTTGCATATCTGCTAGTAGACGACTATTATCCATAAAGCAATACATCCCCCTTGTAGTCCAATGTTACTTTGGATGTAACAAGGGTTGTATACATGCTCTCATATCCACATAAACACCGTCTCACTATAAAAGTTTGATGAGCGCATAGTGAAAATAAACATAGCTTGAAATAGTAGGGACTTTTGTCAAGGTTCATTACTTTGAAATGTTGCACTATTAATTCGATAATATCTTGTGGGTGGTTGCTCATGCAATCAATCTAAATAAACTAGATTCATGTTGCACTTTGTTCGAAGAATGTGAGAAATAAAGGGGGGCCAATGCGTCAACCCTCTACGCAAAAGATAGTCTCACCCCATTCGTTAAAATGATGAGGTTGGGATACGATAATCTTTCTTATAACAATTAATTGCTCGAAAATACCTCATGTTTACTACCCAACAATATGGAGTGCATAAAATAGCACTCCTTCAAAGGAGAGAGTAGAAGAAAGAATATAAACATAAAGAGAATTATATATAAGAAAAAGAAGAAAATTTTGCATAATTTAAGAGATTGAGGGGGAGGGAAGGTGGAAAAGTGGAAGAAGAACAAGAGAGAAGCGGAAAGTGAAGAAAAATTTTAAATGAAGAGGAAGTAAAGCAAAGGTAAATCAGGGGAGAATAAAAGAAGAGAGAGAGAGAGAGAGAGAGAGAGAGAGAGATGAAAAAGAAAAGCAGGGAGAGAAAAAAAGAAGAAAAGCGAGAAGAGAAAAATGAGAGAAAACCATGAGAGTTTATAAATAAAATAAGTAAAAATAGAAGGTAGAGAGAAAACTAGACATAGGGAATTAGGGGGGGAAGAGAGAGAGAGCAAGTTAAAAAATTAGAAAGAGGAAAAAGAGAAGAGAGAGATGATAAATGGATTGTTGAGCGAAGTTGCCGTTTTGCTCGTCGCTTCAGGATAGCGAAGTTGTCTTGAAAGCGGTCTAGCGTTTTGTGCGTGCGAATGAAACGGTAGTGATATCTAATTGTGACCACAATTTTTTGACACGATATAGAGGTGCCATTTGTGTTGGTTGGTTTTGTGAGAGACGCATTGATCGAGATCAAAGCTTGCCCTCCTTCAGGTAGTGTATATTATAGGTTGGCAACTCTATAGTGAAATCCCATTCATTGCATAATCTACCTTAAAAATTGTCGGCTTACCCTATCAAAGGCTTTTTCAATGTCTAATTGCAATAACATGATTTTTGACTTGAGATGGAGGTCCACTTTGAAGCTTTAAACATTGAGTCCATCAATCCTAGTAAGTTCTTGCCTTTGATAAGCTCATTTGGTAGACATTTATCTATTTTTGTATAATGGGCCTTGCAAATATATAAAAGACAAATGACAACGTGAGATTGCTAGAAAGTTTGGAATGACTCCTTGCATGTAGTTGCAATTCTTTGTTGGTTTAATTCCCATGAGCCATCATCATATTGTAAGGCTACTACATTTTCCTTAACGTTGCATTTCTTAAGAGACTCAATGAATTTCAGCTAGTTTGCAATGTATATCTTGGATCAGGCTTTTGTTGTTTGAGAAGTTAAAGTGAAACCATGTAGCTACTTTTGCAAGTCACAAGGGCTTCCTTGTAAACATTTGCACAAACTTTGTTGGCATCAAGCATGTTCTTACTTGGTCCATCTTTCTTGCTTTCCATATTGTGTTGGAGGTGACTTGCCAGAACAGTTGAGACTAGTTGTGGATTTGACTCTAAACTTTGGTTTGATTGAGTTTTGATCTTGAGAAGATTCATTGTGCCGCATTTATGCCTTCATGCTTTAGGTGGGACAATTGGAATCTTCTCCATGCTTGTGCTTGACAGTGCCCGTCTTGCCTTCCTGTATTTCCATACAATCATTTGTATTGGAATCGTCATTTGACATCTGCTTCTCGTTCTTGTCCAACCATTTTGCATTACGGTGATGAGCGTGCAAGAATCCATGCAAAGCCTTGTATGAAGGTTGTCACCATGTGAAGGGGGAAAGTAATGTAGCATGAGGAAATTTCCTAATACATTATTAGCGCCTTTTTCTAAAGATTGCAATGTCTTAAGGATGAGAAAAGAATGTTTCTTCTCAATCTTAGGATTTTGTGAAGATGAATAGTTTGATAATCTCAATGTTTCATCCATTTGATTGTTTTGCATATCTGCTAGTAGACGACTATTATCCATAAAGCAATACATCCCCCTTGTAGTCCAATGTTACTTTGGATGTAACAAGGGTTGTATACATGCTCTCATATCCACATAAACACCGTCTCACTATAAAAGTTTGATGAGCGCATAGTGAAAATAAACATAGCTTGAAATAGTAGGGACTTTTGTCAAGGTTCATTACTTTGAAATGTTGCACTATTAATTCGATAATATCTTGTGGGTGGTTGCTCATGCAATCAATCTAAATAAACTAGATTCATGTTGCACTTTGTTCGAAGAATGTGAGAAATAAAGGGGGGCCAATGCGTCAACCCTCTACGCAAAAGATAGTCTCACCCCATTCGTTAAAATGATGAGGTTGGGATACGATAATCTTTCTTATAACAATTAATTGCTCGAAAATACCTCATGTTTACTACCCAACAATATGGAGTGCATAAAATAGCACTCCTTCAAAGGAGAGAGTAGAAGAAAGAATATAAACATAAAGAGAATTATATATAAGAAAAAGAAGAAAATTTTGCATAATTTAAGAGATTGAGGGGGAGGGAAGGTGGAAAAGTGGAAGAAGAACAAGAGAGAAGCGGAAAGTGAAGAAAAATTTTAAATGAAGAGGAAGTAAAGCAAAGGTAAATCAGGGGAGAATAAAAGAAGAGAGAGAGAGAGAGAGAGAGAGAGAGAGAGATGAAAAAGAAAAGCAGGGAGAGAAAAAAAGAAGAAAAGCGAGAAGAGAAAAATGAGAGAAAACCATGAGAGTTTATAAATAAAATAAGTAAAAATAGAAGGTAGAGAGAAAACTAGACATAGGGAATTAGGGGGGGAAGAGAGAGAGAGCAAGTTAAAAAATTAGAAAGAGGAAAAAGAGAAGAGAGAGATGATAAATGGATTGTTGAGCGAAGTTGCCGTTTTGCTCGTCGCTTCAGGATAGCGAAGTTGTCTTGAAAGCGGTCTAGCGTTTTGTGCGTGCGAATGAAACGGTAGTGATATCTAATTGTGACCACAATTTTTTGACACGATATAGAGGTGCCATTTGTGTTGGTTGGTTTTGTGAGAGACGCATTGATCGAGATCAAAGCTTGCCCTCCTTCAGGTAGTGTATATTATAGGTTGGCAACTCTATAGTGAAATCCCATTCATTGCATAATCTACCTTAAAAATTGTCGGCTTACCCTATCAAAGGCTTTTTCAATGTCTAATTGCAATAACATGATTTTTGACTTGAGATGGAGGTCCACTTTGAAGCTTTAAACATTGAGTCCATCAATCCTAGTAAGTTCTTGCCTTTGATAAGCTCATTTGGTAGACATTTATCTATTTTTGTATAATGGGCCTTGCAAATATATAAAAGACAAATGACAACGTGAGATTGCTAGAAAGTTTGGAATGACTCCTTGCATGTAGTTGCAATTCTTTGTTGGTTTAATTCCCATGAGCCATCATCATATTGTAAGGCTACTACATTTTCCTTAACGTTGCATTTCTTAAGAGACTCAATGAATTTCAGCTAGTTTGCAATGTATATCTTGGATCAGGCTTTTGTTGTTTGAGAAGTTAAAGTGAAACCATGTAGCTACTTTTGCAAGTCACAAGGGCTTCCTTGTAAACATTTGCACAAACTTTGTTGGCATCAAGCATGTTCTTACTTGGTCCATCTTTCTTGCTTTCCATATTGTGTTGGAGGTGACTTGCCAGAACAGTTGAGACTAGTTGTGGATTTGACTCTAAACTTTGGTTTGATTGAGTTTTGATCTTGAGAAGATTCATTGTGCCGCATTTATGCCTTCATGCTTTAGGTGGGACAATTGGAATCTTCTCCATGCTTGTGCTTGACAGTGCCCGTCTTGCCTTCCTGTATTTCCATACAATCATTTGTATTGGAATCGTCATTTGACATCTGCTTCTCGTTCTTGTCCAACCATTTTGCATTACGGTGATGAGCGTGCAAGAATCCATGCAAAGCCTTGTATGAAGGTTGTCACCATGTGAAGGGGGAAAGTAATGTAGCATGAGGAAATTTCCTAATACATTATTAGCGCCTTTTTCTAAAGATTGCAATGTCTTAAGGATGAGAAAAGAATGTTTCTTCTCAATCTTAGGATTTTGTGAAGATGAATAGTTTGATAATCTCAATGTTTCATCCATTTGATTGTTTTGCATATCTGCTAGTAGACGACTATTATCCATAAAGCAATACATCCCCCTTGTAGTCCAATGTTACTTTGGATGTAACAAGGGTTGTATACATGCTCTCATATCCACATAAACACCGTCTTACTATAAAAGTTTGATGAGCGCATAGTGAAAATAAACATAGCTTGAAATAGTAGGGACTTTTGTCAAGGTTCATTACTTTGAAATGTTGCACTATTAATTCGATAATATCTTGTGGGTGGTTGCTCATGCAATCAATCTAAATAAACTAGATTCATGTTGCACTTTGTTCGAAGAATGTGAGAAATAAAGGGGGGCCAATGCGTCAACCCTCTACGCAAAAGATAGTCTCACCCCATTCGTTAAAATGATGAGGTTGGGATACGATAATCTTTCTTATAACAATTAATTGCTCGAAAATACCTCATGTTTACTACCCAACAATATGGAGTGCATAAAATAGCACTCCTTCAAAGGAGAGAGTAGAAGAAAGAATATAAACATAAAGAGAATTATATATAAGAAAAAGAAGAAAATTTTGCATAATTTAAGAGATTGAGGGGGAGGGAAGGTGGAAAAGTGGAAGAAGAACAAGAGAGAAGCGGAAAGTGAAGAAAAATTTTAAATGAAGAGGAAGTAAAGCAAAGGTAAATCAGGGGAGAATAAAAGAGAGAGAGAGAGAGAGAGAGAGAGAGAGAGAGATGAAAAAGAAAAGCAGGGAGAGAAAAAAAGAAGAAAAGCGAGAAGAGAAAAATGAGAGAAAACCATGAGAGTTTATAAATAAAATAAGTAAAAATAGAAGGTAGAGAGAAAACTAGACATAGGGAATTAGGGGGGGAAGAGAGAGAGAGCAAGTTAAAAAATTAGAAAGAGGAAAAAGAGAAGAGAGAGATGATAAATGGATTGTTGAGCGAAGTTGCCGTTTTGCTCGTCGCTTCAGGATAGCGAAGTTGTCTTGAAAGCGGTCTAGCGTTTTGTGCGTGCGAATGAAACGGTAGTGATATCTAATTGTGACCACAATTTTTTGACACGATATAGAGGTGCCATTTGTGTTGGTTGGTTTTGTGAGAGACGCATTGATCGAGATCAAAGCTTGCCCTCCTTCAGGTAGTGTATATTATAGGTTGGCAACTCTATAGTGAAATCCCATTCATTGCATAATCTACCTTAAAAATTGTCGGCTTACCCTATCAAAGGCTTTTTCAATGTCTAATTGCAATAACATGATTTTTGACTTGAGATGGAGGTCCACTTTGAAGCTTTAAACATTGAGTCCATCAATCCTAGTAAGTTCTTGCCTTTGATAAGCTCATTTGGTAGACATTTATCTATTTTTGTATAATGGGCCTTGCAAATATATAAAAGACAAATGACAACGTGAGATTGCTAGAAAGTTTGGAATGACTCCTTGCATGTAGTTGCAATTCTTTGTTGGTTTAATTCCCATGAGCCATCATCATATTGTAAGGCTACTACATTTTCCTTAACGTTGCATTTCTTAAGAGACTCAATGAATTTCAGCTAGTTTGCAATGTATATCTTGGATCAGGCTTTTGTTGTTTGAGAAGTTAAAGTGAAACCATGTAGCTACTTTTGCAAGTCACAAGGGCTTCCTTGTAAACATTTGCACAAACTTTGTTGGCATCAAGCATGTTCTTACTTGGTCCATCTTTCTTGCTTTCCATATTGTGTTGGAGGTGACTTGCCAGAACAGTTGAGACTAGTTGTGGATTTGACTCTAAACTTTGGTTTGATTGAGTTTTGATCTTGAGAAGATTCATTGTGCCGCATTTATGCCTTCATGCTTTAGGTGGGACAATTGGAATCTTCTCCATGCTTGTGCTTGACAGTGCCCGTCTGCCTTCCTGTATTTCCATACAATCATTTGTATTGGAATCGTCATTTGACATCTGCTTCTCGTTCTTGTCCAACCATTTTGCATTACGGTGATGAGCGTGCAAGAATCCATGCAAAGCCTTGTATGAAGGTTGTCACCATGTGAAGGGGGAAAGTAATGTAGCATGAGGAAATTTCCTAATACATTATTAGCGCCTTTTTCTAAAGATTGCAATGTCTTAAGGATGAGAAAAGAATGTTTCTTCTCAATCTTAGGATTTTGTGAAGATGAATAGTTTGATAATCTCAATGTTTCATCCATTTGATTGTTTTGCATATCTGCTAGTAGACGACTATTATCCATAAAGCAATACATCCCCCTTGTAGTCCAATGTTACTTTGGATGTAACAAGGGTTGTATACATGCTCTCATATCCACATAAACACCGTCTTACTATAAAAGTTTGATGAGCGCATAGTGAAAATAAACATAGCTTGAAATAGTAGGGACTTTTGTCAAGGTTCATTACTTTGAAATGTTGCACTATTAATTCGATAATATCTTGTGGGTGGTTGCTCATGCAATCAATCTAAATAAACTAGATTCATGTTGCACTTTGTTCGAAGAATGTGAGAAATAAAGGGGGGCCAATGCGTCAACCCTCTACGCAAAAGATAGTCTCACCCCATTCGTTAAAATGATGAGGTTGGGATACGATAATCTTTCTTATAACAATTAATTGCTCGAAAATACCTCATGTTTACTACCCAACAATATGGAGTGCATAAAATAGCACTCCTTCAAAGGAGAGAGTAGAAGAAAGAATATAAACATAAAGAGAATTATATATAAGAAAAAGAAGAAAATTTTGCATAATTTAAGAGATTGAGGGGGAGGGAAGGTGGAAAAGTGGAAGAAGAACAAGAGAGAAGCGGAAAGTGAAGAAAAATTTTAAATGAAGAGGAAGTAAAGCAAAGGTAAATCAGGGGAGAATAAAAGAAGAGAGAGAGAGAGAGAGAGAGAGAGAGAGATGAAAAAGAAAAGCAGGGAGAGAAAAAAAGAAGAAAAGCGAGAAGAGAAAAATGAGAGAAAACCATGAGAGTTTATAAATAAAATAAGTAAAAATAGAAGGTAGAGAGAAAACTAGACATAGGGAATTAGGGGGGGAAGAGAGAGAGAGCAAGTTAAAAAATTAGAAAGAGGAAAAAGAGAAGAGAGAGATGATAAATGGATTGTGGAGCGAAGTTGCCGTTTTGCTCGTCGCTTCAGGATAGCGAAGTTGTCTTGAAAGCGGTCTAGCGTTTTGTGCGTGCGAATGAAACGGTAGTGATATCTAATTGTGACCACAATTTTTTGACACGATATAGAGGTGCCATTTGTGTTGGTTGGTTTTGTGAGAGACGCATTGATCGAGATCAAAGCTTGCCCTCCTTCAGGTAGTGTATATTATAGGTTGGCAACTCTATAGTGAAATGCCATTCATTGCATAATCTACCTTAAAAATTGTCGGCTTACCCTATCAAAGGCTTTTTCAATGTCTAATTGCAATAACATGATTTTTGACTTGAGATGGAGGTCCACTTTGAAGCTTTAAACATTGAGTCCATCAATCCTAGTAAGTTCTTGCCTTTGATAAGCTCATTTGGTAGACATTTATCTATTTTTGTATAATGGGCCTTGCAAATATATAAAAGACAAATGACAACGTGAGATTGCTAGAAAGTTTGGAATGACTCCTTGCATGTAGTTGCAATTCTTTGTTGGTTTAATTCCCATGAGCCATCATCATATTGTAAGGCTACTACATTTTCCTTAACGTTGCATTTCTTAAGAGACTCAATGAATTTCAGCTAGTTTGCAATGTATATCTTGGATCAGGCTTTTGTTGTTTGAGAAGTTAAAGTGAAACCATGTAGCTACTTTTGCAAGTCACAAGGGCTTCCTTGTAAACATTTGCACAAACTTTGTTGGCATCAAGCATGTTCTTACTTGGTCCATCTTTCTTGCTTTCCATATTGTGTTGGAGGTGACTTGCCAGAACAGTTGAGACTAGTTGTGGATTTGACTCTAAACTTTGGTTTGATTGAGTTTTGATCTTGAGAAGATTCATTGTGCCGCATTTATGCCTTCATGCTTTAGGTGGGACAATTGGAATCTTCTCCATGCTTGTGCTTGACAGTGCCCGTCTTGCCTTCCTGTATTTCCATACAATCATTTGTATTGGAATCGTCATTTGACATCTGCTTCTCGTTCTTGTCCAACCATTTTGCATTACGGTGATGAGCGTGCAAGAATCCATGCAAAGCCTTGTATGAAGGTTGTCACCATGTGAAGGGGGAAAGTAATGTAGCATGAGGAAATTTCCTAATACATTATTAGCGCCTTTTTCTAAAGATTGCAATGTCTTAAGGATGAGAAAAGAATGTTTCTTCTCAATCTTAGGATTTTGTGAAGATGAATAGTTTGATAATCTCAATGTTTCATCCATTTGATTGTTTTGCATATCTGCTAGTAGACGACTATTATCCATAAAGCAATACATCCCCCTTGTAGTCCAATGTTACTTTGGATGTAACAAGGGTTGTATACATGCTCTCATATCCACATAAACACCGTCTTACTATAAAAGTTTGATGAGCGCATAGTGAAAATAAACATAGCTTGAAATAGTAGGGACTTTTGTCAAGGTTCATTACTTTGAAATGTTGCACTATTAATTCGATAATATCTTGTGGGTGGTTGCTCATGCAATCAATCTAAATAAACTAGATTCATGTTGCACTTTGTTCGAAGAATGTGAGAAATAAAGGGGGGCCAATGCGTCAACCCTCTACGCAAAAGATAGTCTCACCCCATTCGTTAAAATGATGAGGTTGGGATACGATAATCTTTCTTATAACAATTAATTGCTCGAAAATACCTCATGTTTACTACCCAACAATATGGAGTGCATAAAATAGCACTCCTTCAAAGGAGAGAGTAGAAGAAAGAATATAAACATAAAGAGAATTATATATAAGAAAAAGAAGAAAATTTTGCATAATTTAAGAGATTGAGGGGGAGGGAAGGTGGAAAAGTGGAAGAAGAACAAGAGAGAAGCGGAAAGTGAAGAAAAATTTTAAATGAAGAGGAAGTAAAGCAAAGGTAAATCAGGGGAGAATAAAAGAGAGAGAGAGAGAGAGAGAGAGAGAGAGAGAGATGAAAAAGAAAAGCAGGGAGAGAAAAAAAGAAGAAAAGCGAGAAGAGAAAAATGAGAGAAAACCATGAGAGTTTATAAATAAAATAAGTAAAAATAGAAGGTAGAGAGAAAACTAGACATAGGGAATTAGGGGGGGAAGAGAGAGAGAGCAAGTTAAAAAATTAGAAAGAGGAAAAAGAGAAGAGAGAGATGATAAATGGATTGTTGAGCGAAGTTGCCGTTTTGCTCGTCGCTTCAGGATAGCGAAGTTGTCTTGAAAGCGGTCTAGCGTTTTGTGCGTGCGAATGAAACGGTAGTGATATCTAATTGTGACCACAATTTTTTGACACGATATAGAGGTGCCATTTGTGTTGGTTGGTTTTGTGAGAGACGCATTGATCGAGATCAAAGCTTGCCCTCCTTCAGGTAGTGTATATTATAGGTTGGCAACTCTATAGTGAAATCCCATTCATTGCATAATCTACCTTAAAAATTGTCGGCTTACCCTATCAAAGGCTTTTTCAATGTCTAATTGCAATAACATGATTTTTGACTTGAGATGGAGGTCCACTTTGAAGCTTTAAACATTGAGTCCATCAATCCTAGTAAGTTCTTGCCTTTGATAAGCTCATTTGGTAGACATTTATCTATTTTTGTATAATGGGCCTTGCAAATATATAAAAGACAAATGACAACGTGAGATTGCTAGAAAGTTTGGAATGACTCCTTGCATGTAGTTGCAATTCTTTGTTGGTTTAATTCCCATGAGCCATCATCATATTGTAAGGCTACTACATTTTCCTTAACGTTGCATTTCTTAAGAGACTCAATGAATTTCAGCTAGTTTGCAATGTATATCTTGGATCAGGCTTTTGTTGTTTGAGAAGTTAAAGTGAAACCATGTAGCTACTTTTGCAAGTCACAAGGGCTTCCTTGTAAACATTTGCACAAACTTTGTTGGCATCAAGCATGTTCTTACTTGGTCCATCTTTCTTGCTTTCCATATTGTGTTGGAGGTGACTTGCCAGAACAGTTGAGACTAGTTGTGGATTTGACTCTAAACTTTGGTTTGATTGAGTTTTGATCTTGAGAAGATTCATTGTGCCGCATTTATGCCTTCATGCTTTAGGTGGGACAATTGGAATCTTCTCCATGCTTGTGCTTGACAGTGCCCGTCTTGCCTTCCTGTATTTCCATACAATCATTTGTATTGGAATCGTCATTTGACATCTGCTTCTCGTTCTTGTCCAACCATTTTGCATTACGGTGATGAGCGTGCAAGAATCCATGCAAAGCCTTGTATGAAGGTTGTCACCATGTGAAGGGGGAAAGTAATGTAGCATGAGGAAATTTCCTAATACATTATTAGCGCCTTTTTCTAAAGATTGCAATGTCTTAAGGATGAGAAAAGAATGTTTCTTCTCAATCTTAGGATTTTGTGAAGATGAATAGTTTGATAATCTCAATGTTTCATCCATTTGATTGTTTTGCATATCTGCTAGTAGACGACTATTATCCATAAAGCAATACATCCCCCTTGTAGTCCAATGTTACTTTGGATGTAACAAGGGTTGTATACATGCTCTCATATCCACATAAACACCGTCTTACTATAAAAGTTTGATGAGCGCATAGTGAAAATAAACATAGCTTGAAATAGTAGGGACTTTTGTCAAGGTTCATTACTTTGAAATGTTGCACTATTAATTCGATAATATCTTGTGGGTGGTTGCTCATGCAATCAATCTAAATAAACTAGATTCATGTTGCACTTTGTTCGAAGAATGTGAGAAATAAAGGGGGGCCAATGCGTCAACCCTCTACGCAAAAGATAGTCTCACCCCATTCGTTAAAATGATGAGGTTGGGATACGATAATCTTTCTTATAACAATTAATTGCTCGAAAATACCTCATGTTTACTACCCAACAATATGGAGTGCATAAAATAGCACTCCTTCAAAGGAGAGAGTAGAAGAAAGAATATAAACATAAAGAGAATTATATATAAGAAAAAGAAGAAAATTTTGCATAATTTAAGAGATTGAGGGGGAGGGAAGGTGGAAAAGTGGAAGAAGAACAAGAGAGAAGCGGAAAGTGAAGAAAAATTTTAAATGAAGAGGAAGTAAAGCAAAGGTAAATCAGGGGAGAATAAAAGAAGAGAGAGAGAGAGAGAGAGAGAGAGAGAGAGATGAAAAAGAAAAGCAGGGAGAGAAAAAAAGAAGAAAAGCGAGAAGAGAAAAATGAGAGAAAACCATGAGAGTTTATAAATAAAATAAGTAAAAATAGAAGGTAGAGAGAAAACTAGACATAGGGAATTAGGGGGGGAAGAGAGAGAGAGCAAGTTAAAAAATTAGAAAGAGGAAAAAGAGAAGAGAGAGATGATAAATGGATTGTTGAGCGAAGTTGCCGTTTTGCTCGTCGCTTCAGGATAGCGAAGTTGTCTTGAAAGCGGTCTAGCGTTTTGTGCGTGCGAATGAAACGGTAGTGATATCTAATTGTGACCACAATTTTTTGACACGATATAGAGGTGCCATTTGTGTTGGTTGGTTTTGTGAGAGACGCATTGATCGAGATCAAAGCTTGCCCTCCTTCAGGTAGTGTATATTATAGGTTGGCAACTCTATAGTGAAATCCCATTCATTGCATAATCTACCTTAAAAATTGTCGGCTTACCCTATCAAAGGCTTTTTCAATGTCTAATTGCAATAACATGATTTTTGACTTGAGATGGAGGTCCACTTTGAAGCTTTAAACATTGAGTCCATCAATCCTAGTAAGTTCTTGCCTTTGATAAGCTCATTTGGTAGACATTTATCTATTTTTGTATAATGGGCCTTGCAAATATATAAAAGACAAATGACAACGTGAGATTGCTAGAAAGTTTGGAATGACTCCTTGCATGTAGTTGCAATTCTTTGTTGGTTTAATTCCCATGAGCCATCATCATATTGTAAGGCTACTACATTTTCCTTAACGTTGCATTTCTTAAGAGACTCAATGAATTTCAGCTAGTTTGCAATGTATATCTTGGATCAGGCTTTTGTTGTTTGAGAAGTTAAAGTGAAACCATGTAGCTACTTTTGCAAGTCACAAGGGCTTCCTTGTAAACATTTGCACAAACTTTGTTGGCATCAAGCATGTTCTTACTTGGTCCATCTTTCTTGCTTTCCATATTGTGTTGGAGGTGACTTGCCAGAACAGTTGAGACTAGTTGTGGATTTGACTCTAAACTTTGGTTTGATTGAGTTTTGATCTTGAGAAGATTCATTGTGCCGCATTTATGCCTTCATGCTTTAGGTGGGACAATTGGAATCTTCTCCATGCTTGTGCTTGACAGTGCCCGTCTTGCCTTCCTGTATTTCCATACAATCATTTGTATTGGAATCGTCATTTGACATCTGCTTCTCGTTCTTGTCCAACCATTTTGCATTACGGTGATGAGCGTGCAAGAATCCATGCAAAGCCTTGTATGAAGGTTGTCACCATGTGAAGGGGGAAAGTAATGTAGCATGAGGAAATTTCCTAATACATTATTAGCGCCTTTTTCTAAAGATTGCAATGTCTTAAGGATGAGAAAAGAATGTTTCTTCTCAATCTTAGGATTTTGTGAAGATGAATAGTTTGATAATCTCAATGTTTCATCCATTTGATTGTTTTGCATATCTGCTAGTAGACGACTATTATCCATAAAGCAATACATCCCCCTTGTAGTCCAATGTTACTTTGGATGTAACAAGGGTTGTATACATGCTCTCATATCCACATAAACACCGTCTTACTATAAAAGTTTGATGAGCGCATAGTGAAAATAAACATAGCTTGAAATAGTAGGGACTTTTGTCAAGGTTCATTACTTTGAAATGTTGCACTATTAATTCGATAATATCTTGTGGGTGGTTGCTCATGCAATCAATCTAAATAAACTAGATTCATGTTGCACTTTGTTCGAAGAATGTGAGAAATAAAGGGGGGCCAATGCGTCAACCCTCTACGCAAAAGATAGTCTCACCCCATTCGTTAAAATGATGAGGTTGGGATACGATAATCTTTCTTATAACAATTAATTGCTCGAAAATACCTCATGTTTACTACCCAACAATATGGAGTGCATAAAATAGCACTCCTTCAAAGGAGAGAGTAGAAGAAAGAATATAAACATAAAGAGAATTATATATAAGAAAAAGAAGAAAATTTTGCATAATTTAAGAGATTGAGGGGGAGGGAAGGTGGAAAAGTGGAAGAAGAACAAGAGAGAAGCGGAAAGTGAAGAAAAATTTTAAATGAAGAGGAAGTAAAGCAAAGGTAAATCAGGGGAGAATAAAAGAAGAGAGAGAGAGAGAGAGAGAGAGAGAGAGAGATGAAAAAGAAAAGCAGGGAGAGAAAAAAAGAAGAAAAGCGAGAAGAGAAAAATGAGAGAAAACCATGAGAGTTTATAAATAAAATAAGTAAAAATAGAAGGTAGAGAGAAAACTAGACATAGGGAATTAGGGGGGGAAGAGAGAGAGAGCAAGTTAAAAAATTAGAAAGAGGAAAAAGAGAAGAGAGAGATGATAAATGGATTGTTGAGCGAAGTTGCCGTTTTGCTCGTCGCTTCAGGATAGCGAAGTTGTCTTGAAAGCGGTCTAGCGTTTTGTGCGTGCGAATGAAACGGTAGTGATATCTAATTGTGACCACAATTTTTTGACACGATATAGAGGTGCCATTTGTGTTGGTTGGTTTTGTGAGAGACGCATTGATCGAGATCAAAGCTTGCCCTCCTTCAGGTAGTGTATATTATAGGTTGGCAACTCTATAGTGAAATCCCATTCATTGCATAATCTACCTTAAAAATTGTCGGCTTACCCTATCAAAGGCTTTTTCAATGTCTAATTGCAATAACATGATTTTTGACTTGAGATGGAGGTCCACTTTGAAGCTTTAAACATTGAGTCCATCAATCCTAGTAAGTTCTTGCCTTTGATAAGCTCATTTGGTAGACATTTATCTATTTTTGTATAATGGGCCTTGCAAATATATAAAAGACAAATGACAACGTGAGATTGCTAGAAAGTTTGGAATGACTCCTTGCATGTAGTTGCAATTCTTTGTTGGTTTAATTCCCATGAGCCATCATCATATTGTAAGGCTACTACATTTTCCTTAACGTTGCATTTCTTAAGAGACTCAATGAATTTCAGCTAGTTTGCAATGTATATCTTGGATCAGGCTTTTGTTGTTTGAGAAGTTAAAGTGAAACCATGTAGCTACTTTTGCAAGTCACAAGGGCTTCCTTGTAAACATTTGCACAAACTTTGTTGGCATCAAGCATGTTCTTACTTGGTCCATCTTTCTTGCTTTCCATATTGTGTTGGAGGTGACTTGCCAGAACAGTTGAGACTAGTTGTGGATTTGACTCTAAACTTTGGTTTGATTGAGTTTTGATCTTGAGAAGATTCATTGTGCCGCATTTATGCCTTCATGCTTTAGGTGGGACAATTGGAATCTTCTCCATGCTTGTGCTTGACAGTGCCCGTCTTGCCTTCCTGTATTTCCATACAATCATTTGTATTGGAATCGTCATTTGACATCTGCTTCTCGTTCTTGTCCAACCATTTTGCATTACGGTGATGAGCGTGCAAGAATCCATGCAAAGCCTTGTATGAAGGTTGTCACCATGTGAAGGGGGAAAGTAATGTAGCATGAGGAAATTTCCTAATACATTATTAGCGCCTTTTTCTAAAGATTGCAATGTCTTAAGGATGAGAAAAGAATGTTTCTTCTCAATCTTAGGATTTTGTGAAGATGAATAGTTTGATAATCTCAATGTTTCATCCATTTGATTGTTTTGCATATCTGCTAGTAGACGACTATTATCCATAAAGCAATACATCCCCCTTGTAGTCCAATGTTACTTTGGATGTAACAAGGGTTGTATACATGCTCTCATATCCACATAAACACCGTCTTACTATAAAAGTTTGATGAGCGCATAGTGAAAATAAACATAGCTTGAAATAGTAGGGACTTTTGTCAAGGTTCATTACTTTGAAATGTTGCACTATTAATTCGATAATATCTTGTGGGTGGTTGCTCATGCAATCAATCTAAATAAACTAGATTCATGTTGCACTTTGTTCGAAGAATGTGAGAAATAAAGGGGGGCCAATGCGTCAACCCTCTACGCAAAAGATAGTCTCACCCCATTCGTTAAAATGATGAGGTTGGGATACGATAATCTTTCTTATAACAATTAATTGCTCGAAAATACCTCATGTTTACTACCCAACAATATGGAGTGCATAAAATAGCACTCCTTCAAAGGAGAGAGTAGAAGAAAGAATATAAACATAAAGAGAATTATATATAAGAAAAAGAAGAAAATTTTGCATAATTTAAGAGATTGAGGGGGAGGGAAGGTGGAAAAGTGGAAGAAGAACAAGAGAGAAGCGGAAAGTGAAGAAAAATTTTAAATGAAGAGGAAGTAAAGCAAAGGTAAATCAGGGGAGAATAAAAGAGAGAGAGAGAGAGAGAGAGAGAGAGAGAGAGATGAAAAAGAAAAGCAGGGAGAGAAAAAAAGAAGAAAAGCGAGAAGAGAAAAATGAGAGAAAACCATGAGAGTTTATAAATAAAATAAGTAAAAATAGAAGGTAGAGAGAAAACTAGACATAGGGAATTAGGGGGGGAAGAGAGAGAGAGCAAGTTAAAAAATTAGAAAGAGGAAAAAGAGAAGAGAGAGATGATAAATGGATTGTTGAGCGAAGTTGCCGTTTTGCTCGTCGCTTCAGGATAGCGAAGTTGTCTTGAAAGCGGTCTAGCGTTTTGTGCGTGCGAATGAAACGGTAGTGATATCTAATTGTGACCACAATTTTTTGACACGATATAGAGGTGCCATTTGTGTTGGTTGGTTTTGTGAGAGACGCATTGATCGAGATCAAAGCTTGCCCTCCTTCAGGTAGTGTATATTATAGGTTGGCAACTCTATAGTGAAATCCCATTCATTGCATAATCTACCTTAAAAATTGTCGGCTTACCCTATCAAAGGCTTTTTCAATGTCTAATTGCAATAACATGATTTTTGACTTGAGATGGAGGTCCACTTTGAAGCTTTAAACATTGAGTCCATCAATCCTAGTAAGTTCTTGCCTTTGATAAGCTCATTTGGTAGACATTTATCTATTTTTGTATAATGGGCCTTGCAAATATATAAAAGACAAATGACAACGTGAGATTGCTAGAAAGTTTGGAATGACTCCTTGCATGTAGTTGCAATTCTTTGTTGGTTTAATTCCCATGAGCCATCATCATATTGTAAGGCTACTACATTTTCCTTAACGTTGCATTTCTTAAGAGACTCAATGAATTTCAGCTAGTTTGCAATGTATATCTTGGATCAGGCTTTTGTTGTTTGAGAAGTTAAAGTGAAACCATGTAGCTACTTTTGCAAGTCACAAGGGCTTCCTTGTAAACATTTGCACAAACTTTGTTGGCATCAAGCATGTTCTTACTTGGTCCATCTTTCTTGCTTTCCATATTGTGTTGGAGGTGACTTGCCAGAACAGTTGAGACTAGTTGTGGATTTGACTCTAAACTTTGGTTTGATTGAGTTTTGATCTTGAGAAGATTCATTGTGCCGCATTTATGCCTTCATGCTTTAGGTGGGACAATTGGAATCTTCTCCATGCTTGTGCTTGACAGTGCCCGTCTTGCCTTCCTGTATTTCCATACAATCATTTGTATTGGAATCGTCATTTGACATCTGCTTCTCGTTCTTGTCCAACCATTTTGCATTACGGTGATGAGCGTGCAAGAATCCATGCAAAGCCTTGTATGAAGGTTGTCACCATGTGAAGGGGGAAAGTAATGTAGCATGAGGAAATTTCCTAATACATTATTAGCGCCTTTTTCTAAAGATTGCAATGTCTTAAGGATGAGAAAAGAATGTTTCTTCTCAATCTTAGGATTTTGTGAAGATGAATAGTTTGATAATCTCAATGTTTCATCCATTTGATTGTTTTGCATATCTGCTAGTAGACGACTATTATCCATAAAGCAATACATCCCCCTTGTAGTCCAATGTTACTTTGGATGTAACAAGGGTTGTATACATGCTCTCATATCCACATAAACACCGTCTTACTATAAAAGTTTGATGAGCGCATAGTGAAAATAAACATAGCTTGAAATAGTAGGGACTTTTGTCAAGGTTCATTACTTTGAAATGTTGCACTATTAATTCGATAATATCTTGTGGGTGGTTGCTCATGCAATCAATCTAAATAAACTAGATTCATGTTGCACTTTGTTCGAAGAATGTGAGAAATAAAGGGGGGCCAATGCGTCAACCCTCTACGCAAAAGATAGTCTCACCCCATTCGTTAAAATGATGAGGTTGGGATACGATAATCTTTCTTATAACAATTAATTGCTCGAAAATACCTCATGTTTACTACCCAACAATATGGAGTGCATAAAATAGCACTCCTTCAAAGGAGAGAGTAGAAGAAAGAATATAAACATAAAGAGAATTATATATAAGAAAAAGAAGAAAATTTTGCATAATTTAAGAGATTGAGGGGGAGGGAAGGTGGAAAAGTGGAAGAAGAACAAGAGAGAAGCGGAAAGTGAAGAAAAATTTTAAATGAAGAGGAAGTAAAGCAAAGGTAAATCAGGGGAGAATAAAAGAAGAGAGAGAGAGAGAGAGAGAGAGAGAGAGATGAAAAAGAAAAGCAGGGAGAGAAAAAAAGAAGAAAAGCGAGAAGAGAAAAATGAGAGAAAACCATGAGAGTTTATAAATAAAATAAGTAAAAATAGAAGGTAGAGAGAAAACTAGACATAGGGAATTAGGGGGGGAAGAGAGAGAGAGCAAGTTAAAAAATTAGAAAGAGGAAAAAGAGAAGAGAGAGATGATAAATGGATTGTTGAGCGAAGTTGCCGTTTTGCTCGTCGCTTCAGGATAGCGAAGTTGTCTTGAAAGCGGTCTAGCGTTTTGTGCGTGCGAATGAAACGGTAGTGATATCTAATTGTGACCACAATTTTTTGACACGATATAGAGGTGCCATTTGTGTTGGTTGGTTTTGTGAGAGACGCATTGATCGAGATCAAAGCTTGCCCTCCTTCAGGTAGTGTATATTATAGGTTGGCAACTCTATAGTGAAATCCCATTCATTGCATAATCTACCTTAAAAATTGTCGGCTTACCCTATCAAAGGCTTTTTCAATGTCTAATTGCAATAACATGATTTTTGACTTGAGATGGAGGTCCACTTTGAAGCTTTAAACATTGAGTCCATCAATCCTAGTAAGTTCTTGCCTTTGATAAGCTCATTTGGTAGACATTTATCTATTTTTGTATAATGGGCCTTGCAAATATATAAAAGACAAATGACAACGTGAGATTGCTAGAAAGTTTGGAATGACTCCTTGCATGTAGTTGCAATTCTTTGTTGGTTTAATTCCCATGAGCCATCATCATATTGTAAGGCTACTACATTTTCCTTAACGTTGCATTTCTTAAGAGACTCAATGAATTTCAGCTAGTTTGCAATGTATATCTTGGATCAGGCTTTTGTTGTTTGAGAAGTTAAAGTGAAACCATGTAGCTACTTTTGCAAGTCACAAGGGCTTCCTTGTAAACATTTGCACAAACTTTGTTGGCATCAAGCATGTTCTTACTTGGTCCATCTTTCTTGCTTTCCATATTGTGTTGGAGGTGACTTGCCAGAACAGTTGAGACTAGTTGTGGATTTGACTCTAAACTTTGGTTTGATTGAGTTTTGATCTTGAGAAGATTCATTGTGCCGCATTTATGCCTTCATGCTTTAGGTGGGACAATTGGAATCTTCTCCATGCTTGTGCTTGACAGTGCCCGTCTTGCCTTCCTGTATTTCCATACAATCATTTGTATTGGAATCGTCATTTGACATCTGCTTCTCGTTCTTGTCCAACCATTTTGCATTACGGTGATGAGCGTGCAAGAATCCATGCAAAGCCTTGTATGAAGGTTGTCACCATGTGAAGGGGGAAAGTAATGTAGCATGAGGAAATTTCCTAATACATTATTAGCGCCTTTTTCTAAAGATTGCAATGTCTTAAGGATGAGAAAAGAATGTTTCTTCTCAATCTTAGGATTTTGTGAAGATGAATAGTTTGATAATCTCAATGTTTCATCCATTTGATTGTTTTGCATATCTGCTAGTAGACGACTATTATCCATAAAGCAATACATCCCCCTTGTAGTCCAATGTTACTTTGGATGTAACAAGGGTTGTATACATGCTCTCATATCCACATAAACACCGTCTCACTATAAAAGTTTGATGAGCGCATAGTGAAAATAAACATAGCTTGAAATAGTAGGGACTTTTGTCAAGGTTCATTACTTTGAAATGTTGCACTATTAATTCGATAATATCTTGTGGGTGGTTGCTCATGCAATCAATCTAAATAAACTAGATTCATGTTGCACTTTGTTCGAAGAATGTGAGAAATAAAGGGGGGCCAATGCGTCAACCCTCTACGCAAAAGATAGTCTCACCCCATTCGTTAAAATGATGAGGTTGGGATACGATAATCTTTCTTATAACAATTAATTGCTCGAAAATACCTCATGTTTACTACCCAACAATATGGAGTGCATAAAATAGCACTCCTTCAAAGGAGAGAGTAGAAGAAAGAATATAAACATAAAGAGAATTATATATAAGAAAAAGAAGAAAATTTTGCATAATTTAAGAGATTGAGGGGGAGGGAAGGTGGAAAAGTGGAAGAAGAACAAGAGAGAAGCGGAAAGTGAAGAAAAATTTTAAATGAAGAGGAAGTAAAGCAAAGGTAAATCAGGGGAGAATAAAAGAAGAGAGAGAGAGAGAGAGAGAGAGAGAGAGATGAAAAAGAAAAGCAGGGAGAGAAAAAAAGAAGCATGGTATTCGGGTGGAGTATTCCCATCCGAACACACCGTCAGAGAATGGTGTGGTGGAGCGTGCGAATCGGACCATGATTGAGATGGCCCGATCTATGCTGGAGCATAGGAGTCTTCCTCATTTCCTTTGGGGTGAGGCGGTGGCTACAGCAGTGCATATTCGCAACCGCTCTCCGACTTCGGCGTTACAGGACATGACTCCGTATGAGGCTTTCTTTGGGAAGAAGCCTTCCGTGTCCCATTTTCGCATCTTTGGGTGCGATGCTTTTGTCCATGTGGACAAGAAGAAGTGAGTCCATCAATCCTAGTAAGTTCTTGCCTTTGATAAGCTCATTTGGTAGACATTTATCTATTTTTGTATAATGGGCCTTGCAAATATATAAAAGACAAATGACAACGTGAGATTGCTAGAAAGTTTGGAATGACTCCTTGCATGTAGTTGCAATTCTTTGTTGGTTTAATTCCCATGAGCCATCATCATATTGTAAGGCTACTACATTTTCCTTAACGTTGCATTTCTTAAGAGACTCAATGAATTTCAGCTAGTTTGCAATGTATATCTTGGATCAGGCTTTTGTTGTTTGAGAAGTTAAAGTGAAACCATGTAGCTACTTTTGCAAGTCACAAGGGCTTCCTTGTAAACATTTGCACAAACTTTGTTGGCATCAAGCATGTTCTTACTTGGTCCATCTTTCTTGCTTTCCATATTGTGTTGGAGGTGACTTGCCAGAACAGTTGAGACTAGTTGTGGATTTGACTCTAAACTTTGGTTTGATTGAGTTTTGATCTTGAGAAGATTCATTGTGCCGCATTTATGCCTTCATGCTTTAGGTGGGACAATTGGAATCTTCTCCATGCTTGTGCTTGACAGTGCCCGTCTTGCCTTCCTGTATTTCCATACAATCATTTGTATTGGAATCGTCATTTGACATCTGCTTCTCGTTCTTGTCCAACCATTTTGCATTACGGTGATGAGCGTGCAAGAATCCATGCAAAGCCTTGTATGAAGGTTGTCACCATGTGAAGGGGGAAAGTAATGTAGCATGAGGAAATTTCCTAATACATTATTAGCGCCTTTTTCTAAAGATTGCAATGTCTTAAGGATGAGAAAAGAATGTTTCTTCTCAATCTTAGGATTTTGTGAAGATGAATAGTTTGATAATCTCAATGTTTCATCCATTTGATTGTTTTGCATATCTGCTAGTAGACGACTATTATCCATAAAGCAATACATCCCCCTTGTAGTCCAATGTTACTTTGGATGTAACAAGGGTTGTATACATGCTCTCATATCCACATAAACACCGTCTTACTATAAAAGTTTGATGAGCGCATAGTGAAAATAAACATAGCTTGAAATAGTAGGGACTTTTGTCAAGGTTCATTACTTTGAAATGTTGCACTATTAATTCGATAATATCTTGTGGGTGGTTGCTCATGCAATCAATCTAAATAAACTAGATTCATGTTGCACTTTGTTCGAAGAATGTGAGAAATAAAGGGGGGCCAATGCGTCAACCCTCTACGCAAAAGATAGTCTCACCCCATTCGTTAAAATGATGAGGTTGGGATACGATAATCTTTCTTATAACAATTAATTGCTCGAAAATACCTCATGTTTACTACCCAACAATATGGAGTGCATAAAATAGCACTCCTTCAAAGGAGAGAGTAGAAGAAAGAATATAAACATAAAGAGAATTATATATAAGAAAAAGAAGAAAATTTTGCATAATTTAAGAGATTGAGGGGGAGGGAAGGTGGAAAAGTGGAAGAAGAACAAGAGAGAAGCGGAAAGTGAAGAAAAATTTTAAATGAAGAGGAAGTAAAGCAAAGGTAAATCAGGGGAGAATAAAAGAAGAGAGAGAGAGAGAGAGAGAGAGAGAGAGATGAAAAAGAAAAGCAGGGAGAGAAAAAAAGAAGAAAAGCGAGAAGAGAAAAATGAGAGAAAACCATGAGAGTTTATAAATAAAATAAGTAAAAATAGAAGGTAGAGAGAAAACTAGACATAGGGAATTAGGGGGGGAAGAGAGAGAGAGCAAGTTAAAAAATTAGAAAGAGGAAAAAGAGAAGAGAGAGATGATAAATGGATTGTTGAGCGAAGTTGCCGTTTTGCTCGTCGCTTCAGGATAGCGAAGTTGTCTTGAAAGCGGTCTAGCGTTTTGTGCGTGCGAATGAAACGGTAGTGATATCTAATTGTGACCACAATTTTTTGACACGATATAGAGGTGCCATTTGTGTTGGTTGGTTTTGTGAGAGACGCATTGATCGAGATCAAAGCTTGCCCTCCTTCAGGTAGTGTATATTATAGGTTGGCAACTCTATAGTGAAATCCCATTCATTGCATAATCTACCTTAAAAATTGTCGGCTTACCCTATCAAAGGCTTTTTCAATGTCTAATTGCAATAACATGATTTTTGACTTGAGATGGAGGTCCACTTTGAAGCTTTAAACATTGAGTCCATCAATCCTAGTAAGTTCTTGCCTTTGATAAGCTCATTTGGTAGACATTTATCTATTTTTGTATAATGGGCCTTGCAAATATATAAAAGACAAATGACAACGTGAGATTGCTAGAAAGTTTGGAATGACTCCTTGCATGTAGTTGCAATTCTTTGTTGGTTTAATTCCCATGAGCCATCATCATATTGTAAGGCTACTACATTTTCCTTAACGTTGCATTTCTTAAGAGACTCAATGAATTTCAGCTAGTTTGCAATGTATATCTTGGATCAGGCTTTTGTTGTTTGAGAAGTTAAAGTGAAACCATGTAGCTACTTTTGCAAGTCACAAGGGCTTCCTTGTAAACATTTGCACAAACTTTGTTGGCATCAAGCATGTTCTTACTTGGTCCATCTTTCTTGCTTTCCATATTGTGTTGGAGGTGACTTGCCAGAACAGTTGAGACTAGTTGTGGATTTGACTCTAAACTTTGGTTTGATTGAGTTTTGATCTTGAGAAGATTCATTGTGCCGCATTTATGCCTTCATGCTTTAGGTGGGACAATTGGAATCTTCTCCATGCTTGTGCTTGACAGTGCCCGTCTTGCCTTCCTGTATTTCCATACAATCATTTGTATTGGAATCGTCATTTGACATCTGCTTCTCGTTCTTGTCCAACCATTTTGCATTACGGTGATGAGCGTGCAAGAATCCATGCAAAGCCTTGTATGAAGGTTGTCACCATGTGAAGGGGGAAAGTAATGTAGCATGAGGAAATTTCCTAATACATTATTAGCGCCTTTTTCTAAAGATTGCAATGTCTTAAGGATGAGAAAAGAATGTTTCTTCTCAATCTTAGGATTTTGTGAAGATGAATAGTTTGATAATCTCAATGTTTCATCCATTTGATTGTTTTGCATATCTGCTAGTAGACGACTATTATCCATAAAGCAATACATCCCCCTTGTAGTCCAATGTTACTTTGGATGTAACAAGGGTTGTATACATGCTCTCATATCCACATAAACACCGTCTTACTATAAAAGTTTGATGAGCGCATAGTGAAAATAAACATAGCTTGAAATAGTAGGGACTTTTGTCAAGGTTCATTACTTTGAAATGTTGCACTATTAATTCGATAATATCTTGTGGGTGGTTGCTCATGCAATCAATCTAAATAAACTAGATTCATGTTGCACTTTGTTCGAAGAATGTGAGAAATAAAGGGGGGCCAATGCGTCAACCCTCTACGCAAAAGATAGTCTCACCCCATTCGTTAAAATGATGAGGTTGGGATACGATAATCTTTCTTATAACAATTAATTGCTCGAAAATACCTCATGTTTACTACCCAACAATATGGAGTGCATAAAATAGCACTCCTTCAAAGGAGAGAGTAGAAGAAAGAATATAAACATAAAGAGAATTATATATAAGAAAAAGAAGAAAATTTTGCATAATTTAAGAGATTGAGGGGGAGGGAAGGTGGAAAAGTGGAAGAAGAACAAGAGAGAAGCGGAAAGTGAAGAAAAATTTTAAATGAAGAGGAAGTAAAGCAAAGGTAAATCAGGGGAGAATAAAAGAAGAGAGAGAGAGAGAGAGAGAGAGAGAGAGATGAAAAAGAAAAGCAGGGAGAGAAAAAAAGAAGAAAAGCGAGAAGAGAAAAATGAGAGAAAACCATGAGAGTTTATAAATAAAATAAGTAAAAATAGAAGGTAGAGAGAAAACTAGACATAGGGAATTAGGGGGGGAAGAGAGAGAGAGCAAGTTAAAAAATTAGAAAGAGGAAAAAGAGAAGAGAGAGATGATAAATGGATTGTTGAGCGAAGTTGCCGTTTTGCTCGTCGCTTCAGGATAGCGAAGTTGTCTTGAAAGCGGTCTAGCGTTTTGTGCGTGCGAATGAAACGGTAGTGATATCTAATTGTGACCACAATTTTTTGACACGATATAGAGGTGCCATTTGTGTTGGTTGGTTTTGTGAGAGACGCATTGATCGAGATCAAAGCTTGCCCTCCTTCAGGTAGTGTATATTATAGGTTGGCAACTCTATAGTGAAATCCCATTCATTGCATAATCTACCTTAAAAATTGTCGGCTTACCCTATCAAAGGCTTTTTCAATGTCTAATTGCAATAACATGATTTTTGACTTGAGATGGAGGTCCACTTTGAAGCTTTAAACATTGAGTCCATCAATCCTAGTAAGTTCTTGCCTTTGATAAGCTCATTTGGTAGACATTTATCTATTTTTGTATAATGGGCCTTGCAAATATATAAAAGACAAATGACAACGTGAGATTGCTAGAAAGTTTGGAATGACTCCTTGCATGTAGTTGCAATTCTTTGTTGGTTTAATTCCCATGAGCCATCATCATATTGTAAGGCTACTACATTTTCCTTAACGTTGCATTTCTTAAGAGACTCAATGAATTTCAGCTAGTTTGCAATGTATATCTTGGATCAGGCTTTTGTTGTTTGAGAAGTTAAAGTGAAACCATGTAGCTACTTTTGCAAGTCACAAGGGCTTCCTTGTAAACATTTGCACAAACTTTGTTGGCATCAAGCATGTTCTTACTTGGTCCATCTTTCTTGCTTTCCATATTGTGTTGGAGGTGACTTGCCAGAACAGTTGAGACTAGTTGTGGATTTGACTCTAAACTTTGGTTTGATTGAGTTTTGATCTTGAGAAGATTCATTGTGCCGCATTTATGCCTTCATGCTTTAGGTGGGACAATTGGAATCTTCTCCATGCTTGTGCTTGACAGTGCCCGTCTTGCCTTCCTGTATTTCCATACAATCATTTGTATTGGAATCGTCATTTGACATCTGCTTCTCGTTCTTGTCCAACCATTTTGCATTACGGTGATGAGCGTGCAAGAATCCATGCAAAGCCTTGTATGAAGGTTGTCACCATGTGAAGGGGGAAAGTAATGTAGCATGAGGAAATTTCCTAATACATTATTAGCGCCTTTTTCTAAAGATTGCAATGTCTTAAGGATGAGAAAAGAATGTTTCTTCTCAATCTTAGGATTTTGTGAAGATGAATAGTTTGATAATCTCAATGTTTCATCCATTTGATTGTTTTGCATATCTGCTAGTAGACGACTATTATCCATAAAGCAATACATCCCCCTTGTAGTCCAATGTTACTTTGGATGTAACAAGGGTTGTATACATGCTCTCATATCCACATAAACACCGTCTCACTATAAAAGTTTGATGAGCGCATAGTGAAAATAAACATAGCTTGAAATAGTAGGGACTTTTGTCAAGGTTCATTACTTTGAAATGTTGCACTATTAATTCGATAATATCTTGTGGGTGGTTGCTCATGCAATCAATCTAAATAAACTAGATTCATGTTGCACTTTGTTCGAAGAATGTGAGAAATAAAGGGGGGCCAATGCGTCAACCCTCTACGCAAAAGATAGTCTCACCCCATTCGTTAAAATGATGAGGTTGGGATACGATAATCTTTCTTATAACAATTAATTGCTCGAAAATACCTCATGTTTACTACCCAACAATATGGAGTGCATAAAATAGCACTCCTTCAAAGGAGAGAGTAGAAGAAAGAATATAAACATAAAGAGAATTATATATAAGAAAAAGAAGAAAATTTTGCATAATTTAAGAGATTGAGGGGGAGGGAAGGTGGAAAAGTGGAAGAAGAACAAGAGAGAAGCGGAAAGTGAAGAAAAATTTTAAATGAAGAGGAAGTAAAGCAAAGGTAAATCAGGGGAGAATAAAAGAAGAGAGAGAGAGAGAGAGAGAGAGAGAGAGAGATGAAAAAGAAAAGCAGGGAGAGAAAAAAAGAAGAAAAGCGAGAAGAGAAAAATGAGAGAAAACCATGAGAGTTTATAAATAAAATAAGTAAAAATAGAAGGTAGAGAGAAAACTAGACATAGGGAATTAGGGGGGGAAGAGAGAGAGAGCAAGTTAAAAAATTAGAAAGAGGAAAAAGAGAAGAGAGAGATGATAAATGGATTGTTGAGCGAAGTTGCCGTTTTGCTCGTCGCTTCAGGATAGCGAAGTTGTCTTGAAAGCGGTCTAGCGTTTTGTGCGTGCGAATGAAACGGTAGTGATATCTAATTGTGACCACAATTTTTTGACACGATATAGAGGTGCCATTTGTGTTGGTTGGTTTTGTGAGAGACGCATTGATCGAGATCAAAGCTTGCCCTCCTTCAGGTAGTGTATATTATAGGTTGGCAACTCTATAGTGAAATCCCATTCATTGCATAATCTACCTTAAAAATTGTCGGCTTACCCTATCAAAGGCTTTTTCAATGTCTAATTGCAATAACATGATTTTTGACTTGAGATGGAGGTCCACTTTGAAGCTTTAAACATTGAGTCCATCAATCCTAGTAAGTTCTTGCCTTTGATAAGCTCATTTGGTAGACATTTATCTATTTTTGTATAATGGGCCTTGCAAATATATAAAAGACAAATGACAACGTGAGATTGCTAGAAAGTTTGGAATGACTCCTTGCATGTAGTTGCAATTCTTTGTTGGTTTAATTCCCATGAGCCATCATCATATTGTAAGGCTACTACATTTTCCTTAACGTTGCATTTCTTAAGAGACTCAATGAATTTCAGCTAGTTTGCAATGTATATCTTGGATCAGGCTTTTGTTGTTTGAGAAGTTAAAGTGAAACCATGTAGCTACTTTTGCAAGTCACAAGGGCTTCCTTGTAAACATTTGCACAAACTTTGTTGGCATCAAGCATGTTCTTACTTGGTCCATCTTTCTTGCTTTCCATATTGTGTTGGAGGTGACTTGCCAGAACAGTTGAGACTAGTTGTGGATTTGACTCTAAACTTTGGTTTGATTGAGTTTTGATCTTGAGAAGATTCATTGTGCCGCATTTATGCCTTCATGCTTTAGGTGGGACAATTGGAATCTTCTCCATGCTTGTGCTTGACAGTGCCCGTCTTGCCTTCCTGTATTTCCATACAATCATTTGTATTGGAATCGTCATTTGACATCTGCTTCTCGTTCTTGTCCAACCATTTTGCATTACGGTGATGAGCGTGCAAGAATCCATGCAAAGCCTTGTATGAAGGTTGTCACCATGTGAAGGGGGAAAGTAATGTAGCATGAGGAAATTTCCTAATACATTATTAGCGCCTTTTTCTAAAGATTGCAATGTCTTAAGGATGAGAAAAGAATGTTTCTTCTCAATCTTAGGATTTTGTGAAGATGAATAGTTTGATAATCTCAATGTTTCATCCATTTGATTGTTTTGCATATCTGCTAGTAGACGACTATTATCCATAAAGCAATACATCCCCCTTGTAGTCCAATGTTACTTTGGATGTAACAAGGGTTGTATACATGCTCTCATATCCACATAAACACCGTCTTACTATAAAAGTTTGATGAGCGCATAGTGAAAATAAACATAGCTTGAAATAGTAGGGACTTTTGTCAAGGTTCATTACTTTGAAATGTTGCACTATTAATTCGATAATATCTTGTGGGTGGTTGCTCATGCAATCAATCTAAATAAACTAGATTCATGTTGCACTTTGTTCGAAGAATGTGAGAAATAAAGGGGGGCCAATGCGTCAACCCTCTACGCAAAAGATAGTCTCACCCCATTCGTTAAAATGATGAGGTTGGGATACGATAATCTTTCTTATAACAATTAATTGCTCGAAAATACCTCATGTTTACTACCCAACAATATGGAGTGCATAAAATAGCACTCCTTCAAAGGAGAGAGTAGAAGAAAGAATATAAACATAAAGAGAATTATATATAAGAAAAAGAAGAAAATTTTGCATAATTTAAGAGATTGAGGGGGAGGGAAGGTGGAAAAGTGGAAGAAGAACAAGAGAGAAGCGGAAAGTGAAGAAAAATTTTAAATGAAGAGGAAGTAAAGCAAAGGTAAATCAGGGGAGAATAAAAGAAGAGAGAGAGAGAGAGAGAGAGAGAGAGAGAGAGATGAAAAAGAAAAGCAGGGAGAGAAAAAAAGAAGAAAAGCGAGAAGAGAAAAATGAGAGAAAACCATGAGAGTTTATAAATAAAATAAGTAAAAATAGAAGGTAGAGAGAAAACTAGACATAGGGAATTAGGGGGGGAAGAGAGAGAGAGCAAGTTAAAAAATTAGAAAGAGGAAAAAGAGAAGAGAGAGATGATAAATGGATTGTTGAGCGAAGTTGCCGTTTTGCTCGTCGCTTCAGGATAGCGAAGTTGTCTTGAAAGCGGTCTAGCGTTTTGTGCGTGCGAATGAAACGGTAGTGATATCTAATTGTGACCACAATTTTTTGACACGATATAGAGGTGCCATTTGTGTTGGTTGGTTTTGTGAGAGACGCATTGATCGAGATCAAAGCTTGCCCTCCTTCAGGTAGTGTATATTATAGGTTGGCAACTCTATAGTGAAATCCCATTCATTGCATAATCTACCTTAAAAATTGTCGGCTTACCCTATCAAAGGCTTTTTCAATGTCTAATTGCAATAACATGATTTTTGACTTGAGATGGAGGTCCACTTTGAAGCTTTAAACATTGAGTCCATCAATCCTAGTAAGTTCTTGCCTTTGATAAGCTCATTTGGTAGACATTTATCTATTTTTGTATAATGGGCCTTGCAAATATATAAAAGACAAATGACAACGTGAGATTGCTAGAAAGTTTGGAATGACTCCTTGCATGTAGTTGCAATTCTTTGTTGGTTTAATTCCCATGAGCCATCATCATATTGTAAGGCTACTACATTTTCCTTAACGTTGCATTTCTTAAGAGACTCAATGAATTTCAGCTAGTTTGCAATGTATATCTTGGATCAGGCTTTTGTTGTTTGAGAAGTTAAAGTGAAACCATGTAGCTACTTTTGCAAGTCACAAGGGCTTCCTTGTAAACATTTGCACAAACTTTGTTGGCATCAAGCATGTTCTTACTTGGTCCATCTTTCTTGCTTTCCATATTGTGTTGGAGGTGACTTGCCAGAACAGTTGAGACTAGTTGTGGATTTGACTCTAAACTTTGGTTTGATTGAGTTTTGATCTTGAGAAGATTCATTGTGCCGCATTTATGCCTTCATGCTTTAGGTGGGACAATTGGAATCTTCTCCATGCTTGTGCTTGACAGTGCCCGTCTTGCCTTCCTGTATTTCCATACAATCATTTGTATTGGAATCGTCATTTGACATCTGCTTCTCGTTCTTGTCCAACCATTTTGCATTACGGTGATGAGCGTGCAAGAATCCATGCAAAGCCTTGTATGAAGGTTGTCACCATGTGAAGGGGGAAAGTAATGTAGCATGAGGAAATTTCCTAATACATTATTAGCGCCTTTTTCTAAAGATTGCAATGTCTTAAGGATGAGAAAAGAATGTTTCTTCTCAATCTTAGGATTTTGTGAAGATGAATAGTTTGATAATCTCAATGTTTCATCCATTTGATTGTTTTGCATATCTGCTAGTAGACGACTATTATCCATAAAGCAATACATCCCCCTTGTAGTCCAATGTTACTTTGGATGTAACAAGGGTTGTATACATGCTCTCATATCCACATAAACACCGTCTCACTATAAAAGTTTGATGAGCGCATAGTGAAAATAAACATAGCTTGAAATAGTAGGGACTTTTGTCAAGGTTCATTACTTTGAAATGTTGCACTATTAATTCGATAATATCTTGTGGGTGGTTGCTCATGCAATCAATCTAAATAAACTAGATTCATGTTGCACTTTGTTCGAAGAATGTGAGAAATAAAGGGGGGCCAATGCGTCAACCCTCTACGCAAAAGATAGTCTCACCCCATTCGTTAAAATGATGAGGTTGGGATACGATAATCTTTCTTATAACAATTAATTGCTCGAAAATACCTCATGTTTACTACCCAACAATATGGAGTGCATAAAATAGCACTCCTTCAAAGGAGAGAGTAGAAGAAAGAATATAAACATAAAGAGAATTATATATAAGAAAAAGAAGAAAATTTTGCATAATTTAAGAGATTGAGGGGGAGGGAAGGTGGAAAAGTGGAAGAAGAACAAGAGAGAAGCGGAAAGTGAAGAAAAATTTTAAATGAAGAGGAAGTAAAGCAAAGGTAAATCAGGGGAGAATAAAAGAAGAGAGAGAGAGAGAGAGAGAGAGAGAGAGAGATGAAAAAGAAAAGCAGGGAGAGAAAAAAAGAAGAAAAGCGAGAAGAGAAAAATGAGAGAAAACCATGAGAGTTTATAAATAAAATAAGTAAAAATAGAAGGTAGAGAGAAAACTAGACATAGGGAATTAGGGGGGGAAGAGAGAGAGAGCAAGTTAAAAAATTAGAAAGAGGAAAAAGAGAAGAGAGAGATGATAAATGGATTGTTGAGCGAAGTTGCCGTTTTGCTCGTCGCTTCAGGATAGCGAAGTTGTCTTGAAAGCGGTCTAGCGTTTTGTGCGTGCGAATGAAACGGTAGTGATATCTAATTGTGACCACAATTTTTTGACACGATATAGAGGTGCCATTTGTGTTGGTTGGTTTTGTGAGAGACGCATTGATCGAGATCAAAGCTTGCCCTCCTTCAGGTAGTGTATATTATAGGTTGGCAACTCTATAGTGAAATCCCATTCATTGCATAATCTACCTTAAAAATTGTCGGCTTACCCTATCAAAGGCTTTTTCAATGTCTAATTGCAATAACATGATTTTTGACTTGAGATGGAGGTCCACTTTGAAGCTTTAAACATTGAGTCCATCAATCCTAGTAAGTTCTTGCCTTTGATAAGCTCATTTGGTAGACATTTATCTATTTTTGTATAATGGGCCTTGCAAATATATAAAAGACAAATGACAACGTGAGATTGCTAGAAAGTTTGGAATGACTCCTTGCATGTAGTTGCAATTCTTTGTTGGTTTAATTCCCATGAGCCATCATCATATTGTAAGGCTACTACATTTTCCTTAACGTTGCATTTCTTAAGAGACTCAATGAATTTCAGCTAGTTTGCAATGTATATCTTGGATCAGGCTTTTGTTGTTTGAGAAGTTAAAGTGAAACCATGTAGCTACTTTTGCAAGTCACAAGGGCTTCCTTGTAAACATTTGCACAAACTTTGTTGGCATCAAGCATGTTCTTACTTGGTCCATCTTTCTTGCTTTCCATATTGTGTTGGAGGTGACTTGCCAGAACAGTTGAGACTAGTTGTGGATTTGACTCTAAACTTTGGTTTGATTGAGTTTTGATCTTGAGAAGATTCATTGTGCCGCATTTATGCCTTCATGCTTTAGGTGGGACAATTGGAATCTTCTCCATGCTTGTGCTTGACAGTGCCCGTCTTGCCTTCCTGTATTTCCATACAATCATTTGTATTGGAATCGTCATTTGACATCTGCTTCTCGTTCTTGTCCAACCATTTTGCATTACGGTGATGAGCGTGCAAGAATCCATGCAAAGCCTTGTATGAAGGTTGTCACCATGTGAAGGGGGAAAGTAATGTAGCATGAGGAAATTTCCTAATACATTATTAGCGCCTTTTTCTAAAGATTGCAATGTCTTAAGGATGAGAAAAGAATGTTTCTTCTCAATCTTAGGATTTTGTGAAGATGAATAGTTTGATAATCTCAATGTTTCATCCATTTGATTGTTTTGCATATCTGCTAGTAGACGACTATTATCCATAAAGCAATACATCCCCCTTGTAGTCCAATGTTACTTTGGATGTAACAAGGGTTGTATACATGCTCTCATATCCACATAAACACCGTCTCACTATAAAAGTTTGATGAGCGCATAGTGAAAATAAACATAGCTTGAAATAGTAGGGACTTTTGTCAAGGTTCATTACTTTGAAATGTTGCACTATTAATTCGATAATATCTTGTGGGTGGTTGCTCATGCAATCAATCTAAATAAACTAGATTCATGTTGCACTTTGTTCGAAGAATGTGAGAAATAAAGGGGGGCCAATGCGTCAACCCTCTACGCAAAAGATAGTCTCACCCCATTCGTTAAAATGATGAGGTTGGGATACGATAATCTTTCTTATAACAATTAATTGCTCGAAAATACCTCATGTTTACTACCCAACAATATGGAGTGCATAAAATAGCACTCCTTCAAAGGAGAGAGTAGAAGAAAGAATATAAACATAAAGAGAATTATATATAAGAAAAAGAAGAAAATTTTGCATAATTTAAGAGATTGAGGGGGAGGGAAGGTGGAAAAGTGGAAGAAGAACAAGAGAGAAGCGGAAAGTGAAGAAAAATTTTAAATGAAGAGGAAGTAAAGCAAAGGTAAATCAGGGGAGAATAAAAGAAGAGAGAGAGAGAGAGAGAGAGAGAGAGAGATGAAAAAGAAAAGCAGGGAGAGAAAAAAAGAAGAAAAGCGAGAAGAGAAAAATGAGAGAAAACCATGAGAGTTTATAAATAAAATAAGTAAAAATAGAAGGTAGAGAGAAAACTAGACATAGGGAATTAGGGGGGGAAGAGAGAGAGAGCAAGTTAAAAAATTAGAAAGAGGAAAAAGAGAAGAGAGAGATGATAAATGGATTGTTGAGCGAAGTTGCCGTTTTGCTCGTCGCTTCAGGATAGCGAAGTTGTCTTGAAAGCGGTCTAGCGTTTTGTGCGTGCGAATGAAACGGTAGTGATATCTAATTGTGACCACAATTTTTTGACACGATATAGAGGTGCCATTTGTGTTGGTTGGTTTTGTGAGAGACGCATTGATCGAGATCAAAGCTTGCCCTCCTTCAGGTAGTGTATATTATAGGTTGGCAACTCTATAGTGAAATCCCATTCATTGCATAATCTACCTTAAAAATTGTCGGCTTACCCTATCAAAGGCTTTTTCAATGTCTAATTGCAATAACATGATTTTTGACTTGAGATGGAGGTCCACTTTGAAGCTTTAAACATTGAGTCCATCAATCCTAGTAAGTTCTTGCCTTTGATAAGCTCATTTGGTAGACATTTATCTATTTTTGTATAATGGGCCTTGCAAATATATAAAAGACAAATGACAACGTGAGATTGCTAGAAAGTTTGGAATGACTCCTTGCATGTAGTTGCAATTCTTTGTTGGTTTAATTCCCATGAGCCATCATCATATTGTAAGGCTACTACATTTTCCTTAACGTTGCATTTCTTAAGAGACTCAATGAATTTCAGCTAGTTTGCAATGTATATCTTGGATCAGGCTTTTGTTGTTTGAGAAGTTAAAGTGAAACCATGTAGCTACTTTTGCAAGTCACAAGGGCTTCCTTGTAAACATTTGCACAAACTTTGTTGGCATCAAGCATGTTCTTACTTGGTCCATCTTTCTTGCTTTCCATATTGTGTTGGAGGTGACTTGCCAGAACAGTTGAGACTAGTTGTGGATTTGACTCTAAACTTTGGTTTGATTGAGTTTTGATCTTGAGAAGATTCATTGTGCCGCATTTATGCCTTCATGCTTTAGGTGGGACAATTGGAATCTTCTCCATGCTTGTGCTTGACAGTGCCCGTCTTGCCTTCCTGTATTTCCATACAATCATTTGTATTGGAATCGTCATTTGACATCTGCTTCTCGTTCTTGTCCAACCATTTTGCATTACGGTGATGAGCGTGCAAGAATCCATGCAAAGCCTTGTATGAAGGTTGTCACCATGTGAAGGGGGAAAGTAATGTAGCATGAGGAAATTTCCTAATACATTATTAGCGCCTTTTTCTAAAGATTGCAATGTCTTAAGGATGAGAAAAGAATGTTTCTTCTCAATCTTAGGATTTTGTGAAGATGAATAGTTTGATAATCTCAATGTTTCATCCATTTGATTGTTTTGCATATCTGCTAGTAGACGACTATTATCCATAAAGCAATACATCCCCCTTGTAGTCCAATGTTACTTTGGATGTAACAAGGGTTGTATACATGCTCTCATATCCACATAAACACCGTCTCACTATAAAAGTTTGATGAGCGCATAGTGAAAATAAACATAGCTTGAAATAGTAGGGACTTTTGTCAAGGTTCATTACTTTGAAATGTTGCACTATTAATTCGATAATATCTTGTGGGTGGTTGCTCATGCAATCAATCTAAATAAACTAGATTCATGTTGCACTTTGTTCGAAGAATGTGAGAAATAAAGGGGGGCCAATGCGTCAACCCTCTACGCAAAAGATAGTCTCACCCCATTCGTTAAAATGATGAGGTTGGGATACGATAATCTTTCTTATAACAATTAATTGCTCGAAAATACCTCATGTTTACTACCCAACAATATGGAGTGCATAAAATAGCACTCCTTCAAAGGAGAGAGTAGAAGAAAGAATATAAACATAAAGAGAATTATATATAAGAAAAAGAAGAAAATTTTGCATAATTTAAGAGATTGAGGGGGAGGGAAGGTGGAAAAGTGGAAGAAGAACAAGAGAGAAGCGGAAAGTGAAGAAAAATTTTAAATGAAGAGGAAGTAAAGCAAAGGTAAATCAGGGGAGAATAAAAGAAGAGAGAGAGAGAGAGAGAGAGAGAGAGAGAGATGAAAAAGAAAAGCAGGGAGAGAAAAAAAGAAGAAAAGCGAGAAGAGAAAAATGAGAGAAAACCATGAGAGTTTATAAATAAAATAAGTAAAAATAGAAGGTAGAGAGAAAACTAGACATAGGGAATTAGGGGGGGAAGAGAGAGAGAGCAAGTTAAAAAATTAGAAAGAGGAAAAAGAGAAGAGAGAGATGATAAATGGATTGTTGAGCGAAGTTGCCGTTTTGCTCGTCGCTTCAGGATAGCGAAGTTGTCTTGAAAGCGGTCTAGCGTTTTGTGCGTGCGAATGAAACGGTAGTGATATCTAATTGTGACCACAATTTTTTGACACGATATAGAGGTGCCATTTGTGTTGGTTGGTTTTGTGAGAGACGCATTGATCGAGATCAAAGCTTGCCCTCCTTCAGGTAGTGTATATTATAGGTTGGCAACTCTATAGTGAAATCCCATTCATTGCATAATCTACCTTAAAAATTGTCGGCTTACCCTATCAAAGGCTTTTTCAATGTCTAATTGCAATAACATGATTTTTGACTTGAGATGGAGGTCCACTTTGAAGCTTTAAACATTGAGTCCATCAATCCTAGTAAGTTCTTGCCTTTGATAAGCTCATTTGGTAGACATTTATCTATTTTTGTATAATGGGCCTTGCAAATATATAAAAGACAAATGACAACGTGAGATTGCTAGAAAGTTTGGAATGACTCCTTGCATGTAGTTGCAATTCTTTGTTGGTTTAATTCCCATGAGCCATCATCATATTGTAAGGCTACTACATTTTCCTTAACGTTGCATTTCTTAAGAGACTCAATGAATTTCAGCTAGTTTGCAATGTATATCTTGGATCAGGCTTTTGTTGTTTGAGAAGTTAAAGTGAAACCATGTAGCTACTTTTGCAAGTCACAAGGGCTTCCTTGTAAACATTTGCACAAACTTTGTTGGCATCAAGCATGTTCTTACTTGGTCCATCTTTCTTGCTTTCCATATTGTGTTGGAGGTGACTTGCCAGAACAGTTGAGACTAGTTGTGGATTTGACTCTAAACTTTGGTTTGATTGAGTTTTGATCTTGAGAAGATTCATTGTGCCGCATTTATGCCTTCATGCTTTAGGTGGGACAATTGGAATCTTCTCCATGCTTGTGCTTGACAGTGCCCGTCTTGCCTTCCTGTATTTCCATACAATCATTTGTATTGGAATCGTCATTTGACATCTGCTTCTCGTTCTTGTCCAACCATTTTGCATTACGGTGATGAGCGTGCAAGAATCCATGCAAAGCCTTGTATGAAGGTTGTCACCATGTGAAGGGGGAAAGTAATGTAGCATGAGGAAATTTCCTAATACATTATTAGCGCCTTTTTCTAAAGATTGCAATGTCTTAAGGATGAGAAAAGAATGTTTCTTCTCAATCTTAGGATTTTGTGAAGATGAATAGTTTGATAATCTCAATGTTTCATCCATTTGATTGTTTTGCATATCTGCTAGTAGACGACTATTATCCATAAAGCAATACATCCCCCTTGTAGTCCAATGTTACTTTGGATGTAACAAGGGTTGTATACATGCTCTCATATCCACATAAACACCGTCTCACTATAAAAGTTTGATGAGCGCATAGTGAAAATAAACATAGCTTGAAATAGTAGGGACTTTTGTCAAGGTTCATTACTTTGAAATGTTGCACTATTAATTCGATAATATCTTGTGGGTGGTTGCTCATGCAATCAATCTAAATAAACTAGATTCATGTTGCACTTTGTTCGAAGAATGTGAGAAATAAAGGGGGGCCAATGCGTCAACCCTCTACGCAAAAGATAGTCTCACCCCATTCGTTAAAATGATGAGGTTGGGATACGATAATCTTTCTTATAACAATTAATTGCTCGAAAATACCTCATGTTTACTACCCAACAATATGGAGTGCATAAAATAGCACTCCTTCAAAGGAGAGAGTAGAAGAAAGAATATAAACATAAAGAGAATTATATATAAGAAAAAGAAGAAAATTTTGCATAATTTAAGAGATTGAGGGGGAGGGAAGGTGGAAAAGTGGAAGAAGAACAAGAGAGAAGCGGAAAGTGAAGAAAAATTTTAAATGAAGAGGAAGTAAAGCAAAGGTAAATCAGGGGAGAATAAAAGAAGAGAGAGAGAGAGAGAGAGAGAGAGAGAGAGATGAAAAAGAAAAGCAGGGAGAGAAAAAAAGAAGAAAAGCGAGAAGAGAAAAATGAGAGAAAACCATGAGAGTTTATAAATAAAATAAGTAAAAATAGAAGGTAGAGAGAAAACTAGACATAGGGAATTAGGGGGGGAAGAGAGAGAGAGCAAGTTAAAAAATTAGAAAGAGGAAAAAGAGAAGAGAGAGATGATAAATGGATTGTTGAGCGAAGTTGCCGTTTTGCTCGTCGCTTCAGGATAGCGAAGTTGTCTTGAAAGCGGTCTAGCGTTTTGTGCGTGCGAATGAAACGGTAGTGATATCTAATTGTGACCACAATTTTTTGACACGATATAGAGGTGCCATTTGTGTTGGTTGGTTTTGTGAGAGACGCATTGATCGAGATCAAAGCTTGCCCTCCTTCAGGTAGTGTATATTATAGGTTGGCAACTCTATAGTGAAATCCCATTCATTGCATAATCTACCTTAAAAATTGTCGGCTTACCCTATCAAAGGCTTTTTCAATGTCTAATTGCAATAACATGATTTTTGACTTGAGATGGAGGTCCACTTTGAAGCTTTAAACATTGAGTCCATCAATCCTAGTAAGTTCTTGCCTTTGATAAGCTCATTTGGTAGACATTTATCTATTTTTGTATAATGGGCCTTGCAAATATATAAAAGACAAATGACAACGTGAGATTGCTAGAAAGTTTGGAATGACTCCTTGCATGTAGTTGCAATTCTTTGTTGGTTTAATTCCCATGAGCCATCATCATATTGTAAGGCTACTACATTTTCCTTAACGTTGCATTTCTTAAGAGACTCAATGAATTTCAGCTAGTTTGCAATGTATATCTTGGATCAGGCTTTTGTTGTTTGAGAAGTTAAAGTGAAACCATGTAGCTACTTTTGCAAGTCACAAGGGCTTCCTTGTAAACATTTGCACAAACTTTGTTGGCATCAAGCATGTTCTTACTTGGTCCATCTTTCTTGCTTTCCATATTGTGTTGGAGGTGACTTGCCAGAACAGTTGAGACTAGTTGTGGATTTGACTCTAAACTTTGGTTTGATTGAGTTTTGATCTTGAGAAGATTCATTGTGCCGCATTTATGCCTTCATGCTTTAGGTGGGACAATTGGAATCTTCTCCATGCTTGTGCTTGACAGTGCCCGTCTTGCCTTCCTGTATTTCCATACAATCATTTGTATTGGAATCGTCATTTGACATCTGCTTCTCGTTCTTGTCCAACCATTTTGCATTACGGTGATGAGCGTGCAAGAATCCATGCAAAGCCTTGTATGAAGGTTGTCACCATGTGAAGGGGGAAAGTAATGTAGCATGAGGAAATTTCCTAATACATTATTAGCGCCTTTTTCTAAAGATTGCAATGTCTTAAGGATGAGAAAAGAATGTTTCTTCTCAATCTTAGGATTTTGTGAAGATGAATAGTTTGATAATCTCAATGTTTCATCCATTTGATTGTTTTGCATATCTGCTAGTAGACGACTATTATCCATAAAGCAATACATCCCCCTTGTAGTCCAATGTTACTTTGGATGTAACAAGGGTTGTATACATGCTCTCATATCCACATAAACACCGTCTCACTATAAAAGTTTGATGAGCGCATAGTGAAAATAAACATAGCTTGAAATAGTAGGGACTTTTGTCAAGGTTCATTACTTTGAAATGTTGCACTATTAATTCGATAATATCTTGTGGGTGGTTGCTCATGCAATCAATCTAAATAAACTAGATTCATGTTGCACTTTGTTCGAAGAATGTGAGAAATAAAGGGGGGCCAATGCGTCAACCCTCTACGCAAAAGATAGTCTCACCCCATTCGTTAAAATGATGAGGTTGGGATACGATAATCTTTCTTATAACAATTAATTGCTCGAAAATACCTCATGTTTACTACCCAACAATATGGAGTGCATAAAATAGCACTCCTTCAAAGGAGAGAGTAGAAGAAAGAATATAAACATAAAGAGAATTATATATAAGAAAAAGAAGAAAATTTTGCATAATTTAAGAGATTGAGGGGGAGGGAAGGTGGAAAAGTGGAAGAAGAACAAGAGAGAAGCGGAAAGTGAAGAAAAATTTTAAATGAAGAGGAAGTAAAGCAAAGGTAAATCAGGGGAGAATAAAAGAAGAGAGAGAGAGAGAGAGAGAGAGAGAGAGAGAGATGAAAAAGAAAAGCAGGGAGAGAAAAAAAGAAGAAAAGCGAGAAGAGAAAAATGAGAGAAAACCATGAGAGTTTATAAATAAAATAAGTAAAAATAGAAGGTAGAGAGAAAACTAGACATAGGGAATTAGGGGGGGAAGAGAGAGAGAGCAAGTTAAAAAATTAGAAAGAGGAAAAAGAGAAGAGAGAGATGATAAATGGATTGTTGAGCGAAGTTGCCGTTTTGCTCGTCGCTTCAGGATAGCGAAGTTGTCTTGAAAGCGGTCTAGCGTTTTGTGCGTGCGAATGAAACGGTAGTGATATCTAATTGTGACCACAATTTTTTGACACGATATAGAGGTGCCATTTGTGTTGGTTGGTTTTGTGAGAGACGCATTGATCGAGATCAAAGCTTGCCCTCCTTCAGGTAGTGTATATTATAGGTTGGCAACTCTATAGTGAAATCCCATTCATTGCATAATCTACCTTAAAAATTGTCGGCTTACCCTATCAAAGGCTTTTTCAATGTCTAATTGCAATAACATGATTTTTGACTTGAGATGGAGGTCCACTTTGAAGCTTTAAACATTGAGTCCATCAATCCTAGTAAGTTCTTGCCTTTGATAAGCTCATTTGGTAGACATTTATCTATTTTTGTATAATGGGCCTTGCAAATATATAAAAGACAAATGACAACGTGAGATTGCTAGAAAGTTTGGAATGACTCCTTGCATGTAGTTGCAATTCTTTGTTGGTTTAATTCCCATGAGCCATCATCATATTGTAAGGCTACTACATTTTCCTTAACGTTGCATTTCTTAAGAGACTCAATGAATTTCAGCTAGTTTGCAATGTATATCTTGGATCAGGCTTTTGTTGTTTGAGAAGTTAAAGTGAAACCATGTAGCTACTTTTGCAAGTCACAAGGGCTTCCTTGTAAACATTTGCACAAACTTTGTTGGCATCAAGCATGTTCTTACTTGGTCCATCTTTCTTGCTTTCCATATTGTGTTGGAGGTGACTTGCCAGAACAGTTGAGACTAGTTGTGGATTTGACTCTAAACTTTGGTTTGATTGAGTTTTGATCTTGAGAAGATTCATTGTGCCGCATTTATGCCTTCATGCTTTAGGTGGGACAATTGGAATCTTCTCCATGCTTGTGCTTGACAGTGCCCGTCTTGCCTTCCTGTATTTCCATACAATCATTTGTATTGGAATCGTCATTTGACATCTGCTTCTCGTTCTTGTCCAACCATTTTGCATTACGGTGATGAGCGTGCAAGAATCCATGCAAAGCCTTGTATGAAGGTTGTCACCATGTGAAGGGGGAAAGTAATGTAGCATGAGGAAATTTCCTAATACATTATTAGCGCCTTTTTCTAAAGATTGCAATGTCTTAAGGATGAGAAAAGAATGTTTCTTCTCAATCTTAGGATTTTGTGAAGATGAATAGTTTGATAATCTCAATGTTTCATCCATTTGATTGTTTTGCATATCTGCTAGTAGACGACTATTATCCATAAAGCAATACATCCCCCTTGTAGTCCAATGTTACTTTGGATGTAACAAGGGTTGTATACATGCTCTCATATCCACATAAACACCGTCTTACTATAAAAGTTTGATGAGCGCATAGTGAAAATAAACATAGCTTGAAATAGTAGGGACTTTTGTCAAGGTTCATTACTTTGAAATGTTGCACTATTAATTCGATAATATCTTGTGGGTGGTTGCTCATGCAATCAATCTAAATAAACTAGATTCATGTTGCACTTTGTTCGAAGAATGTGAGAAATAAAGGGGGGCCAATGCGTCAACCCTCTACGCAAAAGATAGTCTCACCCCATTCGTTAAAATGATGAGGTTGGGATACGATAATCTTTCTTATAACAATTAATTGCTCGAAAATACCTCATGTTTACTACCCAACAATATGGAGTGCATAAAATAGCACTCCTTCAAAGGAGAGAGTAGAAGAAAGAATATAAACATAAAGAGAATTATATATAAGAAAAAGAAGAAAATTTTGCATAATTTAAGAGATTGAGGGGGAGGGAAGGTGGAAAAGTGGAAGAAGAACAAGAGAGAAGCGGAAAGTGAAGAAAAATTTTAAATGAAGAGGAAGTAAAGCAAAGGTAAATCAGGGGAGAATAAAAGAAGAGAGAGAGAGAGAGAGAGAGAGAGAGAGAGAGATGAAAAAGAAAAGCAGGGAGAGAAAAAAAGAAGAAAAGCGAGAAGAGAAAAATGAGAGAAAACCATGAGAGTTTATAAATAAAATAAGTAAAAATAGAAGGTAGAGAGAAAACTAGACATAGGGAATTAGGGGGGGAAGAGAGAGAGAGCAAGTTAAAAAATTAGAAAGAGGAAAAAGAGAAGAGAGAGATGATAAATGGATTGTTGAGCGAAGTTGCCGTTTTGCTCGTCGCTTCAGGATAGCGAAGTTGTCTTGAAAGCGGTCTAGCGTTTTGTGCGTGCGAATGAAACGGTAGTGATATCTAATTGTGACCACAATTTTTTGACACGATATAGAGGTGCCATTTGTGTTGGTTGGTTTTGTGAGAGACGCATTGATCGAGATCAAAGCTTGCCCTCCTTCAGGTAGTGTATATTATAGGTTGGCAACTCTATAGTGAAATCCCATTCATTGCATAATCTACCTTAAAAATTGTCGGCTTACCCTATCAAAGGCTTTTTCAATGTCTAATTGCAATAACATGATTTTTGACTTGAGATGGAGGTCCACTTTGAAGCTTTAAACATTGAGTCCATCAATCCTAGTAAGTTCTTGCCTTTGATAAGCTCATTTGGTAGACATTTATCTATTTTTGTATAATGGGCCTTGCAAATATATAAAAGACAAATGACAACGTGAGATTGCTAGAAAGTTTGGAATGACTCCTTGCATGTAGTTGCAATTCTTTGTTGGTTTAATTCCCATGAGCCATCATCATATTGTAAGGCTACTACATTTTCCTTAACGTTGCATTTCTTAAGAGACTCAATGAATTTCAGCTAGTTTGCAATGTATATCTTGGATCAGGCTTTTGTTGTTTGAGAAGTTAAAGTGAAACCATGTAGCTACTTTTGCAAGTCACAAGGGCTTCCTTGTAAACATTTGCACAAACTTTGTTGGCATCAAGCATGTTCTTACTTGGTCCATCTTTCTTGCTTTCCATATTGTGTTGGAGGTGACTTGCCAGAACAGTTGAGACTAGTTGTGGATTTGACTCTAAACTTTGGTTTGATTGAGTTTTGATCTTGAGAAGATTCATTGTGCCGCATTTATGCCTTCATGCTTTAGGTGGGACAATTGGAATCTTCTCCATGCTTGTGCTTGACAGTGCCCGTCTTGCCTTCCTGTATTTCCATACAATCATTTGTATTGGAATCGTCATTTGACATCTGCTTCTCGTTCTTGTCCAACCATTTTGCATTACGGTGATGAGCGTGCAAGAATCCATGCAAAGCCTTGTATGAAGGTTGTCACCATGTGAAGGGGGAAAGTAATGTAGCATGAGGAAATTTCCTAATACATTATTAGCGCCTTTTTCTAAAGATTGCAATGTCTTAAGGATGAGAAAAGAATGTTTCTTCTCAATCTTAGGATTTTGTGAAGATGAATAGTTTGATAATCTCAATGTTTCATCCATTTGATTGTTTTGCATATCTGCTAGTAGACGACTATTATCCATAAAGCAATACATCCCCCTTGTAGTCCAATGTTACTTTGGATGTAACAAGGGTTGTATACATGCTCTCATATCCACATAAACACCGTCTTACTATAAAAGTTTGATGAGCGCATAGTGAAAATAAACATAGCTTGAAATAGTAGGGACTTTTGTCAAGGTTCATTACTTTGAAATGTTGCACTATTAATTCGATAATATCTTGTGGGTGGTTGCTCATGCAATCAATCTAAATAAACTAGATTCATGTTGCACTTTGTTCGAAGAATGTGAGAAATAAAGGGGGGCCAATGCGTCAACCCTCTACGCAAAAGATAGTCTCACCCCATTCGTTAAAATGATGAGGTTGGGATACGATAATCTTTCTTATAACAATTAATTGCTCGAAAATACCTCATGTTTACTACCCAACAATATGGAGTGCATAAAATAGCACTCCTTCAAAGGAGAGAGTAGAAGAAAGAATATAAACATAAAGAGAATTATATATAAGAAAAAGAAGAAAATTTTGCATAATTTAAGAGATTGAGGGGGAGGGAAGGTGGAAAAGTGGAAGAAGAACAAGAGAGAAGCGGAAAGTGAAGAAAAATTTTAAATGAAGAGGAAGTAAAGCAAAGGTAAATCAGGGGAGAATAAAAGAAGAGAGAGAGAGAGAGAGAGAGAGAGAGAGAGATGAAAAAGAAAAGCAGGGAGAGAAAAAAAGAAGAAAAGCGAGAAGAGAAAAATGAGAGAAAACCATGAGAGTTTATAAATAAAATAAGTAAAAATAGAAGGTAGAGAGAAAACTAGACATAGGGAATTAGGGGGGGAAGAGAGAGAGAGCAAGTTAAAAAATTAGAAAGAGGAAAAAGAGAAGAGAGAGATGATAAATGGATTGTTGAGCGAAGTTGCCGTTTTGCTCGTCGCTTCAGGATAGCGAAGTTGTCTTGAAAGCGGTCTAGCGTTTTGTGCGTGCGAATGAAACGGTAGTGATATCTAATTGTGACCACAATTTTTTGACACGATATAGAGGTGCCATTTGTGTTGGTTGGTTTTGTGAGAGACGCATTGATCGAGATCAAAGCTTGCCCTCCTTCAGGTAGTGTATATTATAGGTTGGCAACTCTATAGTGAAATCCCATTCATTGCATAATCTACCTTAAAAATTGTCGGCTTACCCTATCAAAGGCTTTTTCAATGTCTAATTGCAATAACATGATTTTTGACTTGAGATGGAGGTCCACTTTGAAGCTTTAAACATTGAGTCCATCAATCCTAGTAAGTTCTTGCCTTTGATAAGCTCATTTGGTAGACATTTATCTATTTTTGTATAATGGGCCTTGCAAATATATAAAAGACAAATGACAACGTGAGATTGCTAGAAAGTTTGGAATGACTCCTTGCATGTAGTTGCAATTCTTTGTTGGTTTAATTCCCATGAGCCATCATCATATTGTAAGGCTACTACATTTTCCTTAACGTTGCATTTCTTAAGAGACTCAATGAATTTCAGCTAGTTTGCAATGTATATCTTGGATCAGGCTTTTGTTGTTTGAGAAGTTAAAGTGAAACCATGTAGCTACTTTTGCAAGTCACAAGGGCTTCCTTGTAAACATTTGCACAAACTTTGTTGGCATCAAGCATGTTCTTACTTGGTCCATCTTTCTTGCTTTCCATATTGTGTTGGAGGTGACTTGCCAGAACAGTTGAGACTAGTTGTGGATTTGACTCTAAACTTTGGTTTGATTGAGTTTTGATCTTGAGAAGATTCATTGTGCCGCATTTATGCCTTCATGCTTTAGGTGGGACAATTGGAATCTTCTCCATGCTTGTGCTTGACAGTGCCCGTCTTGCCTTCCTGTATTTCCATACAATCATTTGTATTGGAATCGTCATTTGACATCTGCTTCTCGTTCTTGTCCAACCATTTTGCATTACGGTGATGAGCGTGCAAGAATCCATGCAAAGCCTTGTATGAAGGTTGTCACCATGTGAAGGGGGAAAGTAATGTAGCATGAGGAAATTTCCTAATACATTATTAGCGCCTTTTTCTAAAGATTGCAATGTCTTAAGGATGAGAAAAGAATGTTTCTTCTCAATCTTAGGATTTTGTGAAGATGAATAGTTTGATAATCTCAATGTTTCATCCATTTGATTGTTTTGCATATCTGCTAGTAGACGACTATTATCCATAAAGCAATACATCCCCCTTGTAGTCCAATGTTACTTTGGATGTAACAAGGGTTGTATACATGCTCTCATATCCACATAAACACCGTCTTACTATAAAAGTTTGATGAGCGCATAGTGAAAATAAACATAGCTTGAAATAGTAGGGACTTTTGTCAAGGTTCATTACTTTGAAATGTTGCACTATTAATTCGATAATATCTTGTGGGTGGTTGCTCATGCAATCAATCTAAATAAACTAGATTCATGTTGCACTTTGTTCGAAGAATGTGAGAAATAAAGGGGGGCCAATGCGTCAACCCTCTACGCAAAAGATAGTCTCACCCCATTCGTTAAAATGATGAGGTTGGGATACGATAATCTTTCTTATAACAATTAATTGCTCGAAAATACCTCATGTTTACTACCCAACAATATGGAGTGCATAAAATAGCACTCCTTCAAAGGAGAGAGTAGAAGAAAGAATATAAACATAAAGAGAATTATATATAAGAAAAAGAAGAAAATTTTGCATAATTTAAGAGATTGAGGGGGAGGGAAGGTGGAAAAGTGGAAGAAGAACAAGAGAGAAGCGGAAAGTGAAGAAAAATTTTAAATGAAGAGGAAGTAAAGCAAAGGTAAATCAGGGGAGAATAAAAGAAGAGAGAGAGAGAGAGAGAGAGAGAGAGAGAGATGAAAAAGAAAAGCAGGGAGAGAAAAAAAGAAGAAAAGCGAGAAGAGAAAAATGAGAGAAAACCATGAGAGTTTATAAATAAAATAAGTAAAAATAGAAGGTAGAGAGAAAACTAGACATAGGGAATTAGGGGGGGAAGAGAGAGAGAGCAAGTTAAAAAATTAGAAAGAGGAAAAAGAGAAGAGAGAGATGATAAATGGATTGTTGAGCGAAGTTGCCGTTTTGCTCGTCGCTTCAGGATAGCGAAGTTGTCTTGAAAGCGGTCTAGCGTTTTGTGCGTGCGAATGAAACGGTAGTGATATCTAATTGTGACCACAATTTTTTGACACGATATAGAGGTGCCATTTGTGTTGGTTGGTTTTGTGAGAGACGCATTGATCGAGATCAAAGCTTGCCCTCCTTCAGGTAGTGTATATTATAGGTTGGCAACTCTATAGTGAAATCCCATTCATTGCATAATCTACCTTAAAAATTGTCGGCTTACCCTATCAAAGGCTTTTTCAATGTCTAATTGCAATAACATGATTTTTGACTTGAGATGGAGGTCCACTTTGAAGCTTTAAACATTGAGTCCATCAATCCTAGTAAGTTCTTGCCTTTGATAAGCTCATTTGGTAGACATTTATCTATTTTTGTATAATGGGCCTTGCAAATATATAAAAGACAAATGACAACGTGAGATTGCTAGAAAGTTTGGAATGACTCCTTGCATGTAGTTGCAATTCTTTGTTGGTTTAATTCCCATGAGCCATCATCATATTGTAAGGCTACTACATTTTCCTTAACGTTGCATTTCTTAAGAGACTCAATGAATTTCAGCTAGTTTGCAATGTATATCTTGGATCAGGCTTTTGTTGTTTGAGAAGTTAAAGTGAAACCATGTAGCTACTTTTGCAAGTCACAAGGGCTTCCTTGTAAACATTTGCACAAACTTTGTTGGCATCAAGCATGTTCTTACTTGGTCCATCTTTCTTGCTTTCCATATTGTGTTGGAGGTGACTTGCCAGAACAGTTGAGACTAGTTGTGGATTTGACTCTAAACTTTGGTTTGATTGAGTTTTGATCTTGAGAAGATTCATTGTGCCGCATTTATGCCTTCATGCTTTAGGTGGGACAATTGGAATCTTCTCCATGCTTGTGCTTGACAGTGCCCGTCTTGCCTTCCTGTATTTCCATACAATCATTTGTATTGGAATCGTCATTTGACATCTGCTTCTCGTTCTTGTCCAACCATTTTGCATTACGGTGATGAGCGTGCAAGAATCCATGCAAAGCCTTGTATGAAGGTTGTCACCATGTGAAGGGGGAAAGTAATGTAGCATGAGGAAATTTCCTAATACATTATTAGCGCCTTTTTCTAAAGATTGCAATGTCTTAAGGATGAGAAAAGAATGTTTCTTCTCAATCTTAGGATTTTGTGAAGATGAATAGTTTGATAATCTCAATGTTTCATCCATTTGATTGTTTTGCATATCTGCTAGTAGACGACTATTATCCATAAAGCAATACATCCCCCTTGTAGTCCAATGTTACTTTGGATGTAACAAGGGTTGTATACATGCTCTCATATCCACATAAACACCGTCTTACTATAAAAGTTTGATGAGCGCATAGTGAAAATAAACATAGCTTGAAATAGTAGGGACTTTTGTCAAGGTTCATTACTTTGAAATGTTGCACTATTAATTCGATAATATCTTGTGGGTGGTTGCTCATGCAATCAATCTAAATAAACTAGATTCATGTTGCACTTTGTTCGAAGAATGTGAGAAATAAAGGGGGGCCAATGCGTCAACCCTCTACGCAAAAGATAGTCTCACCCCATTCGTTAAAATGATGAGGTTGGGATACGATAATCTTTCTTATAACAATTAATTGCTCGAAAATACCTCATGTTTACTACCCAACAATATGGAGTGCATAAAATAGCACTCCTTCAAAGGAGAGAGTAGAAGAAAGAATATAAACATAAAGAGAATTATATATAAGAAAAAGAAGAAAATTTTGCATAATTTAAGAGATTGAGGGGGAGGGAAGGTGGAAAAGTGGAAGAAGAACAAGAGAGAAGCGGAAAGTGAAGAAAAATTTTAAATGAAGAGGAAGTAAAGCAAAGGTAAATCAGGGGAGAATAAAAGAAGAGAGAGAGAGAGAGAGAGAGAGAGAGAGAGAGATGAAAAAGAAAAGCAGGGAGAGAAAAAAAGAAGAAAAGCGAGAAGAGAAAAATGAGAGAAAACCATGAGAGTTTATAAATAAAATAAGTAAAAATAGAAGGTAGAGAGAAAACTAGACATAGGGAATTAGGGGGGGAAGAGAGAGAGAGCAAGTTAAAAAATTAGAAAGAGGAAAAAGAGAAGAGAGAGATGATAAATGGATTGTTGAGCGAAGTTGCCGTTTTGCTCGTCGCTTCAGGATAGCGAAGTTGTCTTGAAAGCGGTCTAGCGTTTTGTGCGTGCGAATGAAACGGTAGTGATATCTAATTGTGACCACAATTTTTTGACACGATATAGAGGTGCCATTTGTGTTGGTTGGTTTTGTGAGAGACGCATTGATCGAGATCAAAGCTTGCCCTCCTTCAGGTAGTGTATATTATAGGTTGGCAACTCTATAGTGAAATCCCATTCATTGCATAATCTACCTTAAAAATTGTCGGCTTACCCTATCAAAGGCTTTTTCAATGTCTAATTGCAATAACATGATTTTTGACTTGAGATGGAGGTCCACTTTGAAGCTTTAAACATTGAGTCCATCAATCCTAGTAAGTTCTTGCCTTTGATAAGCTCATTTGGTAGACATTTATCTATTTTTGTATAATGGGCCTTGCAAATATATAAAAGACAAATGACAACGTGAGATTGCTAGAAAGTTTGGAATGACTCCTTGCATGTAGTTGCAATTCTTTGTTGGTTTAATTCCCATGAGCCATCATCATATTGTAAGGCTACTACATTTTCCTTAACGTTGCATTTCTTAAGAGACTCAATGAATTTCAGCTAGTTTGCAATGTATATCTTGGATCAGGCTTTTGTTGTTTGAGAAGTTAAAGTGAAACCATGTAGCTACTTTTGCAAGTCACAAGGGCTTCCTTGTAAACATTTGCACAAACTTTGTTGGCATCAAGCATGTTCTTACTTGGTCCATCTTTCTTGCTTTCCATATTGTGTTGGAGGTGACTTGCCAGAACAGTTGAGACTAGTTGTGGATTTGACTCTAAACTTTGGTTTGATTGAGTTTTGATCTTGAGAAGATTCATTGTGCCGCATTTATGCCTTCATGCTTTAGGTGGGACAATTGGAATCTTCTCCATGCTTGTGCTTGACAGTGCCCGTCTTGCCTTCCTGTATTTCCATACAATCATTTGTATTGGAATCGTCATTTGACATCTGCTTCTCGTTCTTGTCCAACCATTTTGCATTACGGTGATGAGCGTGCAAGAATCCATGCAAAGCCTTGTATGAAGGTTGTCACCATGTGAAGGGGGAAAGTAATGTAGCATGAGGAAATTTCCTAATACATTATTAGCGCCTTTTTCTAAAGATTGCAATGTCTTAAGGATGAGAAAAGAATGTTTCTTCTCAATCTTAGGATTTTGTGAAGATGAATAGTTTGATAATCTCAATGTTTCATCCATTTGATTGTTTTGCATATCTGCTAGTAGACGACTATTATCCATAAAGCAATACATCCCCCTTGTAGTCCAATGTTACTTTGGATGTAACAAGGGTTGTATACATGCTCTCATATCCACATAAACACCGTCTTACTATAAAAGTTTGATGAGCGCATAGTGAAAATAAACATAGCTTGAAATAGTAGGGACTTTTGTCAAGGTTCATTACTTTGAAATGTTGCACTATTAATTCGATAATATCTTGTGGGTGGTTGCTCATGCAATCAATCTAAATAAACTAGATTCATGTTGCACTTTGTTCGAAGAATGTGAGAAATAAAGGGGGGCCAATGCGTCAACCCTCTACGCAAAAGATAGTCTCACCCCATTCGTTAAAATGATGAGGTTGGGATACGATAATCTTTCTTATAACAATTAATTGCTCGAAAATACCTCATGTTTACTACCCAACAATATGGAGTGCATAAAATAGCACTCCTTCAAAGGAGAGAGTAGAAGAAAGAATATAAACATAAAGAGAATTATATATAAGAAAAAGAAGAAAATTTTGCATAATTTAAGAGATTGAGGGGGAGGGAAGGTGGAAAAGTGGAAGAAGAACAAGAGAGAAGCGGAAAGTGAAGAAAAATTTTAAATGAAGAGGAAGTAAAGCAAAGGTAAATCAGGGGAGAATAAAAGAAGAGAGAGAGAGAGAGAGAGAGAGAGAGAGAGAGATGAAAAAGAAAAGCAGGGAGAGAAAAAAAGAAGAAAAGCGAGAAGAGAAAAATGAGAGAAAACCATGAGAGTTTATAAATAAAATAAGTAAAAATAGAAGGTAGAGAGAAAACTAGACATAGGGAATTAGGGGGGGAAGAGAGAGAGAGCAAGTTAAAAAATTAGAAAGAGGAAAAAGAGAAGAGAGAGATGATAAATGGATTGTTGAGCGAAGTTGCCGTTTTGCTCGTCGCTTCAGGATAGCGAAGTTGTCTTGAAAGCGGTCTAGCGTTTTGTGCGTGCGAATGAAACGGTAGTGATATCTAATTGTGACCACAATTTTTTGACACGATATAGAGGTGCCATTTGTGTTGGTTGGTTTTGTGAGAGACGCATTGATCGAGATCAAAGCTTGCCCTCCTTCAGGTAGTGTATATTATAGGTTGGCAACTCTATAGTGAAATCCCATTCATTGCATAATCTACCTTAAAAATTGTCGGCTTACCCTATCAAAGGCTTTTTCAATGTCTAATTGCAATAACATGATTTTTGACTTGAGATGGAGGTCCACTTTGAAGCTTTAAACATTGAGTCCATCAATCCTAGTAAGTTCTTGCCTTTGATAAGCTCATTTGGTAGACATTTATCTATTTTTGTATAATGGGCCTTGCAAATATATAAAAGACAAATGACAACGTGAGATTCCTAGAAAGTTTGGAATGACTCCTTGCATGTAGTTGCAATTCTTTGTTGGTTTAATTCCCATGAGCCATCATCATATTGTAAGGCTACTACATTTTCCTTAACGTTGCATTTCTTAAGAGACTCAATGAATTTCAGCTAGTTTGCAATGTATATCTTGGATCAGGCTTTTGTTGTTTGAGAAGTTAAAGTGAAACCATGTAGCTACTTTTGCAAGTCACAAGGGCTTCCTTGTAAACATTTGCACAAACTTTGTTGGCATCAAGCATGTTCTTACTTGGTCCATCTTTCTTGCTTTCCATATTGTGTTGGAGGTGACTTGCCAGAACAGTTGAGACTAGTTGTGGATTTGACTCTAAACTTTGGTTTGATTGAGTTTTGATCTTGAGAAGATTCATTGTGCCGCATTTATGCCTTCATGCTTTAGGTGGGACAATTGGAATCTTCTCCATGCTTGTGCTTGACAGTGCCCGTCTTGCCTTCCTGTATTTCCATACAATCATTTGTATTGGAATCGTCATTTGACATCTGCTTCTCGTTCTTGTCCAACCATTTTGCATTACGGTGATGAGCGTGCAAGAATCCATGCAAAGCCTTGTATGAAGGTTGTCACCATGTGAAGGGGGAAAGTAATGTAGCATGAGGAAATTTCCTAATACATTATTAGCGCCTTTTTCTAAAGATTGCAATGTCTTAAGGATGAGAAAAGAATGTTTCTTCTCAATCTTAGGATTTTGTGAAGATGAATAGTTTGATAATCTCAATGTTTCATCCATTTGATTGTTTTGCATATCTGCTAGTAGACGACTATTATCCATAAAGCAATACATCCCCCTTGTAGTCCAATGTTACTTTGGATGTAACAAGGGTTGTATACATGCTCTCATATCCACATAAACACCGTCTTACTATAAAAGTTTGATGAGCGCATAGTGAAAATAAACATAGCTTGAAATAGTAGGGACTTTTGTCAAGGTTCATTACTTTGAAATGTTGCACTATTAATTCGATAATATCTTGTGGGTGGTTGCTCATGCAATCAATCTAAATAAACTAGATTCATGTTGCACTTTGTTCGAAGAATGTGAGAAATAAAGGGGGGCCAATGCGTCAACCCTCTACGCAAAAGATAGTCTCACCCCATTCGTTAAAATGATGAGGTTGGGATACGATAATCTTTCTTATAACAATTAATTGCTCGAAAATACCTCATGTTTACTACCCAACAATATGGAGTGCATAAAATAGCACTCCTTCAAAGGAGAGAGTAGAAGAAAGAATATAAACATAAAGAGAATTATATATAAGAAAAAGAAGAAAATTTTGCATAATTTAAGAGATTGAGGGGGAGGGAAGGTGGAAAAGTGGAAGAAGAACAAGAGAGAAGCGGAAAGTGAAGAAAAATTTTAAATGAAGAGGAAGTAAAGCAAAGGTAAATCAGGGGAGAATAAAAGAAGAGAGAGAGAGAGAGAGAGAGAGAGAGAGAGATGAAAAAGAAAAGCAGGGAGAGAAAAAAAGAAGAAAAGCGAGAAGAGAAAAATGAGAGAAAACCATGAGAGTTTATAAATAAAATAAGTAAAAATAGAAGGTAGAGAGAAAACTAGACATAGGGAATTAGGGGGGGAAGAGAGAGAGAGCAAGTTAAAAAATTAGAAAGAGGAAAAAGAGAAGAGAGAGATGATAAATGGATTGTTGAGCGAAGTTGCCGTTTTGCTCGTCGCTTCAGGATAGCGAAGTTGTCTTGAAAGCGGTCTAGCGTTTTGTGCGTGCGAATGAAACGGTAGTGATATCTAATTGTGACCACAATTTTTTGACACGATATAGAGGTGCCATTTGTGTTGGTTGGTTTTGTGAGAGACGCATTGATCGAGATCAAAGCTTGCCCTCCTTCAGGTAGTGTATATTATAGGTTGGCAACTCTATAGTGAAATCCCATTCATTGCATAATCTACCTTAAAAATTGTCGGCTTACCCTATCAAAGGCTTTTTCAATGTCTAATTGCAATAACATGATTTTTGACTTGAGATGGAGGTCCACTTTGAAGCTTTAAACATTGAGTCCATCAATCCTAGTAAGTTCTTGCCTTTGATAAGCTCATTTGGTAGACATTTATCTATTTTTGTATAATGGGCCTTGCAAATATATAAAAGACAAATGACAACGTGAGATTGCTAGAAAGTTTGGAATGACTCCTTGCATGTAGTTGCAATTCTTTGTTGGTTTAATTCCCATGAGCCATCATCATATTGTAAGGCTACTACATTTTCCTTAACGTTGCATTTCTTAAGAGACTCAATGAATTTCAGCTAGTTTGCAATGTATATCTTGGATCAGGCTTTTGTTGTTTGAGAAGTTAAAGTGAAACCATGTAGCTACTTTTGCAAGTCACAAGGGCTTCCTTGTAAACATTTGCACAAACTTTGTTGGCATCAAGCATGTTCTTACTTGGTCCATCTTTCTTGCTTTCCATATTGTGTTGGAGGTGACTTGCCAGAACAGTTGAGACTAGTTGTGGATTTGACTCTAAACTTTGGTTTGATTGAGTTTTGATCTTGAGAAGATTCATTGTGCCGCATTTATGCCTTCATGCTTTAGGTGGGACAATTGGAATCTTCTCCATGCTTGTGCTTGACAGTGCCCGTCTTGCCTTCCTGTATTTCCATACAATCATTTGTATTGGAATCGTCATTTGACATCTGCTTCTCGTTCTTGTCCAACCATTTTGCATTACGGTGATGAGCGTGCAAGAATCCATGCAAAGCCTTGTATGAAGGTTGTCACCATGTGAAGGGGGAAAGTAATGTAGCATGAGGAAATTTCCTAATACATTATTAGCGCCTTTTTCTAAAGATTGCAATGTCTTAAGGATGAGAAAAGAATGTTTCTTCTCAATCTTAGGATTTTGTGAAGATGAATAGTTTGATAATCTCAATGTTTCATCCATTTGATTGTTTTGCATATCTGCTAGTAGACGACTATTATCCATAAAGCAATACATCCCCCTTGTAGTCCAATGTTACTTTGGATGTAACAAGGGTTGTATACATGCTCTCATATCCACATAAACACCGTCTTACTATAAAAGTTTGATGAGCGCATAGTGAAAATAAACATAGCTTGAAATAGTAGGGACTTTTGTCAAGGTTCATTACTTTGAAATGTTGCACTATTAATTCGATAATATCTTGTGGGTGGTTGCTCATGCAATCAATCTAAATAAACTAGATTCATGTTGCACTTTGTTCGAAGAATGTGAGAAATAAAGGGGGGCCAATGCGTCAACCCTCTACGCAAAAGATAGTCTCACCCCATTCGTTAAAATGATGAGGTTGGGATACGATAATCTTTCTTATAACAATTAATTGCTCGAAAATACCTCATGTTTACTACCCAACAATATGGAGTGCATAAAATAGCACTCCTTCAAAGGAGAGAGTAGAAGAAAGAATATAAACATAAAGAGAATTATATATAAGAAAAAGAAGAAAATTTTGCATAATTTAAGAGATTGAGGGGGAGGGAAGGTGGAAAAGTGGAAGAAGAACAAGAGAGAAGCGGAAAGTGAAGAAAAATTTTAAATGAAGAGGAAGTAAAGCAAAGGTAAATCAGGGGAGAATAAAAGAAGAGAGAGAGAGAGAGAGAGAGAGAGAGAGAGAGATGAAAAAGAAAAGCAGGGAGAGAAAAAAAGAAGAAAAGCGAGAAGAGAAAAATGAGAGAAAACCATGAGAGTTTATAAATAAAATAAGTAAAAATAGAAGGTAGAGAGAAAACTAGACATAGGGAATTAGGGGGGGAAGAGAGAGAGAGCAAGTTAAAAAATTAGAAAGAGGAAAAAGAGAAGAGAGAGATGATAAATGGATTGTTGAGCGAAGTTGCCGTTTTGCTCGTCGCTTCAGGATAGCGAAGTTGTCTTGAAAGCGGTCTAGCGTTTTGTGCGTGCGAATGAAACGGTAGTGATATCTAATTGTGACCACAATTTTTTGACACGATATAGAGGTGCCATTTGTGTTGGTTGGTTTTGTGAGAGACGCATTGATCGAGATCAAAGCTTGCCCTCCTTCAGGTAGTGTATATTATAGGTTGGCAACTCTATAGTGAAATCCCATTCATTGCATAATCTACCTTAAAAATTGTCGGCTTACCCTATCAAAGGCTTTTTCAATGTCTAATTGCAATAACATGATTTTTGACTTGAGATGGAGGTCCACTTTGAAGCTTTAAACATTGAGTCCATCAATCCTAGTAAGTTCTTGCCTTTGATAAGCTCATTTGGTAGACATTTATCTATTTTTGTATAATGGGCCTTGCAAATATATAAAAGACAAATGACAACGTGAGATTGCTAGAAAGTTTGGAATGACTCCTTGCATGTAGTTGCAATTCTTTGTTGGTTTAATTCCCATGAGCCATCATCATATTGTAAGGCTACTACATTTTCCTTAACGTTGCATTTCTTAAGAGACTCAATGAATTTCAGCTAGTTTGCAATGTATATCTTGGATCAGGCTTTTGTTGTTTGAGAAGTTAAAGTGAAACCATGTAGCTACTTTTGCAAGTCACAAGGGCTTCCTTGTAAACATTTGCACAAACTTTGTTGGCATCAAGCATGTTCTTACTTGGTCCATCTTTCTTGCTTTCCATATTGTGTTGGAGGTGACTTGCCAGAACAGTTGAGACTAGTTGTGGATTTGACTCTAAACTTTGGTTTGATTGAGTTTTGATCTTGAGAAGATTCATTGTGCCGCATTTATGCCTTCATGCTTTAGGTGGGACAATTGGAATCTTCTCCATGCTTGTGCTTGACAGTGCCCGTCTTGCCTTCCTGTATTTCCATACAATCATTTGTATTGGAATCGTCATTTGACATCTGCTTCTCGTTCTTGTCCAACCATTTTGCATTACGGTGATGAGCGTGCAAGAATCCATGCAAAGCCTTGTATGAAGGTTGTCACCATGTGAAGGGGGAAAGTAATGTAGCATGAGGAAATTTCCTAATACATTATTAGCGCCTTTTTCTAAAGATTGCAATGTCTTAAGGATGAGAAAAGAATGTTTCTTCTCAATCTTAGGATTTTGTGAAGATGAATAGTTTGATAATCTCAATGTTTCATCCATTTGATTGTTTTGCATATCTGCTAGTAGACGACTATTATCCATAAAGCAATACATCCCCCTTGTAGTCCAATGTTACTTTGGATGTAACAAGGGTTGTATACATGCTCTCATATCCACATAAACACCGTCTTACTATAAAAGTTTGATGAGCGCATAGTGAAAATAAACATAGCTTGAAATAGTAGGGACTTTTGTCAAGGTTCATTACTTTGAAATGTTGCACTATTAATTCGATAATATCTTGTGGGTGGTTGCTCATGCAATCAATCTAAATAAACTAGATTCATGTTGCACTTTGTTCGAAGAATGTGAGAAATAAAGGGGGGCCAATGCGTCAACCCTCTACGCAAAAGATAGTCTCACCCCATTCGTTAAAATGATGAGGTTGGGATACGATAATCTTTCTTATAACAATTAATTGCTCGAAAATACCTCATGTTTACTACCCAACAATATGGAGTGCATAAAATAGCACTCCTTCAAAGGAGAGAGTAGAAGAAAGAATATAAACATAAAGAGAATTATATATAAGAAAAAGAAGAAAATTTTGCATAATTTAAGAGATTGAGGGGGAGGGAAGGTGGAAAAGTGGAAGAAGAACAAGAGAGAAGCGGAAAGTGAAGAAAAATTTTAAATGAAGAGGAAGTAAAGCAAAGGTAAATCAGGGGAGAATAAAAGAAGAGAGAGAGAGAGAGAGAGAGAGAGAGAGAGATGAAAAAGAAAAGCAGGGAGAGAAAAAAAGAAGAAAAGCGAGAAGAGAAAAATGAGAGAAAACCATGAGAGTTTATAAATAAAATAAGTAAAAATAGAAGGTAGAGAGAAAACTAGACATAGGGAATTAGGGGGGGAAGAGAGAGAGAGCAAGTTAAAAAATTAGAAAGAGGAAAAAGAGAAGAGAGAGATGATAAATGGATTGTTGAGCGAAGTTGCCGTTTTGCTCGTCGCTTCAGGATAGCGAAGTTGTCTTGAAAGCGGTCTAGCGTTTTGTGCGTGCGAATGAAACGGTAGTGATATCTAATTGTGACCACAATTTTTTGACACGATATAGAGGTGCCATTTGTGTTGGTTGGTTTTGTGAGAGACGCATTGATCGAGATCAAAGCTTGCCCTCCTTCAGGTAGTGTATATTATAGGTTGGCAACTCTATAGTGAAATCCCATTCATTGCATAATCTACCTTAAAAATTGTCGGCTTACCCTATCAAAGGCTTTTTCAATGTCTAATTGCAATAACATGATTTTTGACTTGAGATGGAGGTCCACTTTGAAGCTTTAAACATTGAGTCCATCAATCCTAGTAAGTTCTTGCCTTTGATAAGCTCATTTGGTAGACATTTATCTATTTTTGTATAATGGGCCTTGCAAATATATAAAAGACAAATGACAACGTGAGATTGCTAGAAAGTTTGGAATGACTCCTTGCATGTAGTTGCAATTCTTTGTTGGTTTAATTCCCATGAGCCATCATCATATTGTAAGGCTACTACATTTTCCTTAACGTTGCATTTCTTAAGAGACTCAATGAATTTCAGCTAGTTTGCAATGTATATCTTGGATCAGGCTTTTGTTGTTTGAGAAGTTAAAGTGAAACCATGTAGCTACTTTTGCAAGTCACAAGGGCTTCCTTGTAAACATTTGCACAAACTTTGTTGGCATCAAGCATGTTCTTACTTGGTCCATCTTTCTTGCTTTCCATATTGTGTTGGAGGTGACTTGCCAGAACAGTTGAGACTAGTTGTGGATTTGACTCTAAACTTTGGTTTGATTGAGTTTTGATCTTGAGAAGATTCATTGTGCCGCATTTATGCCTTCATGCTTTAGGTGGGACAATTGGAATCTTCTCCATGCTTGTGCTTGACAGTGCCCGTCTTGCCTTCCTGTATTTCCATACAATCATTTGTATTGGAATCGTCATTTGACATCTGCTTCTCGTTCTTGTCCAACCATTTTGCATTACGGTGATGAGCGTGCAAGAATCCATGCAAAGCCTTGTATGAAGGTTGTCACCATGTGAAGGGGGAAAGTAATGTAGCATGAGGAAATTTCCTAATACATTATTAGCGCCTTTTTCTAAAGATTGCAATGTCTTAAGGATGAGAAAAGAATGTTTCTTCTCAATCTTAGGATTTTGTGAAGATGAATAGTTTGATAATCTCAATGTTTCATCCATTTGATTGTTTTGCATATCTGCTAGTAGACGACTATTATCCATAAAGCAATACATCCCCCTTGTAGTCCAATGTTACTTTGGATGTAACAAGGGTTGTATACATGCTCTCATATCCACATAAACACCGTCTTACTATAAAAGTTTGATGAGCGCATAGTGAAAATAAACATAGCTTGAAATAGTAGGGACTTTTGTCAAGGTTCATTACTTTGAAATGTTGCACTATTAATTCGATAATATCTTGTGGGTGGTTGCTCATGCAATCAATCTAAATAAACTAGATTCATGTTGCACTTTGTTCGAAGAATGTGAGAAATAAAGGGGGGCCAATGCGTCAACCCTCTACGCAAAAGATAGTCTCACCCCATTCGTTAAAATGATGAGGTTGGGATACGATAATCTTTCTTATAACAATTAATTGCTCGAAAATACCTCATGTTTACTACCCAACAATATGGAGTGCATAAAATAGCACTCCTTCAAAGGAGAGAGTAGAAGAAAGAATATAAACATAAAGAGAATTATATATAAGAAAAAGAAGAAAATTTTGCATAATTTAAGAGATTGAGGGGGAGGGAAGGTGGAAAAGTGGAAGAAGAACAAGAGAGAAGCGGAAAGTGAAGAAAAATTTTAAATGAAGAGGAAAGACATACAAAGATATGTGTTGCCCTATTTATTTCACATCTGAATACTATGTATTTTAGACTTGAAGCTGAATGTATATCACCCCCAAGTATAATACTACACTTCAATGCTCAATGCTAAGCATTAGATGCAAAGTCTAGAGCACAACCATGACGCCAAATGAAGAGGAGCAACTGTTGTAATTCCTAAGCATGCTGAAAACCATATCTGCACACCTTTGCTGATAGCGCCTTCAGCCTTGAAGGGATTAGAATGCTGGTCCAAGTGTTGGAGATGATGAGGAGGGTCTCGAAGTGGCCAACGATGGCTGCCAATAAGCTCGAATGAAGAGGGAAGCTTTAAGCTTCAAGAAGAAGCTTCAAACCTTGTTGCCCTGGCTGCAGACTCTTCACAGTGAACTCTTCTTCAACTTCAAGCTCCTGCACTTGAAGAAATGCAAAGCTCCCAATTGCGTGAACCAAGCTCTAATACTAGTTTGTTGAGTTAGCTGCAATGGAGCATCTGTGTAGAGATGCAGATTGAGAGAGAGAGAGAGAAGAGATAAAGACACACGATTTTTGGTACTAAAGAGTGTACCTCAAGCCCTTTATCCCAACAGCCAAGCCTTAGTTTAGAAGTGTGTTGAGACTGATAAATTTAGTCACAAAACCAAGGGCTATATTGCAACTCTAGGGTGGACCCAATTGATATTGTCTTGTCTTGATTTCTCTATTTGAATTCAAGTGAGTTGCACATGCTCCATTAACCGAAATTTTCAAAGCATACATTTAGGCATTAGAAAATAGAGAATAACCTCGTAGGCAGCTTGTTGATTCAATCCCATAATGATAGTACTCCCATGCAAAACCATGAGGCAAAGTCATGGACAATTCCACCTAATGCAGGAATAAAAGGAGGATAAGAACCAACCATGGTGAATGAGAATTGACAACCTCAAAGCCATGTCAAGGCAAGTATAGCGACACAATGGCCTAACAACTGCCACGAACAATCACCAAAGAGAAAAAAATGTAAATGAAGGTTTTAGGGAAGGTTGACCACCTTAGACACAAACAACCCTAGATTTGAACTTCATAGCCTATGTAGACTCAAGGGGATTCGGAGCAATTAGAATACTTAGGGTACTCCAAAATCATTAAATACACAAACACAGATTGAAGAACATTCGGCAACTAAGGGAACCCTGCATGCAAATGAAGAAAAACAGAGACCTTAGACCTTTTAAGACCTCCCTAGCCATTAGGGGCAAATAGGCCATGCAAGAATGTATGCCCATGTTGATTATACCGCACCTGATCTGAATGAGATATACAACACTCTCAAAATTCAAAACACAAAGGTGATAGACAAAAACCCTAAACGTGAATAGTGCCAAAGTAGTATTGCATGGATGAGCCATGATCCAACACACAAATCATGTTTGATAGTGTAAATTGGGACTCAAAAGTTCATTTTCAAATGATAGGGCTCAAAGACTTAGATCTGAAATATGAATAATTGATACCACGTGCCTATATTATGATAAAACTTACTTCAAAAAGGTGGCATATTGTTGATGTACTAATCAATGAAGGAGTAGACTTCAACCTATTAACCTACACAACTTGGATGAAGATTGGTTGACTTGAACTTGCACTAACAAACACAATCCTAAATCCTACTAGGGTAAGACCATGTGCTCTCTCCTAAGCAAATGTAGGATTCTCATTACAATAGAAACCAAAAGCTTAATCATGCCATACCATGTGCTTCCAGATTGTAAAGTAACGGGAAAGGATATCCTCCTCAATAAAGCTTTTCGGTGAACAATAAAATGTGATCTTAACGTTGTAACCCATAAAATACATTTAACCCTTTTGAATGTATCAATAATCACAACATTTAGTGAGAGTAACCTCATCTATCCTCAAGGGAAAGTCTAGGAGCAAATCCTTGACTCAAAAGAGATGCCTAGTGAGAAAGGCAAGGAGATGTTTAAGTAGTTACTTTGGGCACACAATGAAGAGAGGAAACCACTCAAGACAACCATGCCTCAAACCAAAAACCAAGTTGATGATAATGTGAGCAATAAATCCAAAACCACTACAATTAAGCAACAAAGGACTCCTTAAAGAGGAAGGAAAAACCCAAAACTTATGGATAAATATGTTGAAAAAGAGATGGCATAACACAACGATGGGTTCCAAAGTTCCTCCCACATGCTCAAGGATACTACATAGGAAATTGTTGGTTATGGTTGCCTAAACCACCTATGGGACTACATCCATCGTACTATACAATAATCCCAATTCCCTTGATGAAGAAAAACCAAACCTAAACAAAAAGCTAAACCAAAAGATGCAACTACTAGACCAATAGAATCCCTCAAGTTTTTGAAGTTCAAGCCGTCAGTGTCCAAAAGAAACAAGAGAAATAAATAAACCCATAGGAATTTACGCCACATATTGTCATTAATGGTCATGCTATACAAGTTCTAAAAGGGTTCTAGCCTACAATGAATGATAGATTTCATTCAATAAGAAGGACTAAAGTATCTCAAAACAAGAAGAGCCTTGGTGTGGCAAATAAAATCAACCTTGGAATAGGCAAATGTACTTCAAAACAATTGAACATAACTTTTAAGCACCGCATCTTTTAATTTTATCAAGTGGTCTATGCTGTGGCCTTAAGTGGATAGCGTTTTAGCTAGCTTTAACAAAGCCACTTCATAAAGATCCTAATTGACAAGCCAACGCAGGTAAAATTACGAAAATCCCTTTAGAATAACTAAAAATATTTTATTTGTAAACGCATCACTTTTTTATATTTTCCAACTTGGAAGACTTCTTAAGTCCTGGCACACTAGTAATTGTCTCTAACAATTTACTTTTGGTCACTTACATATTCGGCATATGATTTGGTACCAGTTTACACTGTGTCACTCACTAACTTACTCTTTGAGATAGATGTGCATGTAGATCTAAGGGATTGCCTAGGAATTGAAGGTCTAGCAAGTGCATCAAGAGGCGAAATTAATTCATATAAAATAAGCGACTTCAATGATTTTTCCCCTTTCAAAAGAAAAAGAAAGTTGCTACTATGTAAAAATTCCCTTTGCTTACCTTATGTAAACATAATTAAGTGAAGTTTTGGCATGTGATAGAACACAAATACACCCACATATGCATGCACATAGTGAAAGAAAGACTCTTACGTTTGAGTCAGATGCGCACATACATCAAGGGATTTTCATGTAGATCTAAGGGATTGCCCCTAGGAATTGGAAGTTAGCATGTGCATTAAGAGGGGAAATGAATTCAAATAAAATAAGCAACTTTTATGATTTTTTCCCTTTCAAAAGAAAAATTTACTTTTTTATATAAATTTGTTTTGCTTATCTTATACAAACATAACTAAGTGAAGTTTTGGTATATGATAGCACACATACACACACGCACGTGTGCACACACATGCTTACATGCACATCTCTCTCTCTCTCTCTCTCTCTCTCTCTCTCTCTCTCTCTCTCTCTCTCTCTCTCTCTCTCTCTCTCTCTCTCTCTCTCTCTCTCTCTCTCTAACATGGCTCAAGCTTGAAAGATCGTACATTGCATTGTATTATAGTCTCTATTCTCACACTCTTTCTTCCATGCACTTAAATTTTTTTTGTCTTTAACCCTTGTGTAATCATGTAGTCCCATATCTAAAGCCACATTTTGTTGATTAAAAAATTTATGACATGGTTGGGTTGAGGTGATTGAAGGAAGCAAGTGGGGAATAGTGGCAAGAATGGTCACTAGCTGAATAGCAATTGACAAAACAACATGCAATTACCTGCACAAAATAAAAGCAAATTCATGTTAGAGCTCCACCTTCATATCTATCTAACTAATCGTGCAATGATTTAAATGCAAAATAGTATGCACATCTACTAATCCCATGATCTCCTCCCTATACATACATCATGCCATTACTCTCACTATCTATTGATCCATATCACCTTGCTGGAGCCAATCAATTGCCTAGGATAGCTGATCAACGGTGTTGATGATCACTTGGTTTATTTGAAGGCTTATATTGAACTAAGGAGCAGCCACATGTCTATAAATCTGCTCAGACCTTGTGTTATTAAAGCTCATTCCCATGTTGCTTTTTACATCCTAACATGTTACCCTTGCAATCAGCCCTTGTCTTTGCCTACTACCATTGCCATGTTGGAATATTAAAATTAATAAATTAAATAATCAAAAGCTGCGATGAACCGTCGCCCACTCTCTCTATAAAATGTAATCAATAATTACATGAAAAGAAAAAGAGATAATCATCATTCAGGTCTAGTCTCATCTCTTTCTATCTCTTCAGTGCCATCTCTTTCTCTATCTCTATCTCTATGTACATAGCCATGGCGTTCTACATGGCTTTCTTCTCTGCCTAGCAAGTTCTACATGGTGTCATCACCAACCTTCCTCGTGTGCCAGTGAGGTTCCTGTTACCACAATCCCTTCCCTTTTCAGCACCACCCTTCTCACGCAGCCATCTCTTCTGTGTTTCCCACATTTTCACTACCTTTCCTCTCCTTCACGCCTCGGCATCCCTCCCTTTTGATCACCACCTTTCCCTCTTCACCGCCAACAACCCCTCGCCCTTGCTTTTTCAATGCAACCATCATCAACCCTCGCCATTCTTCTACAAAACCAGCACCATACATAACCCTTGTTCCCATGTTGTTTCGCTCTCATAACTTCAACTACAAACAAGACATCAAACGGCTAAATCAATGACAATATGGTGAATTGGAGTTTGGCATGACAATTTACAGTTCGACCAAAGGCTGCAATATCATGACTATTTTTCCTCGGCCTCTTAATCATATAAAATAAATTGCCTTGATATCACAAATTATAGAACGTGGTCCGTTCGTCTTCAAATGTTGTTACTACGGAAAGACATATGGTCCTATGTTGATGGCACAACTCCATGTCCTACCCCAACCATCCCTACTAATTCACCTTCTTGCACAACACCCACCGATACTGCCAACATTGCTACTTGGAAACACAATAACGCAAAGGCTATTTCTAACATAATTCTCACATTAGGTGACACTCAAGTACAACTTGTCCACCATCTCTCAACATCCAAGGAGATTTGGATCGTCTCAAATGCCTCTATGAACACTCTGATATTGCCTCACGAGTCTCTGCTCATTGTCGTTTGGTAAATTTACCTCTTAATGAGGGAGATGATGTCCCTAAGTTCTTGGAGGAGTGGCAATGTCTCCTAGATGAGGCTTCCACTGCTGGCCTCACGTTCATTGATGCACAATCTGTTGCCATGCTACTTCGTGCATTACCACCCACATGGAGTACTTTTGTTACTACTAACAGCAGCACACCTAATCTCACCTTACCCATCCTCATTGGATGAATCCTTCAAGAGGATACGATGTGAAAAAATGCAAACACTCATTCCACTAGTACTCCAACTACCTCTTCACCTTTAGCCATGGCTGCTATTGGCCGGTGATCCCCATCACCATCCTTTTGAAAAAAGGGAGTGTCATGGAAAACCTCCCCTTCCCCTTTCAAATTCACTAGTCCCTCATCATCTCATAGCCAATCCCCTACCGCTCCTTCTAAACACAATATCATGTGCTCCTACTGTCATAAGAAGGGTCATTATCACAAGGATTGTTGGAAGCCTAACAAGTTCTATAGCCCATACTTGCAATTGTTAGATACTATGATTGTGCATTGTTGATGCCAGGAGGCATATTTCACGGTGGATTCCGTGCCACGGTGAATTCCGTGAGGTTTTACGGTGGATTCTATAAACTTTGATGACCGGGGCTCATACACAAAGTGGATTCTTTGTGCGAGAAGTTGATGGGGACGCCTGTCCTTTTCGGGCGTTTCATTAATTTAGTGTGTACATGGGTGATTCCATAGCGGGTGATTCCGCAAAATGCATATTAAATTAATAAACGTTTATGAGTTTAGAGTGCGCACTCGTAATAAATTAAGGTTAGGATTTATTTCTAACCAGTTGATTTATTTATGTAGCTGAAGACTGCTAGGTATTCACTTTTGTCGGTTTAATTGTATTATTTTACTAACGATTGTGAATGCTTCAGTTGATGTGTAGAGATATCAGCAGTGGCGGAGGAAAGCATTGGAGGATAGCGAGTATTCGATCTATGGATTATATTCTGATAGACGCCACGCCTATATTTTGTCATGCCTGTTTATTGAGGCATCGATTATTTATTATTATTTTGTATGCGCATGGGCGCATGGTTATGTTATTTCTATTTGGACATTGTATTAGGCGTGCCAGACTCTTTGGGCACCGTCCATTAGTTTTATTCCTATTTTTGTAAAAGCAAACTCAAAAGCTAAAAGCTTGTTATATTTTTGTAAATTGGGCTATTATTGAGCATGAAGATGAAATATACATAAAATACATGCTTTGTGAAGCGCTCACACAAGGCATGGGGGGAGATTGCACCCAATTGGTCTGTTGCTCTTGTCGTTCATGCTTTTTACATTGTAATTTGTGCAAAAAGTAGAGTTCCATTGTTCTTGGGGACCTTTCGGCATTCACTACGCGAGCGTACATCATCCGATCTGCGCATCAGTGGTATCAGAGCGGAGCTGAGATCAAGAGCTTCCAATCGCTACCCATCTCGTGCGAAGGCGGAGCTCCTGGAACGATCGGGCTCTACGGTCAATCTCGTCGCGAACCGGCGATACAGGCAGACTTCTGGCGATCAAGAACCCCTGTTTCTGTCATTGGATCGCAAAGGACCGAGCTACAAAGGTGGAGGACCACTTCCAAATCTCCTTCATCAAGTCGTGGAAAAAAAAAAACAGTGAGAAATCTCCATAGCTAATTCTTTTCATAAGCTTAATAGTGAAGCTTAAAAGCCTTAAGAAGCTTAAAAAGCTTCAAATTTGGTCCACGAGGTCTCTGAGGACCTCCGATTTTTTCCGCGACGGCACAAAGAATGGCCCCTCCCCACGATCTGTGCCGTTTTCAATTGATTAAGTCTTAAGCTTAATCAATCAAGCTTAGTCCTCTAAGGCAAGTCAATCCTGCAAGTCACAAACTCCAGGTCACACCAAAACAATCAAGTTTAGCAAGTATTTTCAGGTCAAGTACTGCAAGTTCTATAAATCGATTAAGTTCTGCAAGTCTGCAACTCTGCAAGTCACATAAGTCTGCAACTCTGCAAGTCCGACTAGTCAACCGGAGTCAGAACTGACTTGTGCTCAAAACTCCTAGAAGGACTGTTCCTGCGCAGAAACTCCGAACTGCAAAGTTGTTCGTTAGAAGCTACTCTACCCATACGCAGGTTCGCTGAAGCATTTTCAGCATACGAAGAAGGATAATACGCAGATTTTCCGAAGATTGAGAAAGCTATACCCAAAAAACACATAAGCCTTGTATTCCCGAACTTGAGCTACGCTCATCCCGCTAACTTGATTTTGAGTGAGAAATGTCTTTTTAGTTTTGCAGGATGACGGAACCACATATGGATGATCTTATGGTTGAAGGCGACTTACCTGAGCCTACGATGGAGCAAAAGCTGGACTTAATCATGATGCAATTGGAAGAAGAACGAAGGGCTAGGCAAGCATTGCAAGTTCAACTAGCAAATTTACAAAGAGCGTCTACCGACAAATAAGAACCTCAAGCTGAAGATCTGATTCGACGTACCATCGACGCAACTCTTGAAGCTCAAACCATCCGCAAGGAATCAAAGATAAGTAAAAGAAGTTTCAAATTCCGTACTTTCAATGGCATACGAGAAGGAAAAACTGTTCTAGCATTCATTAGTCAGTTTGATGACTATTTCCATGAGGAAACCTATGCAGAAAAAGATAAAATCAAGTGTGTCACTAATCATTTAGTAGACAGAGCATCTCTTTGGTGGACTGTAGTACGCAAGAGCATAGAATGTCCTGATACTTGGGAGAATTTCAAGAAGAAGTTCATGCAGAATTTCCTTCCTCCACAATTTCATGAGAAAGGTATTAAGCAATGGGATCTTCTCCAGCAACGGGATCGTGAGCCTATTCCTCAGTATACAGAGCGTTTTTGGAATGCACTACTCCAGCTACGCATGCTTGAAGACATACCTGAAGCGACACACAAGCGCAAGCATATGTCTGGACTCCTTGGGCATTACTACGCTGAAGTTAACATGTTCAAGCCTGCTACTCTTGAAGACGCCATTTCACTAGCTCACGACACTGAAGATAAGTTACGAGGTAGAGACAGACGACCACAGCAATTCCAAGCCAATGGTAACTATGGATCTAAATAATTCAATTCCAATTTTAGAAGATTTAATCCAGGTCGTTTCTCTTCATCATCTTTCCGCAAAAATTGGGCAAAACCACCTGCATTACCATCCAATCGCAATCAAAACCCTAAGCCTATTCCACAGCCAAATCCTAATGTACCTAGACTTCCCGCCATTGCAAACAATGTAACCAAAGCCAAGCCAATAGTATGCTATAAATGCCACCAGCTTGGACATCTAGTAGCAAATTGTCATTTAAAGAAGCCACCAGCTCATATCAACTACCTTGGAGCAATGGACGAAGATGAACATGAAGATATGCTTGATTTCACTAAAGATGAGGATGACATTACTACTACTTCCGAAACTTTACCAGGTATGCCTACTCTGCATTCTTTATTGACTATGAAATGTTTGGTGCATGGAAAGGAAAAGACTATTTTGCATGATGACGGTAGTACTCATGATTTTATTTCAGCAAAATTAGTAAAAGAATTAAAGTTACAGACTGTACCTACGCATTATCGCATCAAAGCTGCATTCTTAGGCACTAGGTATAATGGTACACAGGAAGTGCAAGACTTAGAGATTCAAATTGGTCAATACACAGAAAGAAGAAATTTTCTAGTTGTTCCATTACAGTCGAGTGACATTATTTTAGGTTTGCCTTGGCGTCACCAGCATAATCCAGATATAGACTATTCCACACACTTAATGAATATTAATTTTCAAGGAAAATCTATTACATTATATGGTATGCATGCATCTAATATTTTTCCACTGCTTTCGCATACTCAAGCTGAACATACATTACGCAAGAGTAGTAAATCTTATCTCATTTGGGTGAATGAATTGCAAGTAAAAGAAAGTCATATGCACCCTAGGCATAAAGAATTTCTTGCACATTTTAAGGACTGTTTTGCAGAAGACCTACCACCTGGTTTACCTCCTTCACGTCCAGAAGACCATAAGATAGATTTGATCCCTAGCACACAACCACCTTGCAAAGCACCATATAGGCATAACCAGATAAAGCAAAAAGAAATCCAGAGTCAAGTTGAGGAATTACTAAATAGAGGATTGATTCGACCTAGCAGTTCTCCATTCGGTGCACCTGTTCTGTTAGTCAAGAAAAAGAATAATACCTATCGTATGTGCATTGACTATCGAGCTTTAAATAAGATCACTGTAAAGAATATGTATCCTATTCCTAGAGTTGATGACCTTATGGACAAACTGCAAGGATCTGCTATATTTAGTAAAATAGACCTTAAGTCTGGTTATCATCAGGTGAGACTAGATAAGTCTGACATATTCAAAACTGCATTTAGAACAGAGTTTGGTCATTACGAATTTTTAGTGATGCCATTTGGATTGACTAATGCACTTGCTACGTTTAGTAGAATGATGAACCGTATATTTCTGAAATATCAGTATTGTGTAATTGTCTTCTTTGATTATATTTTGGTGTTTAGTCAAAATAAGAAAGAACATTATGAGCATTTGTCATTGGTTTTTCAGTTATTGAAAGAAAATCAACTGTATGCAAATCCTGAAAAGAGTGAATTCTTTAAAACAGAAATTGAGTATTTAGGTCATATTGTATCATCTGATGGAATTAAAGTTGATCCTAAGAAAATTGACGCAATATTGAATTGGCCTGTATCTAAAAACGTGCATGAGTTACGCTCATTCCTTGGTCTTGCTAGTTTCTATAGGAAGTTTGTACGTAATTTTTCATTACTTGCTTTACCATTAACCAAACTTCTGAAGAAAGGAATTGTTTATCATTGGACCGAAAATCAACAGAAATCCTTTGACTTATTAAAACATGCATTAACGCATGCCCCTGTTCTACAGTTGCCTGATTTTAATCGACCATTCTTTCTAGTAGTGACCGATGCTAGTGGATCAGGAATAGGAGCTGTACTTATGCAAGACAATCATCCTATAGCCTATTCTAGTTGTAAGTTGAAACCCTTTGAGCTGAAATATTCCACATATGACAAAGAACTATTAGCAGTTGTACAAGCATTAAGACAGTGGAAACACTACTTAATGGGTTCAGAATTTATGATTAAGACCGATCAGCAAAGTATTAGACATTTACTTAGCCAACCCCAAATCTCTGACCGTCATATCAAATGGGTCTCCTTTATTCAAAGTTTTCATCCTATCATTCAATACCAACCCGGAAAAGAAAATGTAGTGGCTGATGCATTGAGTAGAAGACCTGCCATTCATAATATATCTGTTATATCTTTTGATTCTTTGATTGCTATGAAAGATACATATCATCAGGATATTACTTTTCATGCTGATTGGAATAAATTAGTTCAAAATAATTTCATTCCTATTGATTCATTGTCATATAATCATGGATTTATGTTTTATGAAAAGAGATTGTGTGTTACAATTCCATTCCGATCTTTTGTTTTGAATGAAATTCATTGTCCCCCATATCAAGGTCATAGAGGTATCATATCTACCTTACGTACATTAACTGAAGATTTTTATTGGCCGCATATGGATGCTGATGTATCTAACTTTGTTTCTGAATGTTTGATTTGTCAAAGAGTTAAGAGACATCATGGTAAACAGTATGGATTACTTATGCCTTTGTCTATTCCATCTAAACCTTGGGAACAAATTTCTATGGATTTCATTACTGGTTTACCTAATACTAAATCTAACCATGATATGATTTGGACAGTTGTAGATAGATTTAGTAAACAAGCATATTTCATTCCATGTAAGAAAACTTTAACAGCATCACAAGCAGCACAGTTGTTTTTGAAAACTGTTTTTACTAACCATGGATTGCCAAAAGTTATTATTTCAGATCGTGATTCTAGATTTTGTAACAACTTTTAGATTACTCTGTTTGCTAACCTAGGCACAAAGATTGATTTCTCATCTGCATTTCATCCAGAAACTAATGGACAAACAGAAGCCACTACCAGCACAATTCTAGATCTTTTACGTGCATATACTATCTCTAAACCTCAGACATGGGACACACATTTGCATTTATTACAGTTTGCATATAACAATACACCACACACATCTACAAAGAAAGCACTGTTTGACATGATTTATGGATATAGATTATCTACACCTGTTGCATCTTTGTCAAATAGAATTCAAAGTGCTGATGATATTGCTAGTATGCATAACACTATTTTTGATGAGGTTAAAGATATGATTGCTAAAGCCCAGCAATCATATACCAAACACGCCAACAAGAAAAGACAAGCAATGAATTTCAAAGTTGATGACTATGTTTGGTTGAGAATAGAAAAACGTAGACTGCATAGTGTAGATAGACATCCAGTTGTCAAATTGGCCCCTAGATTCTATGGACCATTTAGGATTATTCATAAAATTAATGACAATGCATTCAAGTTAGAATTACCATCTCATTGAAAAATTCACAACACATTTCACATTAGTTTATTGAGACCATTTAGAGGCCAATTACCTGTACACCCTGTTTATGAAAACCCACCTTTATCAGAGGAAGAGACTGAAATACTTGAACCAGAAGCTATTATAGACACTGACTTTATGACCACTAGAACTGGCCGAAGGTATTCTAGGTATCTAGTTAAATTTAAGAACCATCCTGTAGAGGAAGCACAATGGATGCACGCTAGAGACTTAAATGCTTTCCCCACTCTGTTAGCTCCACATTGAGCTAATAGCAATTGAGGTCAATTGCTATCCCACCCTGGGGGTATGATGCCAGGAGGCATATTTCACGGTGGATTCCGTGCCACGGTGGATTCCGTGAGGTTTTATGGTGGATTTCGTAAACTTTGATGACCGGGGCTCATACACAAAGTGGATTCTTTGTGCGAGAAGTTGATGGGGACGCCTGTCCTTTTCGGACGTTTCATTAATTTAGTGTGTACATGGGTGATTCCATAGCGGGTGATTCCGCAAAATGCATATTAAATTAATAAACGTTTATGAGTTTAGAGTGCGCACTCGTAATAAATTAAGATTAGGATTTATTTCTAACCAGTTGATTTATTTATGTAGCTGAAGACTGCTAGGTATTCACTTTTGTCAATTTAATTGTATTATTTTACTAAGGATTGTGAATGCTTCAGTTGATGTGTAGAGATAGCAGCAGTGGCGGAGGAAAGCATTGGAGGATAGCGAGTATTCGATCTATGGATTATATTCTGATAGGCGCCACGCCTATATTTTGTCATGCCTATTTATTGAGGCATCGATTATTTATTATTATTTTGTATGCGCATGGGCGCACGCTATGTTATTTCTATTTGGACATTGTATTGGGCGTGCTAGACTCTTTGGGCACCGTCCATTAGTTTTATTCCTATTTTTGTAAAAGCAAACTCAAAAGCTAAAAGCTTGTTATATTTTTGTAAATTGGGCTATTATTGAGCATGAAGATGAAATATACATAAAATACATGCTTTGTGAAGCGTTCACACAAGGCATCGGGGGAGATTGCACCCAATTGGTCTCTTGCTCTTGTCGTTCATGCTTTTTACATTGTAATTTGTGCAAAAAGTAGAGTTCCATTGTTCTTGGGCACCTTCCAGCATTCACTACGCGAGCGTACAGCATCCGATCTGCGCACCAATTGTGCAACAAGTATAGAGTTTAGAAATGTGGAGGAGTGCATATTAAACCAGCCAGTTAATGTACCCACAAAATAGCTACACCAATCACAAAGTCTCCCGGCCAAGGATTAGTGCTACAAGAAGTCATCATAAGAGCAGGAGACAAGAAGTTAGCATAGTGCTCCCTCTCCAAACTTTCAAAAACCTCAAATCCACTCCCTCATCAAGGCCAATTTATATTTGGCCTAATTCTAAAAATCCTAGGTTCTTGGTCAAGGATTATGAGAATCTTTTGAGGGAGTTTTGAGAGCTGGATCACATATGAGAGCTCTACGATGACCTGATATAGTTGTGTCTTATAAATAATAATCTGTTTTTTCTACATACATTTTGACCTTGGATTCCTTGCAATTCAAGGTTGCCCATAGTGCTTAATTGCAGTTCCTACATTCCATCCTGCATTCCACAACTGTGTTTCTGAATATTAATTTGTTCTTCCCAACTATGAGCCTCAGAACAACCAAGAAGATAAAGAGGGATGCTCACAATATCAACTTTGTTCCAGCTTGATGGTGCATCATGCCAAGTCCACCACCCTTGCAAGCTTTGAGGACAAGACTTTGTCACTCTGAGGCAATAAGCATAATGGTCACAATTGAGATTACGCAGGATGTGCAAGCACCTTGCTAACCTCAAGTGCACTTTGCTATTCAAAGACACAAAAGGAGAGCATAGCCTTGGACGGAGTTTGACATGGCTATTGCAATCGAAGTAGTGGAGGCTAGGGTGTCCCAGAGAGTTATTGCCCATCACTATGGAATGAGCCAATTTGCATTCGATGCATGGTTGGAAGAGAACTACTATCACACACAAAGGGCCTTCTTCCACTTTGTTGGAAAAGGAGCAAGATGCGGTTCATGGGGCTACCACTCAAGACCTTATTATAAAGGTGGTTGAAATGTGCCAACTAGGGTAAGCCCCTTCACTCATGCCATTCTAGGCTAGAGTTGGTTGGATGGGTTTAGGAGCGAGTATACTAATCTAAAGCTTAGAGTTGCTGAACCATTCGAGTGCCAAAGAGCTATTAATCTGAGGCCTAAAATTGTCAAGTCATTGTATGACAATCTAGAGCTCCTATACAGCCAATACAATTGCCCACATGGTAACATTTGTAATCTAGATGAAATTGGCTACAAAGGGTCTAGAGATGGAAGAATGAAGATTCCAGCCAAAAAAGGCACACAAGCTCTGTATGGCATGACATTGGACTCTCAAGAGTAGTTGGTCATTCTCACTTGTGTAAATGATGAACGCCAATCATTACCAAGGTACTACATATTTAAGGGAAAGAGGGCTATGCAAAATTACCTTGGCCCATGCAAAGAGGGGGCCACAATGTCTATGGAGAACAAGGCATGGATGACAATACAATTGTTCTATGCATGGATGGAGCATTTTAGGCAAGTGTTGCCGAATGGTGTCTCATCGATCAATCATCATTTGCTAGTCCTGGATGGTCATGGTAGCCACACTGGCTTAGAGCTTGCTCCTAAGGCAGAGTTGTGGGGCATAGATATTGTCACTCTCCCATCTTATACACCCATTGACTTTGACCATTAGATGTCTCCATCTTCAAGCCATTCAAGACTGCCTTCAAGAAAAAAAAGGGCATTTTAGCGATTAAAGAACCATGACGCAGTAGTGAGAAAGGCTGATATTGCAGGTATTGCTTCAAGAGCATTAAAGAAGGCTATGTCAGTTGGGAACATAAAGGCAGGTTTTAGAGCCACAAGCATTTGGCCTCTAAGGCACATCTATAGACAAGCAGAACCACAGAGAGACAGAGAGAGAGAGAGAGAGAAGCACACCTTCGACTGGTTTGTGGTCTGCATGCCACTCCTCCTTCGACTGGTTAATGGTGTGTAGGTGCTGATTTCGAAGCCTGGTTCAATAGCCTTTCTATTGGTGTGACGATGCAACAATAATTCGACAGCCTTTCTGCAGGTCTGGCTCCTCAGCTTGATTCTATATTTGAAGTAAAGTAAATCAACTCATTTGTGGTTTCCAAAGTTGATACCCTGTTCAGCATATTGGACTCCCGACCCTCGCATCTTACTGGGGATGTAGCAGCATCTTTGACAAGCTGGGATGCAGTGTTGACAACTCTTGGGCCCCCTTCATTTGCAGTCAAACATGGACTAGCAACCAACGATGATGGACCGACAACAAGTAACAAAGCGACAGGGAACTGTAGCATAGACGATTTGCAAGCAGCTCACGCAAGCCATGGCAGTGGAAGCCTCCACCCCCGACATGCGCACTCCCTCTCCCTGACATCCACGCAAGCGATTTGCCACTGAAGCAGGCCCGTGCCAACATGTGGCAAGGCCTGCCCTCCCAGAACCACGTTTTATTCGCAGTTTTTTTTGTAAGTGGCATTCCAAAAGGTGAGACGCCATGTGGTAGTGGGGCCCACCATAGTGTTGGGGTCCAGGGACACGTGGACCATGCCTCCTATGCACCCACATACCATGAAATGGCCTGCAGGTCATGTGCATTTTGATGGTCATTTTAGCTGACCTTATATTGACACACGCACTCAGGATCAAGGGTGCAACAACAATGACCTACTTGTTGATATAAAATTAAGGCAACAATCACAACACCACACTTGAGGTTGATTGCTACCAAATAGATTGAACATGTAAAGGTAGCAATGCAAAAAGCCAATAGTTAAGCAACTTGTACAATTTGTAAGGAAAGTGATGGCTCACCACATTACAAATGGCAAAAGAAAGGGGTGAATGTTGGTTCCCACCTTGCATCACATGCTATACACGGGTTTTGAAGATAATTGTAGATTCAAAGGTCACACAACAAACACTATTGGAAGTGAGTCATGTTCCCACCTCACATTGGATATTATAGTTGGGTTTCACAAACAATGGTAAATTGAGGGGTCACACACAAAACCCTAATGGAAGTAAGGGGGTGTGATCAAAGTAATGATATTCCTTAGTTTTGCAAACAATGGTAGATTGAGGGTCACACAAAAAACCCTGTTGGAAGTAAGGGGGTGTGATCAAAGTAATGATATTCCTTAGTTTGCTTGTATGGTTGGATGAACTCTGTAATTAGTTATGCTTCTTATATCATGGTAGCCCTCCCTTCTTAGTGCAACCACTAGAGCTGTGAGGTATCCGCCAGGCTCATTCCAAGGCACACCTTTTTGTAGTCCATCAGTAGGTTTTCCTAATGACGCCGCTCAATGCTCCCTTGGAGCATCACGAGGTTTGTCACTTAGACCCCATTGAGTCTACATCGCGACGAAAGTGTTCCAGTCAAACCCACTAGGATCGACCTGAATTTTTGGGTTCCTAAAATGAGGCGGGTCTCCTAGCAGCTAGCTAGAGTCAGTAATTTCAAGTTCCCACTTCTACAGGACTACTCGATTTGAAGCGAACTTGCCACTGCACTTTGTTCAAAGAGAATGGGAGATGGAGAGGAGTGCGGTACATCAACCCTCCTACCCATAAGGCAAAATCCCATTTCAACCCCCTAAAACAATGCAAGTCAGTTCTATCTAACGACTAGTTGGATCGTCTTCTTATTTCTGTTGCCGATTTAGAAAAGCTCCCAGCTAACCGAGACCACCCTACCATTGGACAAACTTGTCGGGGGTCACGTCCACCCACTTTCCTTTGATGATTGAATCATCTTTAGTTTTTTAATTACCTACAACACATTTATTGGAACATGTACAACCTTCTTCCTTAATTAGTCCTTTAAATCACATGTTCCTTCACGTAATTTATCTCATGGATACGTATACAATTCAAACAATCCTTGAATAACAAACTTCTTCATTATATTGGAAGTTATTACAATTTTCATCTTTCCGACCTTGTGGAAGATACAAGAATTCCACTAGGGTATTCTGTCTTCCAAGATTCCACCTTTGTAACTAGTATTTAGGGTTTTTGGATCCCATCCTGGGTCACGAAGGGGCTCATCAGAATCTAGGAAAAAATGCAGGATTTATGGCCAAAGCCCCCCATGGTATCTACATTTCCTACTGCCCAAGACTATCCCTACGGACAAACCTTTCACTATAGAGTCGATCTAAGCCTCTCAAAGTGATAACCATGACCCCCTTAAAGTAGGGTTTCGCAGCTAGCTTGTAGCTTAGCGAGATCCTTTCTTTTATCCTGTTTGTTAATATTTTCAATCAGAGATCTAGATTCTAGCAAACACAAATAATCCTTTCAAACGTATATCAAACGATGCAATGACAATCACACCATCGTGCAACTCACAACTTCACATAGCCAAGTTAGACCTTATCCTAAGGTAACCTTACATTCTAATGAGGAATCTCCTCCCCATAAAGAAGTGTTGAGTACATCTCTTACAACATGTTAAGCAAGACATGATTTTTTCATTTGGGGCTATCTTACCCAACATAAGCGAAATTTCTTAAAGAAATATATTGTGCCGATAACTCAACGAGATGACTTACAAATCTTTTAAATAAAATTTTACTTTTTTAAGCGTTAGTCAACACTTAACATTGTCACATTTGACAATAATTATATCGAGTTGTTTTACTAATCTCGAGTGCACGTAAAGTCATATGTACAATAACCTCTTGCAACTATTTCTATCATGATTCCATGATTTAGAATCCCACTTAATCTAACTATAAATCATAGTAATTAATTGTTTATGCGTGTACTAGTATGTTTTCTAGATGAAATTATCAATGTGTAAGTGTAAATGATAGAAGTTAATATTTTATGTAATTATTTTATGTGGCGAAATAATAACCTAGTAATGAATAACCTGGTTTGGCACGACGACATTGAAAATTTTGTATTTGCTCATGCTTGTGTTCGCTACACCTGATGTTCTGTTGGTAGTGGCAACTTCGGCAGCCTCATGCACTCCTGTATCTCCAACAATACCCGTTCTTGACCAGTTGCAGTGGTTTCCATGGTCCTTTTACCTCGTTACTTTGGAGCAATCGTCGTCTGCAAGTGGATTCAAGAGATAAAGAAGGAGTAATGAATTTGAGATAGAAGAGCATAAGAGAAGATGGCTTACTTAAAGACCGAGACATGGGGGGAATTGAGCTAACTATCTCCCTCACAGCCTCTCGGGGTAACTTCTCTCTCTCTCTCTCTCTCTCTCTCTCTCTCTCTCTCTCTCTCTCTCTCAAGCTCCTTCTTGTAGCCTCTTGGAGGGGTTTCCTTCTACCTTCCTCTCTCTACCTCTCTCGCAGCCTCTCGGGGTCTCCTTATGCCTCTCTAAACTGCTTCCCATGCCTCATATTTATAGCTAAATTAGAGAAGAATAATTGTGGGTGAGAAGAATAGCTTTTAATGGAGGGGACATTGGCAAAATCAACGATCCAAAACTTTAAGATGCAATCTGATGCTCAAATCACAAATCTGATAGTTCTATTGGCTCTGAAAGGGAGGTTAAACCCAAAGACACTTGATTAGAAATATTCTAAATCACTCCTTCTTCTTCTCCCTGTTCGAAGTGCTATTTATTGCCTGTAAACTACGATCGCGACACACGCGATTTCACCAATCCTTCTTTTTTGTATTAAATCTCCAAAACTAGCTAAAAAGACCACTTACTTTTTTTTACATGACATCTTGTTTTAGAAATCTTCCATAGCTTTTTAGGACATTTACAATAAATAATATCTAAAATATGTTAGTTTTATCCAAAAATCTAATATTTTTGGACTATCTATACTATACACATTAACACTAGTGACTAATATGGCTTATAACTCTCGTTCACATGGTAACTTTCGTGATGAGTGGCTACAATCTTTCTCAATTCGAAAAAAATATCAGGTTACGATCCTCGAATTTTTTAAATAATAAATTATTATTTATTAACGTTAGTTAGTCTTTAGTTAGTAACCTTACTAACTTATTAATTGATTAACTAAATTTTGAACTAACCAACTAACTTATAATTGCATGGAAGTATTACAAGAGCCTTGCATTTATATAGTAATGACTTAAGTTAGGAGTTGGAATGACCATTTTTTAAGGCACTTAAGTCAAGATGTGTCCATATATGGTTATCCCTCTTGTATCTTGCTAGCACTTCCTTCTTAGTGCGACCACTAGGAGCCTTCTGTTAGTGTGACTATTAGGAGCGTTGCATATATATAATAGTGACATAGAACTAGGGCATGCCCAAGTGTATTGACTTGGGTGTGTACAAACCTAAGTTATAGAGTATAGCTATCACTAAATTGATTGCTTATTACACATTCTCTATTTAGTAAATTTATGTCAATAAATTAATGACTCACTTTTCTTTAAGTGTTGATGATGATCTAGCATAGCCATGAGACCATTTAGAGACCAGTATTCCTAGTGCATCACTTAATGGGGTGATCAGAGCACTGTGACGGGGATATCTGGTACATGCAGTATAAGTTATGAAGGGAGAAGGAAGTGTCTGCCAAGTGTAAGAGTGTACACAAGAACCAAGGAGTTATACATAAATGAAGATGGATTGAGTTCTAAGAAAAGAAAGTGCATTAGCATTGTGTATATGTATCTATGTGTGTATCCAGGGACACTTGGGAATGTTTACTTGTGTGTAATGAGCATTGCATTCATTTGGGGGTCATCCTCTCCCTTACAAGTCAAGGTTTAAGGTCTTTTCTCTCTTAATGAATTAAGAAGAGAAATAAAATTTTCACTAAGAAAAAGGAAAGAGGTAATTTTCTCACTAAGGAAGACAAGAGACGTGATTCTCTAGAAGTAAGGAGAGAAGTGATTTTCTCTTTCTAAGGTCTAAGATGACACAAGCTTTTGTGGGAAGTCAATGTTAAGGTTGTGGCCCAAGGCAATCTAATGAACTCTTCTTATATATGGCTCAAGGTGGTTGCATGGACCACAAGTTAAGAGTACAGTTTAAAACGCTGTTTTTTAAAAAATAGATGTGGTGAATCCATTTTTTAGATATCTCGCGATAGAAAGACAATCTCTAAAAATGGCTCATGCGAGTTATCGAAAACAACGAGATCTACAACTTTCGCATTGGATATTTTTCCATATGAACAACGCATAGAGAGATATCTCAAAATTGGTGTTGCAGAGTAGGTCCTAGAACATCCACATCTTGCATGAAGTTCAACCTTTCCAATCTTGGCACTCAAGTTTCTCTCTAAGAAGAGAAGCTCTTGAAAGCCTATAAAAGAGGAGGCTCTCCTTGGGTGGTGTGGGGGAGGTGAAGGAAGCATCAGTTTGTATGCATCCAAGAGGAGGAGAGAAGGTGCAAGTACTACGGAAGCCATGCTGAAATCAAGTTCCACGAGAAGGAGAGAAGGTGCAAGTGCTACGGAAGCCATGCTGAAATCAAGTTCCACGAGAAGGAGAGAAGGTGCAAGTGCTACGGAAGCCATGCTGAAATCAAGTTCCAAGAGAAGGAGAGAAGGTGCAAGTGCTGCGGAAGCTCTGCTGAAATCAAGCTTTAAGAGGAAAGCCCTACACATATTGTGCAGGAGAGAAGGAGAGACTCGAGATAGATCAAAAGGTGCCAACTTCCAAGTTGTGTAAGTGTTAACCGATTGTATACCATGTAAGGAACCGTGATCTTGTTCCCAAGATCTTCAAGTTAAGAACTCATTTATGTGTAATAGAGGAGCTTGCTTCTTGTCAATAATATAACTCCACAAGGGGGGGGGGACTGGCCCATCTTCCAATCCCTAGTGTGTTGTCAATCTCTCTCTCTCTACATCTTTCTTTTCTCTCATACGTTCTCTCTTTGTGTCAGCATAATATTTACCATATATCTTTTAAGTATATAAGAAAGTCAAGCGTGTATCTCAGATTTTATAACAATAGCAACCACACACTTGTATACTTCATGTGGACGCTACCTTTGCCAATCGGGAAAGAGAGACTCTATGAGGAGAGAAACGACCCTTTAGAAGACAAAAGGAGACTCGAGGAGAGAGAACACGATATTTACCAATAGATGACTGCCACGTGTTTTAACTCCAGCTACTTCATGGGAGTATGACCATTTTTTGAGATACATGAACTCTCAAAAGTGGTAACACATAAGTGAAGAGTAGTTATGTAAACCATCCACACCTCATTAGACCTAATTACATAGACTTCTGGAAGTAAATTTTATCTAAGTGTATGGAATTGTAGAATCCTCATTTGCAACCTTTCAATGAACAAGCTTGGATTCATTCATGAACTCCACAAGCAAACCTATAGGGAAACACAAATCAATCCGAGTACTTAGAATCCATGTTAACAACCCAATCGATTGTTTGTAATGGGTAGTATTTACCCTTGGTGAATCTAGGTGGGTCGCAGCCTTCCATTTTGGAGTCATGGGAGTAAAAATCGCCTTACACCCCTCCATCTCAAAAGTAGTCAAAAGCTCTTGCACATACCTTGTTGGGAGATGGAAATTCCCCTTAGAATTTGTCAAATCTTATGACCTAGAAATAAGTGGAGAAGATCCATATTCGTCATCTCAAACATCTCGTGCATTATGGATTGCCTTCTTTGTCTCCTTGACCTTTTGGACTCTTATGATAGGAGTGGGAATGCACTTAAGAAGTGTCCACCCTGCACCCGCATCTCTGCGCGTGCGCGCGCACACAGATATATATATACATGTGTATACGTATATTGAAAGAGAGAGAGAGAGAGAGAGAGAGAGAGACGGTGATGAAAGCAGCAGGTTTTCCATACTACGAGGCTCGGGCTGGCCATCGCGGGGCCGTGACGAAGGAATGGCTGGCACAGGCCGAGGCCGCTGTGGATTTGGAGACGGCAGCAGGAGCAGCGGCCAATGGTGTCGGCGGAGGGGCTGCTCCGCCTTTCAGTGTGATCGAGGAATTCAATCACTGGCGCAGCAACCCTGAGCTCGCCGAGGCAGTGGCTGCTATTAAGGCCCTCACAGCAGTTATCAAGCGCAGCGAGGCCACCACCATGATGGGGCTTGAAATCGAGCTGAAAAAAGCATCCGAAGCCCTCAAGGTCAGTCGTCCATTATCTTGATCTATACATACATGAAGAGCGTTTTCCCCTAAAATAGCGTGAATGACAAAATTGGGGTTTGAATCAGTCTGTATTGCTCTTAGAAGCAGCTGTGTGAAGCCATTGTCATGGTATTTAATTGCGTTAATAAAGGAGAAAGCAATCAAGAAAACAAAGAGCACGTCTATGCTGACCTGTGCCTTTCATCTCTGCATAGGCATGGGATGAAACATCCATTTCACTTTCAGCAGGCTGTGACCTCTTCATGCGATATGTTACTCGTACTAAGGCTTTGGAATATGAAGACATTCGTGCGGGAAAAGCTCGTCTTATCGAACGTGGAGAGCGTTTTGGTGAAATTTCCCTGAAGGTATACCTTGGAAAGTTTTGGCTCATCAGGATACCATGGTTTCATTTAGACTGATTGATGGATCAAATGTTGCAGTCACTTTATCTCATGTCTCTATTTTTATCTTCTTAGGCTAGAAAGACCATTGGCATGCTTGGGCAAGATTTTGTTCGAGACGGTTGCACAATACTCACCCATGGTTTTTCTAGGGTAGTCTTAGCAATCTTAAAACTTGCTGCTGCCAATGGGAAACATTTCAGTGTTATCTGCACAGGTATATTTCCAGATTCAGAACTACATGTTTTTTTTTTTTGGGCGTTTTTTTTGTTGGTGGGGTGTGGATATGGGGTCTAAGAGTGTTTTACTTATTATTGTATACTAATACACATGCTGAAAAGCAAGTGAATTCATCTTGATCGTGTTTGTTTTTGTGTTGTTAGAGGGTAGGCCTGATAGCACAGGAATTGAGATGGCAAAAGAGATGGTTGCAGTTGGTGTTCCTGTTACACTCATCATAGATTCAGCAGTTGCCTATACTATGGAGCGTGTTGACATGCTATTAATTGGTGCGGATGGGGTTGTTGAGAGTGGAGGCATTGTCAACATGATTGGAACTTATCAAGCAGCTATGGTAGCAAGGAGCATGAGCAAACCGGTATATGTTGCAGCTGAAAGCTACAAGGTATATACTGAAAGATCAGGTGACAGAAGCTTTAGTTTCTTTGCTAGTTTTTATTTGTACTATGTAGAACAATTGGGCAAAGTACAAACAAATGCTTGCATCAAACAAATAATTAAGAGATTGAGCAAAAATATTATTTCAGGAAGGTGTTTTTCAGGTCTGTCTGATGAATGGGCCATTTGTATAGAATGCTAGGGAAAGCACCTGCTGAATAGCAGCATGAGGATGCTGGACAGTGGGTGGTGGAAGCACCTACCTATATAGGAGTCTAGATGTCTTGAAGGAATATTGAGGTATAGGCCTATCGTGGTCTTCAATGTTGTTCATTTATACAAATTTACGTTAGAGTGCAGTGAATGTGGAAGCATATGATGGGATTGAAAGAAAATGAACATGGAGAGTAGGGAGAGAGAGAAAGAGACAGTAGAACACAGAAATCTGCAGTGAATGAATGTTGAAATGAAGAAGACAAATATGTAAAAGGGCACATGTTGGCCATGTCTCTCCAGCTACCCCTGAAAAATAGAGAATAACAATGATCGGGAGGGGCTGGGCATAAATAGCCCATAATAAATGCATAAAAAATAACAGATTGGCCAAACTGGCTGACCAGCCTGAATACTGGCCAATTGTGCCATGAATGCAGTGAAAATGCTGCGCATTGCCATGCACCACCTGCCCGGGATGTCTGTATTGCCCACCCTGCCCAATGTGATCCTCATGGTCGACTTTGTTGCAGAACCATTAGATGACTGCTGAAAGCTGTCTGACCTGCATAGGAAAATGCATAACTGTGCTCGACATCACTAACTATACAATAGTACACTACTTGTGTTGTCCAGGGGATGACTGAATCTCTAACACCCCCTCTCAAATCCTAGATGCAGCATAAGGCTTAGGGATTTGGAGTATTGTTGAAGAACGACCCGAGGAAGAGCCTTCGTAAATAAATCTGTGAAGTTATCCTCCCGTCTTGTAATATACCACATCAATAGTCTCATCCAAGATCTTTTCTCAAATGAAATGGTATTGTATCTCAATGTGCTTCGACCTGGCATGGAAGATAGGATTCTGTACCAAAGCAATGTAAATCTCATTGTTGCAATGAAGTGTAGTGGGACTTGTCTAGGAACAACTAAGCTCTCCTAACAACCTTTGAAACAACATTGTCTCACATTTGGTAGAAGATGCCGCTCTATACTCCGCCTTTGTAGGTGATAGGGCAATGATGGGCTAGCTTTTACTACCCCAATAGATAGCACCTGTACCCAAAGTGAAGCAATATCATGTTATTGACTGCCGGTGGTCAACATCTCTAGCCCAATCTAAATTTGTAATCCAGTCATCTCCTATGGCTGGCTAAGGCAAGTATAGCCCTAATGGTAGCTATCCAAGCCATAGGTACAAAGGTATCATGGGAATCCACTCTTGGCCATTGCACGACTCCTTTAGCAATGAGCCGTGCCTTGTGCTTTCTTAACGATCCACTTGACTCCAATCACCTTCCTATGAATAGGCCGTGGCACAAGATTCCAAGTGCCATTCCACTCAATAACATCCACTCTTGCTCCATAGCCTTCTTTCAATGCTCTGATTGCAAAGCCTTTATGTAGGTCACTTGCGATAGGTGGGCTCTCTATCTTGTATGGCACAAGACATAAAATAATAGTTAGTACAAACAAGCTCCGTGGAATGTACTTGGTTTCTTTGAGATCCCCATGGGCCATCCTGTGGTTGCTATTCCTCAAGAACTTCCTCAATCCCTGCATCACAGAGTGTATCATGTGCCTAATGAGAGGAGGCTAATACTCCCCTCACCACTCTGCCTTTGATGATGTCTCTGGAACATCCACCTGTGCTAATCGAACGGGTGAATCTAGTGGTGAAGCCATCTCCTTCTCCATTGATGGTGGAGCCTCAAGAGGCATAGGCTTCAAAGGCATTGGCTCTTGTATCCAACTGCCACGTGGATCTCCAAGTACGGGATGTAGAGAGCATCCCCCTTTGTAGCACACTTGAACACCATGAACTACGAGACAACTAGCTTTTGAGTAAAGTAAGCCTTGGATAGCTTTCTGTAGTACCCTACCATAGGAGAGGAATGATTCTACCTACATGCCCTACCCGCAAAGGATTGGAGTTGATTTGAATTGGGAGGTGCATGGTAGGTATGACTTTTCTATGATCTACAATGTGAATGCCACTTCTCCGGAAGAATGCTTAACCTTCACTAAAAGGGATCTCCGCCCATCAATAGTAGGCTTTCTCAGAGAATTCTCATTGTGCCCAGATCTTGCTTCCATTACCGCCTGTAATTATCTCCACCTTTTGCGAATACTACTAGAACAAAAGCCTACTACAGAGGAAGAACAGTTACTGTTTCTCTTTTTTGATATTGATGGAGGAATAGATAGTTGTGCAATGACCCGTGCCTCATGATGAGAGCCATCCTTTTGCCAGCATTTTGTATGAGCCTATTAGAAAATATAAGTGATAGGAGGTTCACTGGGTGCAACCACCCGTTTTATCATCTATGCTCCTCAACAATGTAAAGGTTAACTTGAAGGGCTATATGCAAAGCAGAGCCTTTCTAAACAAATCCCTTAAGCCTCTTCGTAGCTTGGTCCTTGCCCATGAATGGGATGCCACTTAATGTGCTCCCTTGTAATCACAAAAAAAAAGAGAAAAAAGAAGAAAAAGAAAATAAAAGAAAAGAAGAGAAATAAGTGAAAAAGAAAGGAAACAAAAATGAAATCTGTCCATTTGTATTCTATGAGCGTCACAATCACTGCACCTAAAGACTACCCTAGCTCTTTCTTGCTTCACTACTTAGGGTACATCAAGGGTAGTGTAGTGACCGTGAGGCACGGAGATCGAGACAATCAGTGTTTGTTAGCAGCAGAGAGAGACAGAGAGCAGAGTAGAGAGAGTGCACGATTTGTGGTTACAATGACGAGTGTACCACTTTAGGTTTTTTAGATAGATATATATGTGTAAGTACAAGTGCTAAGGGTGTGTTCACACGCGAGCACATTAAAAGGCACGAGGGCCTTTATTCCCAAGAACCTCCCACCTAAAGGCAATGTGCCTTAAGAGGAGAAAAGAATCAGCTAAGTCTAGGTATGTACAAAGTTGAAATACATATATCTATCCAACTCCCATCATCTGTCAGCAATGAGCAAACCGCTCTGCTAGAAGACCCTTCGTGAGAAGATTTGTAGGATATCATATGTATGCACTTTGACAAGCTCAATGCTCTTGGTGTCAAGTACATCTCTAATGAAGTGGTACTTCACCTGTATGTGCTTCGCCTTTGTATGAAAGACGGGATTTCGTGCTAGCATGATAGCACTCTGATTGTCACAATGGAGAACAAGTAACTTTGTAATGCCAAGCTCTCCCACCAGACGTGAAAGCCATAAAGCTTCCTTGCATGCCTCAATGGCAGCCTCATACTTTGCCTCTGTAGTAGACGATGCAACATACTTTTGTAGCGTGGAGATCCAAGAGATTGCTCCTCCTGTGAAAGTAAACACATATCTAGAAGTGGACTTTCTGCAATGCGTATGACCAGCATAGTCTGCATCCGTAAAGCCAACAAGAGATGCCTTCTGCTTTCCAAAGTAGATATGCAACTCCTTTGTGCCTTTGAGGTATCTCATAATATCTTTCATTGCTTCCTAATGCTTTTTGCTAGGGTTTGCTATGTATCTGCTAACCACTCCCATTGCAAAGGCAATGTCAGGATGTGTAGCAACCATAGCATACATTAAACTGCCAACAGCTGAAGCATATGGTATCTTGGCCATTTCAGCCTTCTTATCATCAGATGCAGGGTTGTCCTCTGTACTGAGTTTTACATATGGAGGTAATGAAACCCCAATTGTTTTTCCCCCCTCCATATTGAAACACTGCAAAACCTTGGAGATATACTCCTGCTGAGAATCCTTTTGACCTATCTTTGAGTATTCGCATGCCAAGAATGTGATTTGCATCACCAAGATCCTTCATGTCAAAGCTGCCATGAAGACTTTGCTTCATTGAGTTCAAGGTATGAGTATCCGTGCCAGCAATCAACATGTCATCAACATACAAAGCTAAGATAATTAGGCTGATATCTGCTGCCTTCTTGGTGTACAAGCAGTGATTCACTTGACTTCTATGAAAGCCTTGAGACTGCATGAATGTATGAAACTTATGGTACCATTCTCTTGGTGCTTTTTTCAGCCCATACAAACTCGTTTTGAGTTTACATACCATCTTTTCTTTCCCTTTTTCCACAAACCCTTCAGGCTACTGCAAATATATATTTTCATGCAGATCACCATGTAAAAACACAGTCTTTACATCCATTTGTATGAGCTCCATATCTTCAACTGCAACCAAGCCCAAAATGGTTCTCAATGTAGTCATCTTGACTAAAGGAGAGAAAATCTCATCAAAGTCAATTCCATGCTCCTGCTTATGCCCCTTTGCAACCAATCTTGCTTTGTACTTAGGTGAGGAACCAGAAGTGACCTTCATCTTGTAAACCCATTTGCATGGAAGTGTTTTTTGCCCTTCAGGCAACTGCACCAAGTGCCAAGTGTCATTTTTCTCAAGAGATTCCATTTCTGACAACATGGCTTTATACCATTCCTTGCTGTCCTGTCTATCCATTGCTTCCTTGAAGCAAGGCGGTTCACCACAGTCTGTCAACATGACATAATCAGCCACATTGTTTGCACCAGGAACAAATCTATCAGGTTGTCTAGTAGCCCTAAATGATCTCCTAACCCAATGATCATTGTTTGTTGGCTGTTGAGCATTTTCAGCTTACTGTCCTGGCATTTCAGCCTGCAAATCAGCATTAACAGCTTGTTGTCCTGGTTGTTGTTGCACATGTAGTGGCTCAGTATCATGGGCAATATCTGGCTGATCATTTCCAATCATTTACAGCAGGTATTTGCTGCCGTACGGCGGGCACCTTTTGCTGTCCAAAAGGTATTTTTTCTCGGAATACAACCCTATGGACCTCCTCAGTCTTTTCAGGCTGTTTATGCATGCGATCTTCCCGGAAGATAACATCATTGCTGCGTACTACTTTCCTTTTCTTGGGATCCCATAATCTATACCCCATTTCACCTTCGTCACCATACTTTGGCTCAAGTTTGCTGCATTTTTCTTTACGAATGTGCACAAAAGCCTCGCAGCCAAACACTTTCAGATGAGCATATGAAGGTGGCTTGCCCGACCACGCTTCTTGAGGAACTCCCCTCCCAAAGACCTGTTTGGTGACCAATTAATCAAGTGTACGGCTGCCATAACAGCCTCTGTCCAAAAACCATGGGGTAATGCAGCATGAGACAGCATCGTACGGACCTTATCCTGTATGGTCTGATTTATACGCTCTGCAACTCCATTTTGGGGTGGATTATGAGGGGAGGTGAGCTCCCTCTTTATCCCTTTGCTGTCACAAAATGCCTGAAAGGCCTTGGACACATATTCCCCACCATTGTCAGAGCAAAGACACTTAAGTGTCTTTTCTGTCTGATTTTCAGCCAATGCTAAGAATTTTTTAAACTTGTCAAACACTCCATCCTTGCTACAAATAGGATAAACCCATACCTTTCATGTAGCATCATGGATAAAGGTAATAAGATATTTCTTTTTCCCTAAAGATAATCCTTGCATTTGACATACATCTAAATGTACTTACTCTAGAGGAGAAGATTTTAGGGAAAGAGACTTCTTGTGAGATGTCTGTGTATGTTTACCATAAACACAATGATCACAATGCTCAAAATCAGCATAACGAAGACAAGGCAAGTAACCCAAACGAGAGAGCACTTTCATTCTTGTTTGACTCATGTGTCCCAACCGGGCATGCCACAAAGAAACACTTGGTTGCTTGGTCACAGCAACAACATGATCACTCACACTAGATACATGGAGAGGATAGAAGGTATCACTTTTACAACCTCTGGCAATCACTCTAGATCCCTTAGGGATCTTCCATTTCCCATGACCAAAGGTGGTATGAAATCCATCATCATCTAGCCGCCTTGTGCTAATCAAGCTCTTCTTGAGTTGAGGTACATGCCGTACATGCTGAAGTGTAAAGACAGAACCATGCTGAAACTGCAACTACACACTGCCAATACCTGCAATGCCACATGCATAGTTGTTCCCAAGATGGACAACACCATGTCGATCCCCTGCATAGGCAAAGAACCATTCACGATGAGAGGTGACATGAAAGGAAGCACCTGAATCGAGAATCCAGGTATGCATGTCATCATCTCTATTTGCAAGTAAAGCATGTGCACCAAAGTGTGAAGAGACCAAGAGTACGTCATTTGCACTGTCACTGTCACGAGTGACTACATTCACCTCTTCAATTTTGACATTGCTCTTCTTAGGTTGACCCTTTTTCTTCTCTTCCTTACTATCATCTGTCTTCTTGCCCTTTTCTTTCTCTTTCTTCCATTTGTAGTAGTCACGTTTAAACTGATCCTTCTTGCCACAATGATGACATTAAACATCTTTTCCACGTGATTTAGTGCGTCCCTTGCTATCAGATTTTCCTTTTTGCTGTGATCTGCCCTAGTATGCAAAGCACTAGAAGACTTAGTGGATGCATTGTTCTGCTGATTCATTTCTTCTATGAGTAGAGCACTCTCTACATCATTATACAAAAGAATCGTATTAGAATTGCTCATAGCAGTCCTAAATGTATCCCAACTCTCTAAAAAAGTGCAAAGCAAAAACGTAGCCTTAAATTCTTCATCAATCAAGAACTTTAAGGCAACTAGCTGACTGAAAATGGAGTTAAACTCACTCAAGTGAGCAGACATTGTTGTACCCTCTTTCATACGCAAATCCATAAGCTTTTTCAGCCAATACACTTTGCTTGCGGCACTCTTCTGTGCATATAGTTCTTCTAGTCGAGTCCAAATAGCATATGCAAAATCCAAGCCTTCAATGTTAAATAGCAAGGCATTAGAAATCGATAGCTCAATGGTTGAGTGTGCAAGCTCGTTTAACTCATCCCAATCGTCCTGTTCCATATCTGCAGGTTTTGCTCCTTTTGTCTTAATTGGCTTTGCCTGCTTCTTTTGCAACAGGATATTGTAGCATTGTTTTTGCCAAACTGTAGCATTGTTTTTGCCAAACTGCAAAGTTATATGCTCCTTCAAGCTTCTTTATGTGCATGAGATTACTGCTCCAGCCATAATTTTCAGCCCAAATGTGACAAAAAAATTCAGCAAATGCAGGCCCAAACTGTCACACAAGTGACGAAGGTACAAACAAGTACCAACCAGCAATAAATGACCACGTAGAAGCAGAAATTTCAGATCTGTAAGTAAATTTTCAGAAGCACCAAACCATGTGCTACAACATTCTACAACTGATTACAGCTGTTCCAAGGGCAAATGCATCACATTACATGAGAAATTCCAAAATTTTGCTGCAATTTCTGTTGTACATGTACCCATGGGCATAAAATTTGACACGCACCGTCAAAAGCCCCAAAGTTTTGTGCTCAAAGCATCAACCACACATTTGCATTGTCTGTGCCAAGCATAGAACAAGCCAATTTTGCCAAAATAGAGCAATTTCAGCAAAAAACCCCAAAATTTCCAAGTGCTAGATGTCCGAATTGCATGGAATTAAGCCTGCATGTATATAAAATGACTAAATGGGGCACAAATTTTACCCAAATTGCAAAAGCCCCAAGTTGTACGGGATCCAATGTGCATCAATGTCGAGAAATAGGGTAAATTTCAGCCCAATTTTGCATGTACATGAAAAGCCCCAATTGTTGGAGACAAAATGTCACAAATTTCTGCAATTTTTGAGACAGATATCACTGTTGTGTCTTGTTCGCACTAAATCTAGACAAATTCGAAATTTCTTAGGTCCGGTGTGCACAAATTTCAGTGAAATTGAAAAAAAGAATTCACTTAAGTGTGAAAAGCCCCAAAATTCCCGGGCAAATGTCCACTGATTTTGCAATTTCTGAGTTAGATTATCCAATTCTGTGTTAAGGTCTCCAAATCCGAGAAAAGCCCCAATTTTTCAGGTGTAAAGTTGCACAAATTTGAGTTTTGTGCTTATGCACACAAACGCCCGTTAGTGAGCAAAGGGCTTGCTTGCAGGGAACCTTTGAAAAAATTTAAAATTTTTGCAAAGGAAAAAATAACGAATTTTTCCCATTTACAGCCGCTAGCCCGTCGCCTGATCGCGTGACCTGTGTTTGACCAGAGATAACGTCGTTTGACCTGCGCCTGCAGCCACCTAACTGAGTTTGACTAGGAGGTGACATTTTGACTTGTGTCTCACCAAGAGGTGACGTTTTGACCTACATCTGACTAGAAATGATATTTTTGACCTGCGCTTGCAACCTGGAACTGTCACTTGGCGGAAACGTGACCTATTGACCTGCATGGACTCCGAGAAGCGCGAACACCTTAACCGCAGCTCTACTACTAGTTTGTAGCGACCGTGAGGCACGGAGATCGAGACAGTCAATGTTCGTTAGCAACAGAGAGAGAGACAAAGAGTAGGAGAGAGCAGAGTAGAGAGTCTGCACGGTTTGTGGATACAATGACGAGTGTACCACTTCAGGTTTTTTAGATAGATATATATGTGTAAGTATAAGTGCTAAGGGTGTGTTCACACCCGAGTACATTAAAAGGCACGAGGGCCTTTATTCCCAATAGGCAGGACATTTTGACAGACATGTCTTCCTAAGTCACTCACAGCACCTTCCCCTCCTTTACACGAACTAGGTCCTCAAGTGTAGGATAACACCTTAGGCTTGCCTATGGTTCGATCCATCTCCTAGTTCCACCATCACTTGCACAATGCATTGCACACTAAGGTAGATACACCCCCTTAGGAAATGCACTCTTTTTCTTTTTGGTACATTGTGCGGCGGTGCGGCAAGTCAACTAGTATGGAGGCCTTCTTTAACCAACCGTCTATCTTCGATATCAGCAACCTTTAAAACCTGCTTCATAGAAGAGCGTCCCCAACATGGTCAACCTCTCCAAAGGCCCCAAGAACCATTTCACACCGATTCAACATTTTCAGCCCGTACCATAAGTGCCATGGGACTAGCACTTACCTAGGAGTGGGGTAATGTTAACCCTCGGAAGACCAAGATAGAAAAAATCCGAAAAATCAGAAGCAGAAGACAATCCCAAGGCAAGAGGAAGACGGAGGACAAAGGTGCACTCAAAAAAATCGGAAGATACGAAGCGCAGGAAAAATTCTAAATGTAAGAGGAAGCACATAAGAATAAGCACACCTCAATATTTTAGCAAGAAGAGCACTAGATGCATTGTAATTTATTTTGTAAAAGAGCAATGGGCTCTCTTTTGTGTAAGTTATAAGGAATGAGAGGCATGAGCTAAGGAAGGAGGAAAAAGAGTTAAGGAGTGGACAAAGGCCGGACCAAAAAGGGGATGAATGTCCAAGGAGAAGATAGAGGATGTATAAAAGTCAAAAAGTGAATGGAAAAGCTCATCTTGTGTATGAGAGGGGGAGTGTGAGAGAGGGAGAGTGTGTGTGTGAGAGAGCGAGGGACCTTGGAGAAGCTTTTCTTCTCCTCTCTTCATCATCTTCTTTTTCTCTTCTTCTATCTCGTGCACATGGCTATGAAGGTCAAAGCTTGGAGCTTGGAGATAGGGCTTGCTGGAGAGCACATCCTGGATCGTGGTGCTACTGGCGGATTCGTGGGAGGAGGCAACTTGATTAGATTTAAAGATAGGTTCACTATATTTGTGTGTGGGAGAGTGCGCATGGCTATGTGAGAGGTAGCCATAGCTTGCAACTTGAAACAATAAGTAGACCGTGGGTGTTGGCGGTGTACTTGCAAGAGCAGCGACAAGTGAAGGTTTTGAATCAAATTTCATCCCATGGAGTCAATGTGCCCCAAAGTACGAGAAAATAAAGATGGATTGTTCCATGACCTTCATATAGTAAGAAAAACAATCCCACACACTATTAGGATAAGTGCCTAGGGATTCCTAAGTATGTGTGTGCCAATCATATGGAAAATATGTGGAGAGAAGGGCAAGACGAGTAAGCAAGCAAGATAAGCAAAGCTAGCATTCAAGCATAGGAAAAGAAGCACCTTTGGAGATTACATGCAGAATACGATGCAACGGTGCAACTTAGACAGTGTTCTCATAGGGAAATTGTTCACTTGTCCAAGCACCCTTTTACAATCATGTCATCCTAACAATGCGGATGAAGTTACAAACATCCATAATACATAATACATAATAAATAAATGTCAAAGTGAAAAGTTGTAAACATTATTACTATCACTATCAAGAGAAAGAAACCACCCCCTCTCAAACTGGAAGGAGAAGTAAGAGGAAATCACTCTCTTCTCGTCAATCTGAAGAAGTAGAGGAGAGTGTATCCAAGCTCATGCATGGTAGTAGATACTGTAGAACCGGTTGATTGATTGCCTCGGTCAAAATATTTGCAAAGTTGTTGCTTGACGGCACAAACTCTAGGCGAATGGTGCCTAGCTCAACCTGCTCTCTGGTGAAATGATAGTGAATCACCATGTGTCGTGTGATTGTTTGGCTGGTGCTTGTGAGAGAAACTGGTCAGCATATTCTCTCAATCACACCAAGATCCGAAACAAGTCGAGCACACGACAGTTAGAGTGACTAATTTATTGTCGCTCTAACTTGTATATGCTTCAAACTATGCATGAGATGCCCATGTCTAGATAGGTAAAGTTAGACCTTGGAAGTAACAAGTTGTATTCCACTTATTACACACTTAAAATAATGAGTTAGATTCTGAATATAAAAATTGTAATTTTATTTCATTTAGGTGAATGTTGATGAGATGAAGTTAAGTGGGGCTACCTTGAAGAGTGTCAACAAGGAGCAAAATGAGGAGCATGAGACCCTCCTCAAGGATCTCTACATGGAGGTAGAAGAGATCGACTATCAAGTCTCATGCATACGTAGAGGCCATCGAGTTGTTGCCAAAGTTGTAAGCACTAGGATTGGCCCTACACTAGCCATTAGGACCTATGTGAGGCGAGGCTTTGGGAGTTTCTCTATAGCACATGCAGTTCTTGTAGAGGATGCTCCAATTATAGAGCCTGAGTATGATGATGATGGGAATGTTGTAAGTGATGGCGACTTTGGTGAGCCATCTAAGGCCTCTTCTAGTGAGGGCCGCTCTCCACCTTCCGATGTGTTGGAGTTTGATGATGAGTCGTCCTCATGAGTCTAGACATTTTGCGCTTAGTTCATTTGTAATTATAAATTTTGAGTCCTTTCATGGACATTTGCGATTGATGTATCTTTTTGGAGCACTCAATATATGATTCGTCACTCTAGTTTTCACTCTTTAGACCTATATGGCATTGCAAATGTTTTCTTAACTCTAGTCTCTAATTCATGAAAATTTGTCATGATTGATCTATCTTTAAGTTGCACATTTTGTATGTATTATTATATATACATATATAATTTTAGATTTATTTTTTAATGAAAGTACGAGAGAACATATTTTATTCTTGAAGTTTTTGTGTACGCTTTGTATCTCACTAGTTCACGTACGAATTGTATCGTACTAAATGTACGAAACCACCATGGTCTCAACCATTTAGTTAGCTTTCAAGAGAGAGAGAGAGAGAGAGAGAGAGAGAGAGAGAGAGAGAGAGAGTTGTTGGTTTTACGAAAAAAAAGAGAGAGTTGTTGGTTCATTTTTTGATCAGAGAAAAACAATTTTCTGTAGAAGACAATCATTTGGGGGCCTCAACAGGCAAGGGACAGAATGGAGACACTCTTCTAGGGGCTTGCAACAACATTGTTGATCAAGTGATAGCATTTTGGAGATGCCCGGCAGTAGGTGTGACTGCATTAAATGCAGGTTGGAGCAGCCAAAGTACAAATTTTAGGGTTGGTCAAAGCCATTGCCGTGGTTTGTCCATGTGAGGGGTGGTATGGTGTTAGCTACAATGGCATGCATGTCAAGAAGCTCGATGAGGAGGGAGAGAGAATCAATAAATCTCTCGAGCCTATGCATGTCAGATAGGCAAAATATGGTTGCACCATACTTTCCAATGGATGGAGCGATCGGAAGAAACAAGGCATCATCAACATCCTTGTTTCTTCACCTCTTGGCACATAATTTTTTGTGGGCTGTGGATGTGGGGCAAAGAGGACGAAAAACTACGGGCGCATTCATATACTCATATATTTGCTAAGCTATCATTGAAGTAATCTCTTTTTTGGTTTATAATTCAATGAAGTTGTCACTGACAATGCTTCCAATTCTCGAAGAATGGGCCACTTGCTTGAAGCAGAGTTCCTGTCCATTGTATGGACCCTATGTGCCGCCCATTGCATTGATCTCCTCATAGAAGACATAGGGTCGTTGGAATGGGTGAGTAAGATTCTTGGGGATGGTTCTTATAGTAGATTTTATCACCAAGAAGGTAAAATTCTTGGCTGGCTAACGCGCCTACAATGGTCTAGAGTTAAAGAAGCCCTCCAAGACATGTTTTACCTCCATGTGGTTGCTTTTAGAGTGACTAAATGATGTGCAAACATAGAGCGTTGGCAAAAGCAGTTCCGCTTTGGTCACTATAAATGATGATTTCTTGTAAGAATGCCGCATGTTGGTCTTTCTCCAATGCCTTTGGGAGGTAGGCATTTCTATCGGTTACCAAGTCTTGATCCATGAAAAGGGGTGGAGCTTTATAAATGGGATGTAAGAGGGCAGTCAATTTGTGGATAAGTCTTCTCATCCACTTCCATCTTTACTTCACTAAGTAAAGGATATCATCACACCTTGGCATGGCATCCAATATGTCAGCACTACATTTATTTTAAAAAACATTTAATGTAGTCACGAAGAATGCGAAAATTGAAACTATTTACTTTAAACTTAATTAACTTATGCAAAAACAAGTGTAGTTACCTTGGGTCCTCCACATCTAGTACTAAGCATGCCTTGAACTTCTCAATGGCCTCCCTAATGAAGTGCACGAGAAGCCCCAAGGTAGCGTCCTCCATGTCAACAGTCATGTGTAGAATCCTATATAAGGGGGTAATAGCAATGATTAGAGCTCGTACATCATTCCAAAATGCCTCTCTCATGCAAAGTCTTTAATCAAGCCTCTTTTTTGGTGGGAATCTTCTCAATATTAGGTACCCACTATCCAAAACATTGTCCTTTGAGTACTTGCACAAGTACGTTCAGTATCCACTTGTAAGTTGTTGCCTAAAGCTGAATTGTTGTGTGATCAATGAGCATTGAATTTGGATTTTGAAACAGTTTGAATTTCTGTCTAATGTAGGATTGTCCGGGTGGTGCATGTCAGAGAAACTAGTCAATATATTCTCTCATTCACACCAAGATCCAAAACATGTTTTGATCACATGGTAGTTAGAGCGACTAATTTATTGTCGCTCTAACTTGCATATGCTTTGAATTATGCATGAGATGCTCATGGCTAGACAAGTGAAGTTAGAACTTGGAAGTAACAAGTTGTATTCCACTTATTACGTATTCTAAATAATGAGTTAGATTCTAAATATGCAAATTGTCATTTTATTTCAATTAGGTGAATGTTGATGAGATCTAGTTAAGCGGGCCCACCTTGAAGAGTATTAACAAGGAGCGAAATGAGGAGCAAGAGGCCATCTTTAGGAATCTCTAGATGGAGCTAGAGGAGATCAATTGTTCAGTCTCATGCATAGGTAGGGTCCATCGAGTTGTTGTTGGAGTTGTGAGCACTAGGACCGGCTCTACATCAGCGACTAGGATCTATGTGAGGCGAGGCTTTGGGAGTTCCTCTATTGCACGTGCAGTTCATATAGAGGATGCTACAATTAGGGAGCCTAAGTATGATGATGATAGGAATGTTGTAAGTGATGGCGACTTTGATGAGCCATCTGAGGCCTCTTCTAGCGAGGGCTGCTTTCCACCTTCCGATGTGTCTGAGCCTTATGATGAGTCGTCCTCATGAGTCTAGGCATTTTATGCTTAGTCCATTTGTAATTATACATTTTAAGGTCTTTCATGGACATTTGTGATTGATATATCTTTTTGGAGCACTCAATATATGACTTATCGCTCTAGTTTTGACTCTTTAGATATCTATATGGCATTGCAATTGTTTTTTAAACTCTAGTCTCTAATTCATGAAACTTTGTGATGATTGATCTATCTTTAAGTTGCACATTTTGTATGTATTATTATATATACATATATAATTTTACATGTATTTTTTAATGAACGCATGAAACAACGTATTTTATACTTTTGTGTACGTTTTATACCGCACTAGTTCACGTACGAATTGTATCATACAAAACTTACAAAACCACCCTATCCTACCATTTAATTAATTTTCAGAATTAAATCATCTTGAAAATTAATTTCGGCTCTTCTGATCCTACCCAAAATTAAATATGTCCATCCATAATTAAATTGGCTAGGCCATTTGTGACGCGGAGGGGTCTTGACGCTTTGTTGAACCTTAGATTGACATTAATTAATTAATTAATGCTAGTTCTTAGTGTCACCACTAGTAGTTATTGGCGAAACAACTATGCAAGGGTAAAAAAAAACTTACACCAATTGACTCTCAAAGACCAACCAGCATAACTTATCATAACTTTTGCGTTTGAGACCCACTGCATCCTCGGGGTCCTTGGCCTATTACCATGAAATAACTACCATGTGTATCACATGTGCTAAACAACCTTGCATATTAGATATTAATCAAATGTTATCAGCAAGATTAGAGCATCATAAAATTTCTCATCTCCATGACAGACCTTGGAGAGGGTGGTGAAATTTGATTAAGCACTTAATTACAGCAATTAATAAATTCATAAAATTGACATGTACACTTTATGACACAATCTTGGACATTTGACACATTGTTGACCCAAAACCGGCGTCCCTTTCGGTATTTCTTTAAGTTATATTGCAATCAGATGGACTACAATAGAGATTCCTTATTCTCCTTCGTTGATCCAAATGCTCATTGTTGCCACAAATGATTAGAAAGTCTTCAAATCAATTTGCCTCTTGGTTTGCTTAGGGATTGGCCTTTATCCAACTCCTTGAAAGACAAATTCAACTCCAAATTTAATATTGCTTGGTTGGCTTCTTAAATCTCCTTGAAATTTCTTCATTTTAGTTGTTGAAATTCGAGTCCTAGGCCCTTAATTTTGAGCATACATCTTGAGGTAACTGGTAAATCCTAACTTTTATTGTAAATTAGAGTTTACAGCAGGGATTGACTGAAATGTCTTCCTTTGATGGCTCAAATTGCTGGGAAACACTGAGATAACTTGTGAGCATAAGAGAGAATGCTATAGAGAGAGAAATTTCAGAGTTTCATCGTGAGAAAGGTTATGTTGCCTTGTTTAAATAGCCGTGGAAGTTGTCACCTATAGCTTAGGACCACTAGAAAGATTGTTGTTTCCCTTGTATGTTGTCATTTGCACTAGAAGAACCTTGGGCTACTGTCATCCACTCCTTGACGACTCCAAACTGTTGTCACATGCTGTAGGATTGATCCATCGTGGCACAATCTCTTTTTGCTCTCTAACAACATTCTTCTCTCTCACAATACTGAAATAGACTTCCACCAGCCCCTAAAAACGTTTTTTTTACTTGCATGGGCAAGTTTTATCAAGTGACAGTCTTCTAATCCCACTGTAGCTTATAAAATTAATTTTCAGAATATCAATTCTAAAAATTAATTTAATAACTATTCTAGTGCTTAGAAGAGTAATTTTACTAGCCATTAATTAAATTGGCTAGGCCAATTGGTCTTTCAAGTATCCTTGAGCACTTATTGACTCTTAGAGTGATATTAATTAATTAATTAATTAATGCCTAGTCGCTAATGTCACTATTGACATTAGGAGTAAATAAATTGGTCTAGGTCCAAATTTGAGATCAGGTACCACCTAGTACGTGTCAGTATAACTTATTACAACTTTTGTCTTTGAGACTCACTACATCCTTGGGGTCTCGGGTTCTTGACCTACTACCATGAAATAATTGCCATGTCCATCACATGTGCTAAATAACCTTGCACATTTGATTAATAACTTAATCAAATGTTATTAAAAAGATTAAAGCATCTAAAAATTTCACGTCCTTGTGACAAACCTTACCCTTGAAATCCTTGCAATTGTCTTCGATTGCACTACATTGTGCAAACACTGGAGTTTCCATATGACATCATTGTTACAACATTGGTCACTGTTGTCTAACCATGCCACATGCCCCAAATCTTGTTGAAAATTTCCACCCAGCATAAACATCTAATAATACTAAGAATTAGGCTATAATTGTTGCTAGAAACATGTTGGATGCATCCATAACTCATGTTTCTCAATTGTTCTGACTCCACAATCATAGTAAAGCATATTCTCAGCATAAACCATTTTTGAAATTGACATTTACTAACATGCTCATGTCCATGGAACTAGTTGTAAGCCATTGAAAATTGATCACTTGCTGATTTGAGAACTAAATACAAACTACTGCAAATGTGACCTCAAAGTAATCACAGTTTGATTGCAAAAATTGATAAGCAATTGATGCAAAATTGTTCCCAAAAGTGACCATAAGTGGTTCTCAAACTAATCAACTGTGTTGAAACGAATCAGAACTCAATCTTAAAATTGAGGCAAAAACTCATGCCCACCTAATCATGAATCAATCCCAAACTGATGCAAAAGTATAGTTTTAGAGCCGTAGTAACAACCATACTATACTTATTTGCATATATCTTTGAGTGACTAGTACACTGAGTAGAGACCCCATGTCATACATATTGTTAGCACAATACCTTTGATGCATGTTGAATATATCCAAGATCCACTACATACGAGAGCTATCCACAATTGGAGGAGTGGAAGTGGTACCTCCCCCTTGAGCATCAAGTAATTCTTCGAATCCTTGCTCTGCTAAACGTGACTAAGTTTGAACTAAAGTAAGCCCTAATTGAAAGGCATCTAGGTAAAGTGGCAACAACTGAGGATGCTTTGCCAAGTCATTCTTTCCCATCCATTTTGCATCCATTGTTAAATAATTTTGAAACTTGACCAAATATCTCCTAGAAACTTTACCTCTATATTTTTTTTTCTTATGTCCAAGATCTGCCCAGGTACTAAAATCTCATTCAACTCCTCAACCTCGCGCTGAATTTTAGCGGACATATCTTGTTGCACATCACCATGAAAAGGCCTCAACAAACTGACCTGAAAGGCCTTATATATCCTCCAATGTGGAGGTAATTTCAGACAATATGCCACATTGCTGATATTCTCCAACACTTGGAAGGGTTCATAGTATCTCATACTTTAGTTCGGATACAATCTCTCTTTTTCTTTCATATTTTTCAGCCTTAGCCTTTTCAAAATGCAGTAATACTTAATCGCTCTCTGCAAACTACAAAGCATATGACGATCTCAACTAAGTATAAATGTTGCTCCCATTGTGTCTTGTGGTCTAAGACATAGCACCTTAAAAGATATAACAGTGTGGAATTTGCTTCCTTAAATTGACTCTCTCTGTGCGGATTGAATGATGATGAAAATTTCAGCGTGGTACCCATATTCTCAAGCAACCCCTTCCAAAATAAACTAGTCATCTGGGGGTCTTAATCATCGATGATCCACTTTAGCATACCATGATATTTAGATATATGTTGCAAAAACAAGCGTGCCATATGATCAGCCTTTATTTTGTAGGTGTCAGAGGCAAAAGTTGCGATAAGTTGTTTGGGGGTCGGCTGGTGTTAGTTTTAACCCTAGCACAATTGTTTCGCCAATAAATGTCAGTGGTGACTTTAGGGACTAGCATTAATCGATTAATGCTAGCATAAGGGTCAACAGAGGTTAGAGACCACTCCAGCTTGCAAATGGCTTAGCCAATTTAATTATGGATGGGAACATTTAATTTTGGGCAGTGTCAAAAAGGTTGAAATTAATTTTTAGGATGATTTAATTCTGAACATTAATTAAACGCTATAGATAATGTTGAAAAATGGATTTAGTATCAGACTGCAGCGGTACGGAAGCGTAGGACTGAGAGAGAGAGAACGCAGAGAGAGAGAGAAGAGAGAGAAAGAGACAGTAGAAGATGAAGATCTGCTGTATAAAATGTGCTGTATACAAAGATATGTAGATATATACACGGGCGCAGTGCGCTGGACTGCGTGTCTCCATCTCGACGATGCAACCTGCTGTTCACCTCGAAGTCCGCTGCAGTCTGCACTGTCTCCTGTCAGAAATCTGCGAACAGAGACGGAATCTGCGCGAGCCACCAGTCTGTAATGTAGATTGCAGAAATCTCGGCTATAAATAGCCACAAAACAGACGCCAGAAATAGCAGGCCGACTGTACTGCAGTCAGTCGGACTGCCACGTGGCAGTCCGACTGGACTGTGCAGTCCGACCAGGGCGATGATCTCTAACACCCCCTCTCAGAGCCTGGGTGGGGCAGAAGCCTGAGGGATCTGGAATGTCTTCGAAGTAGAGCCTGGGGAAGTGTCTTCGTAAACAAATCTGCAAGATTGTCCTCCGTCTTGCAGTACTCCACAGTGATGGTCTCATCCAGAAGCTTCTCTCGGATGAAGTGGTACTGGATCTCAATGTGCTTCGTCCGGGCATGGAAAACAGGGTTCCGTGCCAAGGCAATGCAACTCTCATTGTCGCATTGCAGCAAAGTAGGATGAGTCTGGGGGCAGCCAAGCTCCGCCAACAATCTCCGAAGCCACACAGCCTCACATGTGGTGGAAGACGCGGCCCGATACTCCGCCTCAGTAGACGAAAGGGCTACCGTGGGCTGCTTCTTGCTACTCCATGAGATAACACCTGCACCCAAGGTAAAACAATAACTTGTAGTAGACCACCTGTGGTCCACATCACTGGTCCAATCCGAGTCGCTTCAACCTGCAAGAACAAGATCTGAACCACCTGTGCCTGCGGGGAAATGAATCCCTAAATCAGACGTCCCCCGCAAATACCGAAGTATCCTCTGAGCAGCCTGCCAATGCACCGTCTGAGGTTCACTCATGAACCTTGCCAAAAGCTCAACAGCAAAACAAAGATCAACACGAGTGTTGAGGAGCCAAATCAATGATCCAATCAACTGACGATAGCGGGAAGCATCCGCCATGGGAGAAGCTGAATGGGAAGTGGCCTTCCAGTTCGGATCCATAGGAGTAGAAAGGGTCCGACAATCCTCCATCGCAAAAGAAACCAAGAGCTCCTGTACATATCTCTGCTGAGAGATGAAGATCCCCCTCTGAGACTGATAAATCTCATGGCCCAAAAAGAAATGGAGTAGACCCAAGTCCGTCATCTCGAACGTCCGATGTAAAGCTGCCTTCATCTCTTGGACCTTCTGTGCATGATCACCTGTGACAATCAAATCATCAACATACAACACAAAAAGCACACAACCATCCTTGTAAGTGTGTACATAAAGCTGCGGATCGGCCTTAGAACGCCGATATCCCAACTGTGACTGAAGGAACGAATCAATTTTCTCGTTCCATGTATGTGGAGCCTGCTTGAGGCCATACAAGGCCTTCTTCAACCTGTAGACTTTCCCATCTGAAGATCCAAAGCCAGGAGGCTGCTCGACATAGATCTCCTCCTTCAAATCACCGTTGAGGAAGGCCGACTTCACATCCAACTGGTAGACAGGCCATCTCCTATGGCGAGCCAAGGCAAGAACAGCTCGAATAGTTGCCATACGAGCAGTGGGGGCAAAAGTATCATGACAATCAATCCCTGGGCGCTGTGCAAAACCTTTAGCAACAAGGCGAGCCTTGTGCTTGTCCAAAGAACCATTGCTAAGGTACTTGGTCTTGAAGACCCATTTGACGCCAATCACCTTCTTATTCGGGGGGCGTGGCACGAGTGACCAAGTGCCATTCCTCTCAATAGCCTCCAACTCGGCTTCCATAGCTTTCTTCCATGGTGCGGACTGTAAAGCCTCCTTCACGGAGGTGGGCTCTCGATCCTGCATAACACGGGTCATCAAACAATAGTTAGAGCAAACAAGCTCCGTAGAATGTGCCTGGTGCCGCCGTGACCGCCGCGGACCATCCTGCGGTCCCCACTCCTCAGGGACCCCCTCGATCCCTGAATCACGGAGTATGTCACGGGCCCAACGAGGAGGAGGCCGGACCTGCCCTCGTCTCTCTCCATCAGCTGAAGACTCTGGGATATCCACCGGTGGTAACTCCTCAGGGGTGACCGGTGGAACAGTAGACTCTGTGTCAGAAACAGAATCAGAATCAAAAGGCATGGGCTCCAAAGGAACTGTAGCAGGAGCCCAACTATCCCCTGGATCTCCAAGAACGGGATGCTGCTCACCCGTTGGTATGGCCGGAACCTCCACAAACCGCACATCTCGACTGGTCTACACATCCCGCTTGACGGGATCATACAAACGATAGCCTTGGGACTTGGAGCTGTAGCCAACAAAAACCTGTCTTCGGAAAGCTGCTTCAAATTTATCATGATGAGCCTTGGCAATGTGAACATAGGCATTACACCCAAAGACCCTAAAATAAGAAACATCGGGCTTAGTCCCAAAGTAAGCCTCAAAAGGTGTCATCCCATCAACGGCCGAAGTGGGGGATCGATTAAAGATGTGGACTGCAGTAGCCACAGTCTCGGCCCACAGAAACTGAGGTGTCTGTCGGTGCTCCATCATGGTGCGCACCATCTCGATCACGCTTCGGTTCTTCCGTTCAAGAATGCCATTTTCTTGAGGAGTGTTGGTATTAGCAAACTCCTGGTGAATACCTTTATCTGCACAAAAACGAGCAAACTCATTAGAAACAAATTCACCACCCTTGTCGGATCGCAAGGTCTTCAATCTCCGGCCTGATCGGTTCTCCTCAAAGAGAAGCCAATCCTTGAAGTGGGAGAAGGCTTCTGACTTCAATGCCAAAAATAGGCCCATGTCATCCTGCTGTAGTCATCTACGATCAACATGAAGTACGAGCTCCCTCGCAAGGAATCGTTCCTCATAGGGCCACAAAGATCCGTAGATACAAGCTCCATCGGTGAAGTAGACCGCCGCGAGGCTTTGTGGGGAATGGCATCCCTATGCTGCTTCCCACGAATGCAGGAGACGCATGGCTGCTGGCTCACCACTATATCCGGCAACCCTCGAACAAGCTGTCCACGTGACTCCCTCCGAAGATAATCATAGTTGAGGTGACCGAACCGAGCATGCCATAACTCTGACTGTGTCTGAGAGGTAAGAAGAAGAGTAGAGAGGGCGGTGGAAGACTTCAATTTATAGATGCCGTTCTCCTCATATCCGGATGAGAGAACCTTCCTTGACCCACGATCAAGGACTCGCACTGAATCACTGTCAAACTCCACCAAAAGTCCAAGGGAGCAAATCTTATGAACTGACAGAAGATGATATCCTAAACATGGTACATGCAAGACCTCTGAGGTATGGATACCGCCGCATCCATCTGGAATAAGCTGCATCTCACCCCGTCCTGCAATAGACACTGAAGAGCTATCTCCAATGAGAATCTGCCTACGCGAGGGTCGCAACTAGGCAACACCATCTGATGAAGGAGTCATGTGCCGGGAGGCACCACTGTCAACGATCCACTCTCGAGCCTGGAGAGCTGTCATCGCAGCATCAGAAGCATTCGGTGTAGAGTCCTCAATGACAACTAGATGAAGAAATGCAGCTGATGAGGGTGCAGCCACCGCTCCAGAATCCTTCGTGTCCTTCTTGTTGGTGTCCTCCTTGTCTTTGTCAGGGTAATCCTTCTTCCAATGGCCAGTCTTTCCACAAATATGGCATGTGGATTCTTTGTCCTTTTCCTTGTCCTTCTTTGACTTGTTATCCCCCTTCTTCTTCTTTTGGTCCTTCCCCTTCTTCTGAGAGGCTTGACCTGTCAGTGCCTCCGACTTGGAAGCATTCTGTCCCTTTAGTTGTTCCTCTTGGTCCAAGACCATAGGAACCAACTCTTCCCACCGAAGAGTGGACTCCCGCCCCGAAGCAATGAGGGCGGAGTAGAAAGCACCGAATCGTGGCGGCAACTGGGACAAGAGTATGATCGCCATGTCTTCGGAGGAAATCGGCTTCCCCGCATTCTGAACCTGCATCTGAAGTTGTCTAAGCTTGTTGATGTGCTCCCGCAACGAAGAAGACTTGTTCACGGACAAGGTCCGCATCTGTACCTCCAAAGAAACCCGCTTCATAAGGGTCATCCGGTTATACATCTCATCAAGCTCCAACCATATCTCCCGAGCCACCGTCAAGTGCTCGATGTGAGCTATCACGGCTGTAGTACAAGATAGAAAAAGAAAGGAACGAATCCTGGCATTCAGTCTGTCCCAGTGAGACTGTGCCTTGGCCAACTCCCTGCACGAGCATCGGAAGAGAGTTTGGACTCATCTCTCACCGAGGGCCGGTCGATCTCCTCCTGTACAAGCTCCGCCAAATCGTAGGACTCAAGGATGGCCAACATCATCACATACCAGATGCGGTAGTTGTCGCCATCGAGCTTCTGATCTGCGGGAAGAGCCGGTAAGACAGGCACCTTCCGGTCCATAATCGTCTGGAACTCCAAGTCAATCTCGGTAGACATCTTCACCTGTAATGCCTTCACAAACGCAAAAGCAGCCCCCTCTGACTCTGTAAACTCAGCCTGCTAGGGCTCTTCCGCGTCTTGAAATATAATAATAAAAATATGGCAGATTGATGTTTTATTTGAAATTTTTATATTAGTAAATGGTGATTCAACCTTAGGCTGGAGTAAGATCTCAATGATCTAGATGGTCACAAGATGTAGTTATTCATGAGTAAAGGAACAACTTTGTAGCAAATACCAAGTCGATCCAATGGTTATAGGTTTCCAAATTTATGCTCCAAGTTAGGGGTATCTTGGAGTCCTTAAAATGTAGGAATATGTAGTTGAGGTTGGAGTACCTATAAGTGTGAAATAAGAATTTGTTTAATCTAAACAATCAAAGTGCGGAGAGTCTTAATAACTTTTCCTATTTTAACATGATCAAATGTTAATAGCTAGATTTGAAGTTATTAGCTTTGGAAGTCTGCACTATTGTAGAGAGTTTTTTCACCCGCCGGAGGCGATGAAAAAGCAAACTTCCTCCTCGTCAAACAGCAGTAAACAGTAGCAAATCCACCACCTGGACTCCTTTCCTGCGCGCCCACGCTCGCTTCAGCCTTGTTCCGAGGTGCAGCCCTCCTGCCTGCCCTCAAACGCTGAAAACGCAGCCTTGTGTCGCGATAGAAACTCCTCTTCAGGTTGGTTCTGCACTGAGTCAGCCCTTTAACACTGCTCTGATACCATGTCAGAGTGCAGCGGTGCGGAAGCGTAGGACTGAGAGAGAGAGAACGCAGAGAGAGAGAAGAGAGAGAATAAAATGTGCTGTATACAAAGATATGCAGATATATACACGGGCGCAGTGCGCTGGACTGCGTGTCTCCACCTCGACGATGCAACATGCTGTTCACCTTGAAGTCCGCTGCAGTCTGCACTGTCTCCTGTCAGAAATCTGCGAACAGAGACGGAATCTGCGCGAGCCACTAGTCTGTAATCTGCAAGCAGAAAAGTGTATGTAGACTGCAGAAATCTCGGCTATAAATAGCCACAAAACAGGCGCCAAAAATAGCAGGTAAATGCAGCCGACTGTACTGCAGTCAGTCGGACTGCCACGTGGCAGTCCGACTGTACAGTCCGACTGGACTGTGCTGTCCGACCAGGGCGCTGATCTCTAACATTTAGGTGGCAAAGATGCCCATGCAAACTGAGAAAATGTTTTTGGGGGTTGGGTCTCAGTTGTTCAGTTAGTTTACAACCTCAAAGAGAGAGAGAGAGAGAGAGAGAGAGAGAGAGAGAGAGAGAGAGAGGGGGGGGCTACTGGTCCATTTTCTGATCAGAGAATAACAATTTGCTACAGAAAACAGCCATCTGGGGGTCTCAGTGGGCAGGGGACATCATAGAGACACCTTCTAGAGGTTGGCAATAGCATTGCTGATCAGGTGATAGCCATTTGGAGGTGGGTGGCAGTAGGTGACTGCATTAAATGTAGGTGGAGCAGGTAATAGGCAGATTTTAGGGGGTTTCTCGCAAAGAAAATTAGATTTCTCTCTCATCTTGGCTCTCTAACCTTCTCCGATAATTTCTCAAAGATCTCAGCAGAACTCAGCCAAATTTGGTGAATAGTAGGCGGATTTTTGATATAAATCCCAAATTTTTGTAGAAATTAGGGTTTGACAGCCACCTTGGGACCCAAGCCAACAGGAATAGGCATTGTACACTGAAATCAATGCCTAAAATTCGTGAAATTGAGAAGGATTTCAAATGCAAGGTCATCCTATGTAAATTGGGGCAGCAGTTGGCCAATTGGTGGTTTCATTTGTGCAATTCTTGGGTGAAAATCAAGGGGCAATTGGCCCAACTTACTTGTTGCTTGTACGTACAATAAGGGGCTTTTGGATCAGCAAAGGAGATTGTGAAATCTCAACTTATACACTGTCCATTTGCAATTAAAGATAAAAAAATACCAAAAGAGGCACTAGCTTTTGGGGCAACTGGGTGTCTATTGTGTAAGATTGTGAAGGTAATGTCTGCATTTCTATTTATGCTTAGTTATTAATTGCTATATTTAAGTGCTTGATTAGGTTTCACTACCCTATCCGAGGAGGAAGGTTGGTTTCATGAAATAATTGTCATGTGTATGACATGTGCTAAACAACCTTGCACATTTGATTAATATCTTAATTAAATGTTATTGGCAAGATTAAAGTATCTTAAATTTCAGGTCCTCGTGACACTTGCAAGTCCTTCTCTTTCAGGCTAAACCTACAAGGTTGTCGCGAGATTGAATGGCTACGAGACAATGTCACAATCCTATGGTCTAAGGTTCCGTGAGACATATCTTATCCATATTTTAAAAATTGAATTACATTGCAAATTATACGATTGAAACTTTTCAATAAAAGAAATATAAGCAGGAACGCTTGGATTAGAAAAGCATTCACTAAATTTCTCTACTAAAATCGTATTCACATTGTTTTTTGTGATCTCTGAGAGCGAACCGCCCTTGATCACATGGAAATGATAATCAAGCCTAAAAGAAAGTACATGATTTTTATAGTCAATGTACAAAGTGGAATATTTATCAAAGAACCATGCATGGCATGCCAAGAATGACGTCGACATGGTCAAGGCTCATAAGTTAGATTGTTTCGTTCAATTTGTGGATACTCTAGCAAATCATCCATGCTAGTACAACTGTGAGCACTCCACAAAGCCTTATAAAACAAGTGTTATTCCTCCAATAAAATTATTCCTTGAGTTTTTGGTTGATATTGGATATTGGATGTCAAAATGTTAAATGATGAAAAACTGATAATGGAAGGTTGGTCATGCAGTTTGCAAGATTGTATCCTCTTCATCAAAGGGATATGTCACCAGCACCCCGTAGGGTGGATTTTCAAGTGCCCTTACCATCATCGGTTCAACTGGAGTGTCCAGCAAGGGATTATACACCACCTCAGTATTTAACCCTCTTGTTCACAGATCTTGGAGTTTTAACTCCCTCTGCTGTGAGCGATGAACTGATTCAACTGTATCTTTAAACTGATTTTGAAGGTGCTGTTAGTATACTTAAATTCAGCTTATTTTTTATGATTCTTGAGATTTATTCTTCTGATGTTTAGCAACCAGAATATGGAGACAACAGGAATATGAATTTCAAGTATCCACTGAGTGATGATTTGTTTTGGTATGTTAACAGCTAGCATGTGGAGCATGATAGTAAAAGTAACTAGTAGGGTTTTCCCCAATGTATCCAGAGGATCAGCTGATTCAATGATTGATCACACTACTAGCATTTCTATCTTCTCAACTTTGGAAGGCTTTCTGCCTTGCCAGTAGTCAACTTCTTAAAGAGACTGCTGATTATGAGCCTTCAATCAAGCAGAGAAGAGGTGAGGGCATGAAAGGCAGGCATGGTGTGTACATGGTCTTCAATTTTGAGATACCTTAAGACTTGTAAGAGTTTAGTTGTATAAGTTTCAACCAGGCTGCTAAGCGTCAGCCATTCTTTAATAGAACTTGTTCCACATAATCGATTTAGAGCTTTGCTAACTGATTCAGGTTAGTATTTGGTGTATGTATGATTGCATGAACTAAAAGTCTTCAGTATATTGTTACTTCCACTTTTGTAAGCTTGCTGTTCCTGGATGAATGCTGTGTATTATGGATTGCATTGTTATCTTGATTGTGGACCAAGATTAAGCATTTCATAAAGGCATGTCTGAAGGTGTCAAGGATGTTCTACAGTGAAACATCGTGTGAAGAATGCACATGATGTCCCAATGCAGATGAATAATTTATGATCTCTTCATCGTTGTAGTATGTATCTATAAGCAAAGCTTGTTCCATGTCACTGCTTCCCAATCTTCTATGTTTTTACAATAGTTGGTAACACTTGTGTGATGTTTATAGATACAGCTTGAAAGTGGACTTCAGAAGGTCAGACCTGTTCCAATCAAGAAGGTGAATAACACCAAGATATTCAGCAATAAGCAAAGTGCTTCAGCACAGCAATTTGAAGTCCCTTTTAAAAATAATCATATCTAGCATGCTGATGTGCTGAGTTCGATTTAATGAGAGGAGAATACATCAGACAAGCACAAATTAGTTCATTGGCATGCCATCTACGTAAGGAAAGATACTAAGGTCAAATTCAAAACTTCAGGGAATCCAAGTGCATCACGAAAGGGATATGCTAATTCATACAATCTAAGGGCATCATAAAAGGGATGTGCTAGTTCATAGATGGGCCAGAACAAAGACTTGAAGGTACTCAATCTAATGATGATAAAAATTGTACTTGCTTTTCATCACCTATACTGCAAGCCTATAAAAAAGTTGGAATTCATCACACATTTGGATGTGGGTTTTCCCAACTACATGAGTAGATAATCCCATAGGAATGTTTGGCGACTTAACAAATGTAAGCTGAGGCCATTTATGATGTTATTTTCCATGTAATGATGCTTCCACAGTGAGGTTGCGTATGCAGGCATGGCTACATTCTAGTGAATCTCAATGTGGTGATAGTAGCCAAAGGAGGTGGAAAATTGTAGGAGAGATGGAGGTAAGTGTAATTTGTACTACGCTGTATTCATATCCTACATAAGGCACACTATGCAAAGGAATTCATCCTAGCGTTTCATCTTTATTAGTTCTTGATTAACCTATCTTGTCTTGATGATGCTTCTCGTCAACCATAGAATTATGCTCTTCTTTACTTGCACTTAGTTTAGGATTAGTCTACCAAATTCAAATAATCTCTATGAGTGCAATAGATCGATATTTAAGCTTATAGAACTTCACTTCATTATCATCTTGCTTGCAAAGTCTTTAGCATCTTTTCCTTTCTTAGATGTTTTAGACCCACCTCTACTCAAGGAGTTCTACTCTACTATAGGAAAGGTTATTTGAAAATTTGAAGATATGCTTGGGCTGCTTCTTACAAAGTTTTCAAGCAAAAAAGTACATGAAATTATCATCTATAACTCTTATGCCAATTGTAAAACCAAACTAGCAATGCTAAGGACCTCTATTATTTCTAGCATAATATGAGGTGATAGAGATTCGTGCCCTAAAGTCCACAAGATGATTTTAAATAGGTTTTTTCATTGGAGTTTTTGTTAAAGAGAATTGAATGATTCTCTATGCTAGTCTATGTTGGCAATCATAGCCAAAAGCTTTAAAAGTACCTCTATTTCAAAATTCTAGCTTTTTAGCTACTTCAAGGTTGATTGCAAATAATGTTTTTATTATTTGACATTTCTAGCTTTTGGACGTGTATTTTACTTTATATTGATCTTCCTTATCACTTGCATTACATTTGAACACGTTACTATTGGGGGGATAACTAAAATGTTCATAATCTTATGTTATAGTGATGGCATGGCTCTCATTATGCACTAAAAAATAAGTTAATGTATACATATTTAGGAACTAAACATTGCCTCAAGACTCAATCCAATGCTAGTAAGGCCATTCTAGTTATGTCCACAAAACAAAATAGAAAATTTTTATGGCACTTGTTTTCATACTTGGCATACAACGTTGAAGTATGTTCTCATCAAGGGTCTATTTGGAACTATCATGGTGGAATTAAATAGAGGCCCATTGCATCGTAGACCAAAATCAAGAAAGCCTCGGAAATAGTTGCCTTATAGTCTCACGTACTAATATACCATTGCATGGATGTAACATCTCGCATGAAGCTTTGAATTTTCTACAAAAGCATGAAGCTTGATATCTTCTCCAAAAGTCTTTTTGGGGTTCAGTACAAAGCTTTAGCTTTTAAGTTACCTTTGTCAATAAATCTTTTGGATTGAAACTGAAATGAGAATGATACTACCACATCACACATGAACTACGTATATAATCGAAGAAGATTTGGTGATTGTTGTCTCTTAACGAATCACTAGAATAACATGATCCCCTAATTGCTACCTCAAAAACCTTACCCTGTCCAATTCTTAATGGAACTTAAGCCTCTTTGATGGAGGAAAGTCAAAATAAGGCAAAAAGATGAAAATGCATGCATCAAAGTCGATCTTGCTAAAGCTATCATCACGTGTTCTCATTGCAAAATCGATGTAAAAACTCTCAAGGGTTGCAAATTTGAAAGGAAAGCCCATCTACTCATGCATCTATTGTGGAGGGATGAAATTTTTTAATAAAATATGTAACATAAAAAGAAAAATAAGAATTGCAACTTGTTAGAATATGTGCCATGAGAAACAAAGGAAGAAAGGCAAGTTGTAGAGGAGACTTCTTCTCAAGGGTCTACACTAAGGAGACATGTCGATATTTGCCAACCATTTCTTATTGTGCAATAGTAAACTAAAGCATGGATTGCTTGAATGCCCAATAAAGAAGGCTCACCTTACACATCTACTCATTAAAGTGAGCACCTATCATCTAATCATAGGACAATTGTACAAGCTAGGATAAGACAATCTATTGAGGAGATGCATGTGCGAGCACAAGTACTATAGAAACATGGAGCAATAACTAAAGGGCACTTCAATGCCACCACCATCACTTGAAAGGTGCTATAGTCATAGCTTTGGTGTGCTAATCTTATTCAAAGATGCAACACTCTTTGTTAAGCATTAGAATGAGTGCTAGTGTATGAAGGTACCCATTAAGAAGGAAAAAATGGAGCTCGTGCAAGTCCTAGCCTATCAACCATTTGAAAATTGAAAGTTTGACTTCATGGAGCCTGCCAACCCTATTGTGCAATGTTCTCAAGTATAGTATATCATAGTTGTGATAGACTATCTATCAAAATGGATGGAAGTGAAAGCAACATGGAAGAATGATGCTAGAACAATGGCCAAGTTCCTATGGTCACAAGTCATATTCGAAATCGAATGCTTGATAAACATAGTTAGTGATAAAGGGATCCACTTCATTAATAAGGTAGTAGGCACTTGCTCTCCACATTCTTAACAATATGCCAAAATCAAGCACATATTACCCTTGGTCAAATAGCCAAGTAGAACCAACCAAAAGGACCCTAATCAATGTATTGATGAAAATAAATTCTAGCTCATGAATTGATTGGGACAACAAACTCATGGAAGTCTTATGGGCATATCAAATTGCTTATAAGATAGCTACAAGTTACACCCCATTTAGGCTGACCTATGGCACCAACACCATTATGTCTATAAAATTATCAATCCCTAATCTATGTATTATCGTGCAAGAATGCTAGGAGGGGAACAAAGCTAGGATTGAACATCTTGTTCAGTTATAATGACTCATACAAACTAGGCTTCTAACCACTCATATGCTCATTGTGGAGAAGGCTCACGGGAAGGATTGGTTCGACAAACATATTCAACATCGAGGGTTTGATCAAGGGGACCTACTTCTTCTTTACTTGTTTAAAAACATAAATAGAAGCCAAAGCTTAGAGGGATGGGACCTTACTAAGTTCATGCCATTAGCTGAACTAGAAATGTAGAGTTAGGAACTCTTGAGGGGGAGGGGATAAGCAACTTCAACAAGAGCCACATCAAAGAGTATTGATGAGGGTGCAAGGAGAATTGAGATTGCACACAGAGAGAGAGAGAGAGAGAGAGAGAGAGAGAGAGAGAGAGAGAGAGAGAGAGAGAGAGAGAGAGAGAGAGAGAGAGAGAGAGAGAGAGAGAGAGAGAGAGAGAGAGAGAGAGAGAGAGAGAGAGAGAGAGAGAGAGAGAGAGAGAGAGAGAGAGAGAGAGAGAGAGAGAGAGAGACTATGCTTATGGTGCCTCCAAGTAGCTTTGTTATGAAAAGTACCTTATTACCTTATTAGTCAAAGAATAAAGAATGAGTGAGTGAGTGAGTGAGTGAGTGAGTGTGTGTAGTTAGGGTTAGTGATGAGTAAGATGGGTAGGAAGTCACATTGACATTTATCCTAAAAACCTCCCACTTAAAGGACAATGTGCCTTTAAGAGAGACAAAAGTCCAATCGATCATAACTTTTAGCAAGCATGGTACACGTGGCATCCAAGCATCTGAGGCAGGCAACCAAGTTGTTGCCTGTATTGAAGGGGACTCTAGAAAGGTTCAGTTGGAATGGAAATCAAGGTGGAACATATGAGCCTAAGGGGATCATTTGTTTAGCTAATAGCACAAAAAAAGAAATAGCCCATATTGATGTTATATCAGTGGGAAGGCTCGGACTGGCGGATATACAAAAAGTCCAAGATTAAAGTTTGATGATCAAATTATAGTCAGCTAGGATGCATATGTGGTATGAGGCTAGGCCTCACACCTTATGTCACTTTGATTTAGCTTGGTTAGTCTAATAAGATGCAATTTATATGCCAAGTAGACCATATTTTGCTATGGTGAGAAAGTTTGTTGGGTTATCATTAGTATGAAGTAACCTTGTCATCCAACTTCTTGCATTGTTGCTACCAAAGCATAATCCAAGGAACCAAAAATACATAAGTGAGCCACAAATGGATTTTTTCCATGCCAAGCTTCATATGGAGTGGTAGGCTATAAAGCCTTAGTGTGACACACGTTAAGAACATAGACTACACATTAAATAGCCTCGAGCAAAAAAATATGTTGCAAAGCTTGACTCTTCATCATGCATTGTGCCATCTCTATGAATGATATGTTTTCCCTCTCACCTACACCATTTTCTTATGGTGTATATAGCATTGTGCATTGGTTTTCATCCATATTTATCCATATATGCATGAAATTCCTTGGACATATACTCCCCCTTCAATCTAAATGAAAAGTACCCACTTTACATCTTGATAAATTTTCAACCATTCTAACAAACTACTTGAAGCACAAAAATGCTTTGGATAGCTTTTAAACCATATAACCATGCATACGTTCAATAGTCATCAATGAAAGTCATGAAGTATGAGTAGTTACCAAAAGAGGGTGTTTGCATGTGGGACTACAAACATCAATATGTAGAAGTTGTAGTGTATGAACAACTCTCACTAAATCGTCTTTTGGAAATGAAGCATGTTGCATTTTAGCCAATACATAGCCTTCATAAATGTGTTTTCCAAGTGTCTCAAGAATAGACAATAAAGACACCAAATTAGATTTCTATAGGCCCAGTAGACTAGCGAAATTTAGATGAGCAAAACACACATGCCAAAGTTTTGCATTTGAAACAACCTACGAATCTAGAAACTACACATTGCATGTCTACCATATATTTTTCATTGTTATTAAGCTTATACAAGTGATGGCATAATGAACCAGATGCAATCATTGTATCATCATAAGAGAGAGCATGAACTCTACATCTATCACATCAATAAGCTTTACAATCAAGCCAATCTTGGCAAGTGTAAAAACTAATATCAAATTCTCTTGACCTTTTATATATATAAAGCATCCATAACTATGAAATACTACCATTAACAATAATCAATACAATTATATCAACTCTTTTAATAGGATAATATGAGTTGTTTGTTGGGGGTTAAAGCTGACTTATGCCTAGTAGCCTATATTTATATTGTACTTTGTGCCTACACACATGTACACTACATGTGGCAACCACCCATCACTATCATGTTTATTCTTTATTCTTTTTAATTGAATAATAAAGGAAAGACAAGTCACACATTGTGACTCTTGGAGTTCCCACATAATGGTCTTGCTCTCTTAAGTTCAAACCTCCATAGCCATTGCTCTGTTACTTTCGCTTGAGCTTCTATCTCACTCTCACTCATGCTCACCTTTTCAACTGGTATCAAAGTGGGAATTCATTGAGCTTCATCTATCCTTCTTTAACACAAGAAAAAGAGCTTCAATGGAGCTTCCATGGTAGCCACACCTTCTTTCAGGAAAGAGAGCTTCAAGTGAGCTTCCATGACAGCCACACCTTCTTCCAGAAAAAAGAGCTTCAACTAAGCTTCCATGATAGCCACACCTTCCTCCACCTGAGGTACACAATAGCTCCTCACGTTCTCCAGCTTGTTATCTAGCATTCAAAGCACCTTTAATTAGTAACAAGTGACCCCAAAAGGTCACCCATGGTAGGGACAATCCCCATGGAAGATCTCGCAATTTGTGGCACACTTTTAGGGGCTATCCTTTCCATGCTTGCATCAATCTCATTGTGTCCTAGTTCTTCTTTTGCTTCTTACTCAATGTTTGTGGGTTCATTCTACATTACTTGACTCCATTTCAAGCATCATTCTAGGCTTATTTTGTGACTTCAATTTTGGGGCTAATTTACTATTATTATAGCATCCCATTCTCCCTTTCTTTTGTAGTCATAATGACAGGTGCTTTTAGTGCTTCTAGAGATAGCGCCATCTTTAATATTGACAAGTTGGATATCAATAACTTTAATTATTGGAAGACCCAGATATGGCAGGTTTTGGTGCAAAAAGAGTAGGTTAGACCATTGAAATGCAAATGCATGAAGCCCGAGGGTATGGACGCTAACACTTGGGATTACATTGATGAGTCATGCAAGTCCACTATCATTTAGTCTTTGTCTAAGCATGTATACTTTAATGTCATTAAGACTAAGGGTAGTGCATGGCAGTTATGCTAGAAAATATGAGATCTTTATGATAAGCAAAGTCTTGCTTCACAATTATACTGGCTTGAAAAGCTTGTGGGTCTTCATATGAAGGAAGGCACACCTATGTACTCATTTCAAGGAGTTTCACTCTATATGCAACTAACTCACTTGACAGAAGGTCATATTTGATGATAACTTAAAGTCTATATTTTTGCTTGTCACTCTTCTAGAGTCTTGCGATACCTTCAAATATTGGCATTAATGCTCCCGAGGATGGTTCTAAATGCTCAGATGTAGAGGGAGGCTTGTTTATTGAGGAAGTGAATAGAAAGAATGTTGATGCAACCTATGCCTCTCATGCTCTTATTGTTAGAGACATGAATGATACTAGAGGCAGTTATGACCACTGTGGTAGAGACCACAACATAATAGGTCTAAGTCTAGACCTCATGACCAAGGTTGCAATAAGCTCTCTAGTCCTAAGTCATTTATTGCTTGTCATTATTGTGGGCAGTAGGGTCATATATGGCCATAATTCCATAAGATGCATGAGGATAGGCATGAGATAGGAAAAAAAAAAATGCACGATAATGTTTAGACATCTAATGGTCGATGTATTACTAAGTCCATTATAAAGATTGAGGAGATTAATGTATTGGAGTATATTTCACATGATTATATTTTAGTTGCTTCTTCACTTGGTGCCATGCATGTTCATGATGGTCAATCTTCTTTCTCTCAATGCTAGTTACTCGATTTAGGTGCTTTCGCATGATCTTGCATTATAGTTGGTTCGATACTTACCATACTATTTTTTGGTTTAGTATGCCCAAGATATAACCATGTTTGTGATATTGTTAACATTCATGATGTACACTTGTAGTTTCCCACTAGTACTTTCTTTGTTCTCCAATATATATGTCATGTACTGGCTTTGACCAAAAGCATTATTGCTATAGGATTGTTGGATGATGCTAGGTATCATGTCTCTTTTGGTGATTCTAGACCGAAAATCACTCATGGCAAACTCATTTTTGGTGGAGGTGCCAAGATTGGTAGTCTTTATCCTTTGCTTGTCTTTGGCTCCACTAGTCATATATCAGTTGTTTTGTTGGTCTCCTCATGTATCTGTGAGAGTGCGCAACGGAAGAAGAAACACAAACATAGAGGGAGAGAGAGAGAAAGCAGAAAAATGAAGGAAGAAAATCTGCACTGACTGAAATGAATGCTGAATACAAAATTGTGGACTGATCAGTCCCTGCACGCAACCCAAAGCATCAGTGAGGGCACCAGATCAGGCTGATGATGATGGCATCACCGAAGACGGAGGAAGATGACGGAGTCGGAGTGTGCACCTGCCAAAGAAGGAGGGAAGATGATAATACAACTGACTGCCAAGTGGGAAATGGCTATAAATAGCCAAAAAACGCAAAAACTGGCCGACCTGAAATTTGAGGCCATAAATATGTCCGGCCAGCATTTAATGCTGATCTGACCAGCATTTAATGCTGGTAAAATGCCAGGAATGCTCAAAAAAATCCCGAAAAGGGTGGACAATGTTCGGCAGGTGAGGCAGGCTGAAGAATGCAAAAACTGCCCCGGGATATGCACATAAAATCCCGACTGGAGGAGAAAATGCACTGAAATGCAATAAACTGAGTGCTCTAGAATGAGCTACCTCCTCCGTCAAAACAAGTGACAGACAAGTCAGAGCTTCTAAAGTGAAGAAACTCCTCGTGATCTTGGGAAGCCCCCTCTAAAACAGTAGGGGCCAGGAAATCCGCAGCCGCATCACCAAGATCATCCCCCTTTGAAAGGGATGGGGGGTACGAGGGAACCACCGGAGGAGAGGGTGGGGGATGGGAAGGAACCTGTGGAAAAGAGGGTGCATAAGTGGGAATGGGTGTAGCAATAGACAACTGCCTCAGAGGTCCCTGCATAAGAGAAGGGGAATGGAGCCTATAAAGCCCGCTCTCCTGCCAACCTGTCGCAATAACAGCCCCTGTAAAAGGATCCTCAATACAAACGGCCTGCTCGGTGAAGACAACCCGGGTACCAAGCCTAGTAAGGCCATAGACTGAGAGGAGTGGAAAGCCCAAGTCATGAACATAAAGAAACTGGGAAATGGAGCTCGACGCATGGTCGGGAAATAAAGGCAAAGTGCCAACACCACAAATAGACACCGAAACAATGTCACCAATAGTGACTGAACCCTCAGAAGGGCATAGATCTTGCAACAAATCACCTCGGGGAGTCATATGACTAGAAGCTCCACTATCAACCAGCCAAGGTCTCTCAGTCAACAATATGAAGGAACACTGACTCATGAGTAACCGCTGGAGTAGAGGTAGAAGGCTCAGATGTTTTAGCTCCATCCTTCGCTCCTGGACGAAGGTGAGGGTACTTCTTCCAACATTTCTCCTCTGGATGTGTCCCCTTCCCACAGTATGGGCATTTAGGCTTCTTTGAGTCGGAGCCAGAACCTGAAGAACTCTCCTGTCTTTTAGCATGTGGCTTCCCTTTCTTTTGTGTCCCCCCTCTCGAACACCTGCAACAAAGGCTTTGATGGAGGTGGATCCACTGGATACCTCTTTGGCGCGCTCGTCATGCTCCAAAACAAGCGGGGCAAGCTCCTCCCATAGAAACTTCTCACGGGTCCTCGATGTAAGAAGGTTGGTGTAGAAGACATCAAAATGGGGAGATGGCAGCTGAGTCAAAAGAATCATGGCCATATCCTCGGAAGAGATTATCCTGCCAAGGGATGCAAGCTCATCCCTCATGTCCTCCAGCCTGTTGATATGATCCTTCATGGAAGAAGAATCATCAACAATGAGCATCCGTAATTTCTTCTCAAGAGTAATCCAATGGGCAAAAGTCTTATGATGGTACAAAGAAGCAAGCTTTGTCCACACTTCCGCTGCTTTTTGCAACCTGCGCACATGCACTAGGACAGAATCCTGTAAGCTCATAAAGAGGAAAGATCAAGCTCGTGAGTTGAGCCGATTCCATAAGGCCGCACAATCCATCGATGATCCAACGGTGGGATCCTCCACTGGACAGGAAATAGGGTGGGTAACAAACTCCCAAAGATCAAAGGTATCAAGGATACACTCCACCTTACACGACCAAAGCGAGTAGTTGGAACCATCAAGCCGATATTCTTTAGGCAAAGAAGGGAGTACAGGCACCTGTATAGACAATGCCATGGAGGGCATATGACGGCCAGCAGAACGAGCCTTCTGTGAAACATGAAGAGAATAGGGAATAGAAGGATCTCGGTCAAATGGGCTAGGTGACCTCCGGTCGTCGCGTGAACTAGCACGAAAGTCTCTCCGTCTCTCAGAGGAAGGAATAGAGACCTCATCCTCTGAATCAGCAAGGAACTGGTGATAAGACATCTTTGTATATATTTGCAATCACCAAACAATCTGCAACCAACAGACAGTCAAGATGGAGCTGCCTATGTAAAAAAAAAGACCCAGAAGATGCTGTCGCCTGCAAGAGGAGAGAGAATGTTGCTGCATAGAGAGAAAAACTGTCGCCTATCCTCCAGATGATGATGCCTCCTCCTCTGCTGATGTTGACCACCTCTTGTTGGCTGCATTTGATGCAAACGCAGGCTGCAAACACCTAGAAAATTGTCGCCTACTCCTCTTGATGCTGCAAAACAACAAAATGCAGGTATGGAAGGCTGTGTTTCAGCCTAGACAGCACCGCCAAGGGCTAGAAAGGAGGGAAGAAAGGCTGCACTTGATGGTGCCCTCCTCTGCAATGGAAGCTTTCCTCTGTGCTCTCAGTTAGGCTCTGATACCATGTGAGAGTGCGCAATGGAAGAAGAAACACGAACACAGAGGGAGAGAGAGAGAAAGCAGAAAAATGAAGGAAGAAAATCTACACTGACTGAAATGAATGCTGAATACAAAACTGTGGACTGATCAGTTCCTGCATGCAGCCCGAAGCGTCAGTGAGGGCACCAGATCAGGCTGATAATGACGGCAGCACTGAAGACGGAGGAAGATGATGGAGTCGGAGTGTGCACCTGCCAAAGAAGGAGGGAAGATGATAATACAACTGACTGCCAAGTGGGAAATGGCTATAAATAGCCAAAAAACCCAAAAACTGGTCAACCTGAAATTTGAGGCCATAAATATGTCAGACCATCATTTAATGTTGATCCGACCAGCATTTAATGCTGGTAAAATGCCAAGAATGCTCAGAAAAATCCCGGAAAGGGTGGACAATGTCCGGCAGGTGAGGCAGACTGAAGAATGCAGAAACTGCCCCGGGAAATGCACATAAAATTCCGACTGGAGGAGAAAATGCACTGAAATGCAATAAACTGAGTGCTCTAGAATGAGCTACCTCCTCCATCAAAACAAGTGATAGACAAGTCAGAGCTCCTAAAGTCCTCGTCTGACTCAGACTGAGGCTCACAGGCAGGAGATGACAAGGCATGACAAACATGACTGCTAACAGTATCTCTGTGGCATCGCCGCCTTGGGTATATGTCACTCAAAGGAATGGAAATTTTTGACACATTTGCAAATTCTCTCAGTCATGTTTTGATTCTTGTGATCATTTTTTATATGGCAAGTAGATATATAACATGCATAAGAAGTTTGATTGTACGAGAATGGGTGAGCTCCTAGCTCTTGTTCATTCACATGTTTGTGGGTCCATGCCTTATCATTCCTTGGGTGGTACTAAGTACTTTGTCATGTTTATTGATGACTTTTCACATGAACTTTGGGTCTATCCTATAAAGTAGAAGGCAGGGGTTTTAGCTAGGATTCAACGCTTTGTTGCCTTGGTTAGGAACCAATCTAAGTACATGCTAAAATGACTAAGATTTGATAATGGGGATGAGTATGTCTCACATGATTTTGAGCAATTTTTTGATGATCGAGATATTAAGTGTCAAGTGCCCTCTATACTCCATCCTAGAATGGTATTGTAGAATGTATAGGATAGGATGTACTAGCACTATAGCCCGCTCTACTAGTCTCTCGCATCCTTTTGATTGCTATGAGTCTATTTCGCATTATGTCATGGTGATAGATTTTGATGATGAGCCCCTTATTTATGAGAAGTTTATGTGTAGAGGTGACAATTTCTCTTGGAAAAGGGCTATGTAGTCTAAGTTTGACTCCTTACAAAAGAATCATACTTGGGATTTGGTTTCCTTGCCTAATGGAAAACATGCATTGCCATGCAAGTGGATGTATAAGATAAAGAGCACCCTCAGTCACCCTAAGCGAGCATATAAGGCTCGATTGGTTGCAAAGGTTTTAAATATGAGAAGGAAGTTAACTTTAATGAGATCTTGTCCCCTATGGTCAAAACGATTACCCTCTGCTTGGTTTTGGCCTTAGTTGCATAGTTGGATCTGAACTTGTACTAGATGGATATTAAAGCAGCTTTCCTACATGGGGACCCATATGAGGACATCTATATGTAGCAACCTAAGGACTTTGTGGAAAAGGACATGGAACACCTACACTGCAACATATAGACCCAATAGCAACGTTTAAAGCGACGAATTATTCATGGAAAAAATTATCCCCGTCATCGCTATCCGCGTCGCTATTTGCGTCACTATATGTGTCGCTATATGCGTCGCTATTTGCGTTGCTAACACAATTAGCGACGCACATAGCGACGCATATAGCGACGCTAATAGCGACGCATATAGCGACGCAAATAGCGACAGAGTAAATTTGCGACGCAAATAGCGATGGTTACAGAGGGGAAAAAAAATAGGTGGCAGGGCATACAGCCCTGCCACCCTTCTAGCTATATGCACTAAATATTCTTGCATAATGCATTTGCCAATGTCAGCTACATCTAATGTCTAAAAATTGTGTATCAGATTATTTAAAAAAAACTGAATCCTTTGATTGCAAAAGTAAGATATAATTAATTCGAAAAGGTATTTCGCAAGGAGCTTTTTCATCATTACTTAGGCGTGAGAAAAAAAGAGATTGTGATTACAAAAGCTAGATATAATCAATTCAAAAAAGTATTAATCAAGGAGCTTTTTTATCACTTGTTAGGCCCAAGAAGAAAAGCTTCACTTCAAGCTTTCATTATAGTTCCATTGAATAAGTCCCATTGATCTTCTGCTTACTCCAGCTTATTCCAACATTGTTCAAGTCTTTTTGGGGGAGCATTTGGACATCTGTAAGAGTTATACCATGGTGTTGGAGCCAGAAACCCTTATATAGAGAGTGGTAGTGTCTCTAAGCTCTACTTCTTCCTTTTTGTTTTTACCTACGTCTAAGTCATCTTCTATCTCTTCTTTCTTGTCTTCACCCTCAATCTCAATGGATGGAGGTGTTTTAAGATAAAAAAAATCAAGCTCATCCTCCCCCTTCTCAAACTCCATTTTTTGAGCTCAGATTAGTTACTGTACTCCAAGTAGATCCATGAAACAAACAAATTTCTCTTTACCAAAGTGATTTGGTAAAGATATCGGCTACCTGGTCTTGTGTCCACATGAAGTAGATCAATCTGTCCTACAAGTACCATTTCTCTAATGAAATCGTAATGAATCTCCATGTGTTTGGATCTAGCATGATAGACGGGGTTGCTAGCTAGTATCCATATACACCTCAGGTTGTATACATAACCCTCATGCTACTCCATATATACCTCTTCAAGCAAGTCACCATTCATGAATGCATTTTTGACATCCACTTTGCATATTTTTCAGCCCTTAGAAGCCACTAATGCAATGACTATTCTCACCATTTCCATCTTAGCAACCGAGCTGAAAGTCTCCTCATAATCTAGGCTGTATTGATGTGCATATCCCTTTGTAATGAGCCGGGCTTTATACCTTTCCAACGAACCATCTGACTTGCATTTCTCTTTATAAACCCATTTGCTTAAAGACATTGAGTACCTCATCCTTGTACTTCCGAATGTACAGCCATGTGTATCAATTGAAATCATCTATCTAACCGACACTAGATTCTTGCAAATTTCGTTCTGCCATCTGTCCAATCGACAATATATTTTTGGTAATAGAAGGTACATGTAGTACATCATGTAGGCTCTTCTTTCTATCGTCATAGCTGTAGCAGTCTACCTTCCTATTGGTGGGCTGTCTCACACTCGTGCCTGGTTTCCATCTCCTCTTCTTCTCTAGTGGTTGTTGTGCTCTATGGGGAGTAGCTGTTGCTGCACTAGAGGAGGCTCCACCTTGTACTCCAGGTGGCGGGCTTTGGCATGAGGCCTCTCCATGACCGAGAAATGAGGAGATGCTTGCTTGGTGCCTGTCATGCAAGCTCGAGGAGGCAAAGATGGAGAAGAGACAGAGGTTGGCTTCTCCTTTGTAGTTGTCCCCTCTCTTTTAGTGGATGTGGTGGCAATGGTAGTGGCAATGGTAGCTTCTCTCTCTCTCTCCCTCTCTCTCAATCTCCCTTGTGTTGATCTATCTCCCTTCTTCTCTCTATACATCTCTTCATCAACAAAAATAAAAAGAGAAGTAAATAAAAGAGAAAAACAAAGAGAGAAGATATAATACATTTACCTCAAAGCTTGAAGAAGAATCCTTATGCGCTTCTCTCCTTCTTTTTCTTCTCCTTCACGGGTTCCCTCATTCTTCTTTGCATTTGTCCCCTCTATTTTTGTGGTGGATTGGCGGTGGCAGTGACCTCTCTCTCTCTCTCTCTCTCTCTCTCTCTCTCTCTCTCTCTCTCTCTCTCTCTCTCTCTCAATCTCCCTTGCGCACGTTGATCTCTCTCACTTTTTCTCTCTATACACTCTTCATCAACAAAAAGAAAGAGAGAAAAAAAGAAAAGAGAAAAACAAAGAGAGAATAGATAATGCACTTACCTCAAAGCTTGAAGAAGAATCCCTTCGCGCTACTCTCCTTCCATCTCTCTCTTCCTTCCCCCTTCTTCTCTCTATTTCTCTCCCTCCTTCCCTCCCCACTCTCAGTTAACTCATCTCATTGCAAAGGCAATCAAAGATAGAAAATAAAAAGCTTAAGAAACAAAGATATTGAAAGAAATGTCACCCCACCTCTCTTTATCTCTCTCTCCCCCCTCTCCCTTTACTTTTCTTTATTAACCTTCTCTCTCATTCTCTCATTGTTTTCCTATTTCTCTCTCCCTCTCTCACGCTCTCTATTTTTTCTCTCTATCTCTCTATCTCTCTTTCTCCCTCTCTCTCTCTTCTTTTCACTCTCCTTCGTCTCTTTACCTCACCCTTCTTTTCTATGTCCTCCTCCTCTCTTCCTTCCCTCTCCCTCTCTCTATTTCTCCTCCCCTCCCGTCTCCCTCTCTCTATTTCTCTCCCCCTCTCTTTATCTCTCTATTTTCCTTTCTTTGTTTCCTCTCTCTTTGTTTTTTCCCCCCCTCTCTCTCATTGTTTCTCTCACTCATCCTTTCCCCCTCCCTTCATCTCTCATTTCTCTCTTCCTCTTTCTCTTTATTTCCTTTCTCTACCTTTTTCTCTCTTTCTCTCCCTTCATTCTTCTCCCTTCTTTCCTCCCTCCCTCTCTTTCCATGTATCTCTTTGCAAAGAAAAACAAAAAAAGAAAACAAGATAACACAAAAATAAAGCAAGAAGAGGTAATGTACCTACCTCAAAGGCCTGAAGATGAAACCCTTTGTACCTTCTCTTTGCACCTTCCCTCCCTTCTCCGTTGCACACTTCTCTTTCTTCTTCATATATAGCGGCGGCGGCATGGTGATGAGCTCCCTCTCTCTCTCTCTCTCTCTCTCTCTCTCTCTCTCTCTCTCTCTCTCTCTCTCTCTCTCTCTCTCTCCCTCTCCCTCGCAAAGCTTTAAGCTCTCTCGCTCTCTCTTTCATTCTTTCTCGCAAATGTTTTCTCGGCGAATGTTATGCTCGGGTTTTCAAAACTTTTTCCCCAGATTGGCGTCGCTATTTGCGTCGCTATTTACGTCGCTATATGCGTCGCTATTTGCGTCTCTATTTGCGTCTCTATATGCGTCGCTAATATTAGCGACGCAAATAGCGACACATATAGCGACGCAAATAGCGACGTAAATAGCGACGCAAATAGCGACGCTTTTAGCGACACCACTTTTTTGCGTCGCAAATGGCCATCGCTATTACCCCATTCCCTTGTAGTGCTAGTGTATATATAAGTTGAGGAAAGTTTTCATGGACTTAAGTAAGCACCTAGGAAATGGTATCATAAGTTTGATACCTTCATGCATTCACAGTTCTATACTTGCAGTAGTATAGATCTATGTCTTTACAAGAAGAAGGCTCGTGATGGTAGCCTTATCATTTTGGTATTCTATGTTGATGATATGTTGATTGCTTGGAGCGCTTATGATGATGAGCTAGATTCTTTGAAGATTCAACTTAAGAGGAGCTTTGAGATAAAGGACATGGGGTATGCTTCTCACATATTTGGTATGCACATTACTTGTAATCACTCAAGTACTTTGTTTCCATGTAAAGGTAAGCCATATAGATTATCCGAATCAAATGATGGAAGGGCCCAGATGGCCAAGATTCCCTATGCATCCGTAGTGGGCAGCTTGATGTATACCATGATAACCATTAGACTTGGCATAACATTTGTAGTGAAAATTGTTGCTTATTATATGGCCACACCTAGTAGGTGACATTAGATGCCATGAAGGGTATCATGAGATACCTTCAGGGCATTGCAAACTTATACCTTTGCTTGCTATGGGAGCCAGAATACTAGAGTTATGAGCTACACTAAGTTGAATTGTACAAGACATGTAGACAGTAGGAAGTCTACCTCTAGCTATGTATTTGCATTTGTTGGAGGTGTTGTTTCTCATATATCTAGGATGTAGTTGCCTTGTCTACAACCAAGGTAAAGTACATTGCAGTCCCCCAATGAGGCTTGCAAGGAGGCCCTATGGTTGGACCATTTGGTTTCGCAGATCTTGGTAAAAGGAAGAAAAAGAGAAAAAGAAGGAAGAGCAGAGAAAAGCAGAAGAGGAAAGGCGAAGAAAGGTTGGTGAAGAAGAGAAAGAACTAAGAAGGAAGGAGGAAGAGGACCTAGCTAAAGCTACACGCTGATCCATCGAACAACAAAGCAGAGCAGATGAACTGGGGAGTTTGAGCCCACATAGAGAATAAGGGCCTGGGTCAAGCACACATGTGCCGGATATTGTGCCACTCACTGTCACTGAGGGCAAGGGCAAAGCCCCAATTCACCCAATTCCTACTCTATTGGTGTCTCCCACCGAGCCAATCACCATCACCCCTAGCATCCCGACCAGTGCAGACGTATCAAATTTTGTGGCATGGATGCAGTACTTCATTAACAAGGAGATAGCCTAGGGGAAGAGCACTGAAACTACGGCTATAGGGCAAAAGCGGCCGGCCACAGACGCAGAGTCTAGGTAAGATCCTAAACGACAGAAGGTGGAGGCCTCAACAACACCTATCCAAACAACGATGTCGCCGCCAGCTAATTACGATGAATACATCGTCAAGCTACTCTCTCAGTTGGAGAAAGCTAAGGAGGAACGAAAGATAGCTGTGGCTGAGTTGGCAGCTGAGAAGGAATCAATAGCCACCTTCCAGCTTGACAAAACAAGGATGATAGCCATGCAGCAAAGGGAGATCGTAGATCTCAAGCAGGAAATAAAGGCTAAGGATGACAAGGAAGAGCACTGGAGGCAGCAACTCGAGAATGAAACACAGGAGCTGGTGAAGATGCAAAGAGAACATAAGCTCCTGATAATGCAATATTAGGAGCTCATTGCAAAAACTGCTAAAGTTGAAGAGCTCATGGCTGAGCTCAACACCAGGAATGAGAAAAGAAAGCAGGACATGGAGGAGTAGCAAGAAGAGATTGAGCACCTAACTGATCAGTTGAACTCTGAAAAAGAAGAACAGGAGAGGCTGATCAGGGAATTGGAGGACCAAGAGCAAAGGCTCATGATACTAACCCTGAAGCAAGGGGAGAGCATGGAGGAAATGAATACATAATGAAAAGAGGGTGAAGACACTGGCACGACGCCTTGCTCTGGTAGAAAAGGAAAAGATCATTGCAGAGAGCAAGGCAGAAGCCGCCCAAGTGGCCTTCGGTGCCCAACAAAAAGCCTTCCTCGACACCATCATGGACATTACTCGCCCAGAGGAGGGAGAGTCATTGGAGGTGGCACAAAGGAAGCTCAGCATTACACGCAGAGCCCTACATGCAGGATTGCAAATACCACCCCAACCTGCGGAGGTTAGGCTGATCTTGGACGAGCAACGGAAATATCTACTACTAGCCGGCCTCACCCCCCAGGAAATAGACACCCTAGGATTTGAAGAGGGAGCACAATAGGGAGACCGACAGGGAGAGGAAGCAGACCTTGAGTTTGACATGGGCAGGTTCAGAGAAGATGTAATCCCACAACCCCCCTCACTGCATGATCAGGAACAGCAACCACTCGACTTGCCCCTAAACAGACAAGCCACGCTCAAGGAGCGATGGAAAAAATTGGTGGAAGAAGCCAGAAGGCAGCTGCAGGCCAAGCCAGTCGTGCACCCATCCGCATCCCTCCCAACATGCCACGATGACCTCCCAATGCAATTCCATGCAGAGTTGGTGATCTGGGAACGACATGAAATAAAAAAGGACCCTTTTTCCTTGAGCTTTCTTATGCCTAACAGCCTGAGAAGGGTCGTGCCGATCAAAGTAATGGAGGAGGTGATCACGGCTGGTAGCCAACTGGGCCAAAAATGGCTGGATGACAGGGCAAAGACCCCCACTTTGTGGGGCACGGAGGAAGCATAGTTTTGGCATGACAAAGTGTTCGAGGTGCCGCACACTGTAAGGGGCTACAACTGCCAACCCCTCTAGAGAAGGCGAATATGCGATATCAACATGCTCGCCTGGATGGCATTTTGCAACACCCTACCCTACGAGAGAAACGACCCCACATTCATGGCGTATCCTCGTAGGGTAGGCGTGGATTTTGTCGCCACCCTCCATGGGCGGCATGACTTCCCCATCATCTACAATTCCAACGCCACCTCCTTTGAGAATGCCCTCCTTTTTGATTTAGGAAGCCTAACCGACTCCATGACTCGCTTTTTCGCAGAATTTTCCTCCTGTCTCGATCTTGCTTTTATAACTATGTGTAATTACCTTAGGCTTCTTAAGCTATTACTCAAGCAAGATCTGGCACCGTAGGAGAATGGCTTGCCCCCCCTCTTTTTTGATCCCAATGCTATTGATAGCTGCGCTATGGCACGCTCGATGATGAGAGCTAGCTTAATCCCCTCCTTTTGCCTAGCTCTCCTAGAGGACATGAGTGACAGCCAATTCACTAGGTGTAATCACCCCTTCCTTTCCACCACCTCTCTCCACGTCTGCATGAACCTGAAAGGGTACATGGAAAGCCACCAATTTTTGCGCAAATCCATCCGCCCTCCTTCCCCCCCTCGTTCAGACGAAGAGGATTAGGCCTAGCTGTCATTCATTCCACTATTTAAAAAAAAAAACTGACTAGTCAACATCACCCACTTGTAGAAGCACTTATCACCACAAAAAGCACGATCACTACACCTAGGGGTTCTCAAGTTAGGCGTGCCCGGTGGCTTCGGTCGGCTGGCTCCGCTCCTAACCCTCTAGCCCTTTTTGCTCCCCCACTTCACTCTTAGGGCCCATCAAGGGCAAGACCTACCTAGGGAGGTAACACTCATCTATGGTTAGACCTGTCACCCTAAGCTACTTGCACCGCACCTCCCTTTGCACCAATGGGGTCCTCAAGAGTGGGACATCACCCAGGCTTGCCTACGGTTAGTAGACCCACCTCCCCATTCCACTAGAACGAGCATATTGCACTAACACAATAAGGCAGACACTCCCCTTAGGTAGAGCACCGCACCTTCTCCTTCAGGCACCCCAAAAGCGCCAAACCACCAACTTCGAAGGCCCTTGTCAATCCATGACATCCAGTTAGCTGCTCCGACAAACATCATTCTTAAGCTTTTATAAGCACTTGAGTTTACATGTGGCCCTCACCCTTACACCACCCCAACACCGAAGTGCCATGGGACTGGCACCTGTCTAGGAGGGGGGTAATGTTAACCCCAAGTCGAGATGGCATAAAAATGAAGGAAAAAGCAAAAGGAAGAAGGAAAAAGAGCAAAGACACGCAGGCGGCCTCTAAAGATGAACCGGGGCAAAAAGCGCAACTTTAAATGAAAAGGTGCCTCAAAAAACTCGAAAAACTCTTGTAAAAGAGCGCTAGGCTCCCTCCTGTGCCAATTGTAAAATATTAGATGGGTGTAGGCTAGAGGCACAAGGCTAGAAGAAGGAAATGGAAAAAGGACCTTGCCACAATGGCCGATTATGTAAAAAAGGGATGGGTGCCCATGGGATTTTAGGGCTTGTATATAAAGTTCAAAAAGTGAATGAAAGCTCATTCTTTGGTGTGTGGCTAACAAGAGCTCTCTTCTTCTTCTCTTCTCCTCCTCTTCTTGCTTGTGTGTGCTCTTGAGAGAGGGAGTGTGAGAGTGTGAGTGTGTGAGAGTGAGGGATCAAGAGGGTGAAGCTCTTCACCATCTCCTCTTCTCTTCTCTTCTCTTTTCTTGCACGCACAACTATGGAGGATGGAGCTTGGAGATGGAGGAGGCTTGAGGATGCTTGAGCTAGCATCTAGGATCGTGGAGCTACCGAAGTGTGTGAGGGAGGAGGCTACTCATATCGACATTAATGTAAGCTCACTACACTCGTAGGATCGACGCCGCGTCGGCTAGGTGAGAGATAGCCATTAGAGCTCGCTCGAAACGCTTGAAACAATAAGCGGTCCATGGGTCTTGGCGATTGAGCGTGAGCTCCCACTACATTGACTGAGCATCCCTATGGTGGACTGTTATCCGCAAAAGCATTGATTGTCCTACTACTTGGGAGACTTTCCAAAAGAAATTTTTGTAGAATTTCTTCCACCCCAATGCCATGAAAAAGCAATCAAACAATGGGATCTTTTGCAACAAAGGGATCGTGAGTCTATTTCACAATATACCAAGCATTTTTGGAATGCTTTATTGCAACTACGAATGCTTGAAGATGTACATGAGGTAACCCATAAACGCAAGTTTATGTCTGGCTTACTTGGACATTTTTATGCGGAGGTCAACATGTTCAAGCCAACGACTCTCGAAGATGCAATTTCCTTGGCCCATGACATTGAAGACAAAATTCGAGGATGAGAGAAGCGACCACAACAATTTCAAAGTAATGGTAACTTTGGTTCAAAATAATTCAATTCAAATTTTTGAAGATTCAATCAAAGTCGTTTCCTTCCATCTTCATTCCGTAAATCTTGGACACGACCATCTGCTTTACCATCAAACACAAATCCAAACCCTAAGCCATCTCTCCAGTCAAATCCCAACATTCCTAAACTTCCTACTATTACCAATAATGTATCCAAAGCCAAACCCATAGTCTGTTACAAATGTCATCAACCTGGACATCTAGCAGCCAATTGTCAATTCAAAAAGCCAACTGTTCATATCAATTATTTGGGAGCGACAGAAGATGTAGAACATGAGGAGATGTCGGATTTCACGAAACACGATGATGACATTGGTACTACTTTAGATATTTTACCAAGTATGCCAAATCCCCATTCTTTATTAACGATGAAATGTCTTGTGCATGGTAAAGAAAATAATGTTTTACATGATGATGGGAGCACACACGACTTTATTTCTGCAAAATTGGTCAAAGAATTGAATTTACATACTGTTTCTAGACATTATTGCATCAAGGCTGCATTCTTAGGCACTAGATACAATGGAACACAAGAGGTGCATGACTTAGAAATTAAAATTTGTGATTATATTGAATGTAGAAATTTCTTAGTTGTGCCTTTGCAGTCTAGTGACATTATCTTAGGAATACCTTGGCGACATCAGTACAATCCTGATATAGATTATTCCACGCATTCAATGAAAATTCATTCTAAAGGGAAACAAATCACATTGCATGGTATACACACTTTCAATAATTTTCCATTGCTTAGTCATACTTAGGCTAAATGTGCATTACGAAAAGTAGCAAATCCTATTTAATATGGGTGAATGAAATCGAAGCTAAAGAAAATCAGATGCATCCTAGGCACGCACAATTTCTTTCTCAATTTCAGGATTATTTTGCTGCTGATTTACCACTTGGATTACCACCTGTACGTCCTGAAGATCACAAGATAGACCTAATTCTTGGATCACAACCACCATGTAAAGCACCATATAGACATAACCAAATTGAACAGAAAGAAATTCAAGCCCAAATTGAAGAATTGTTAACCCGAGGACTTATTAGACCTAGTAGTTCTCCATTTGGTGCACCTGTCTTATTAGTGAAGAAGAAAAACAATACCTATCGCATGTACATTGATTATCGTGCCCTAAATAAAATCACTGTTAAGAATAGATATCCGATTCCTAGGGTAGATGATCTTATGGACAAGCTACAAGGATTTGCCATATTCAGCAAGATAGATCTTACATCTGGATACCATCAAGTAAGATTGGACACATTTGATATATTCAAAAGTGCATTTAGAACACAATTTGGACACTATGAATTCTTGGTTATGCCTTTTGGTTTAACTAATGCACCAGCCACATTCAGTTGTATGATGAATCACATATTTTTGAAGCATCAGCATTGTGTCATTGTTTTCTTTGATGACATATTGGTTTTCAGTAAGAATGAGAACAAGCATTATGAACATTTATCTTTGGTTTTTAAATTATTAAAAGAGAATCACTTATATGCCAATCCAGAAAAGAGTGAAAATTTCCAAACAGAAATTGAATATCTAGGATATATTGTTTCATCTGTAGGTATTAAAGTTGACCCTAAAAAGATAGAAACAATTTTGAATTGGCCGATGCCAAAAAATGTGCATGAATAACGTTCTTTCTTAGGTCTTGCTAGCTTTTACAGAAAATTTGTGAGAAATTTTTCATTGCTTGCATTACCTTTGACAAAACTATTAAAGAAAGGCATTGTGTATCATTGGTTTGACAATCAACAAAAGTCCTTTGATTTACTGAAACATGCTTTAACTCATGCTCCTGTATTGCAATTACCTGACTTCAATAGACCATTTTTCTTAGTAGTCACTGATGCTAGTGGAACTAGAATAGGAGTAGTCCTTATGCAAGATTCTCATCCCATAGCCTACTCTAACTGCAAACTTAAATCCTCTGAACTTAAGTATTCTACCTATGATAAGGAATTGCTAGCTGTAGTACAAGCTTTATGTCAATGGAAACATTATTTAATGGGATCTGAATTCATGATTAAAACTGATAATCAACAAAGCATTAGACATCTCCTTAGTCAACCACAAATATCTGACTGACACATTAAATGGACTACTTTTATTCAAAGTTTTCATTCACTCATACAATATCAACCTGGAAAAGAGAATGTTGTTGCCGATGCTTTAAGTAGAAGGCCGACTTTTCATAATATTTCTGTGATATCTTTTGACTCTCTTCTCCCTATGAAAGACACTTATGACTAGGACCCTACTTTTCAAGCTGATTGGAATAAACTAGTTGCAAATAATGGGATTCCTATTGATTCATTGTCTTACACTGATGGATTTATTTTTTATGAAAAAAGATTATGTGTGACTGTTCCATTTCGATCATTTGTTTTGCATGAAACTCATTGTCCCCCATACCAAGGCCATAGAGGAATTATTTTTACTTTGGGTACACTGATTGAAGATTTTTATTGGCCACACATGGAAACTGATGTATCTAACTTTGTATTTGAATGCTTAATTTGTCAAAGAGTTAAAAGACACCATGGTAAACAATATGGTTTATTAATGCCTTTACCAATTCCAGAACGACCATGGGAACAGATTTCAATGGATTTTATCACTAGTTTACCTAATACTAAAGCTAATCATGACATGATTTGGACTATTGTTGATAGATTTAGCAAACAAGCATATTTCATTCCATGCAAGAAAACATTAACTGCATCTCAAGCTGCTCAATTGTTCTTGAAAACTGTTTTCACTAGTCATGGTTTACCAAAAGTTATTATTTTTGATCGTGATTCTAGATTCTGTAATAATTTTTGGATTAATTTGTTTGTTAATTTAAGAACAAAGATCGATTTTTCATCTGCATTTCATCCTGAAACAAATGGCCAAATAGAAGCTACTAACAGTACCATATTAAATCTTTTGCGTGCATACACAATTTCAAAACCACAAACATGGGATACACATTTACATTTACTTCAGTTTGCATACAATAACACACCACATATAGCTATACAGAAAGCACCATTTGAAATTATTTATGGATATAGGTTACCTACACTTGTTACATCATTGTCAAACAAAGTTCAAGCTACTGATGATATTGCTAACATGCATGCTACTATTTTTGATGAAGTTAAAGATATGATTGCCAAAGCCTAGCAACCATACACAAAACAAGCTAACGAGAAAAGAAAAGCTATGAGTTTCAAAGTTGATGATTATGTTTGGTTATGAATTGAAAAGCGAAGATTACAAAGTGTTGACAAACACCCTGTTGTAAAATTAGCCCCTAGATTTTATGGACCTTTCAAGATCATCCACAAAATCAATGACAATGCATTTAAACTAGAATTACCACAACATTGGAAAATTCACAACACTTTTCATATAAGTTTATTATGACCTTTTAAAAGACAATTACCTGTACACCCTATATATGAAAACCCTCCTTTGCTAGAAGAAGAAACTGAAATCCTTGAACCTGAAACTATTCTAGATACTGACTTTATGACCACTAGAACTGGCTGTAGATATTCTAGATATTTGGTTAAGTTTAAAAATCATCCTGTTGAAGAGGCCCAATGGATGCACACTTGAGACCTAAGTGCTTACTCCACACTGCTGGCTCCACATTGAGCTAATAGTAATTGAGGACAATTGCTATCCCACCCCAGGGGTATGATGCCAAGAGGCATATTCCACGGTGGATTCCGTAAAATTTTATCTATTGCCAGGGCTTATACACAAGGTGGATTCCTTGTGCGAAAAGTTGATGGGGACGCCTGTCCTTTTCGGGCATCTTGTTAATTTAATGTGCAAGTGGGTGATTCCATAGCGGGTGATTTCGCAAAATACATATTTAAATTAATAGACGTTTATGAGTTTATAGTGCGCACTCGTAATAAATTAAGGTTAGGATTGAGTTCTAACCAATTTATTTATTTTATAGCTGAAGACTGCTAGGAATTCACTTTTGTCGGTTTAATTTTATTATTTTCTAACAATTGTGAATGCTTCAGTTGATGTGTAGAACAGGCAGTGGTGGTGTTGAGAAGCACTGGATGATAGCATGTATTCAAATTATTATCATTTTTGATGGGCGCGCATCTTAGGCATAGCGCCAATATTTTGACGCGCTTATTTATTGAAGCGCTTGACATTTATTTATTATTTTTATATGTTCATGGATGCACGATTTAAATATTTGTATTGGACATTGTATTTGGGTACCGCCTGACTCCTTGGGCGCCGAATAGCTTTAATTCTTTAGTGGGACAAAAGCAAACACAAAAGCTAAAGAGCGCTAATTGTAAATTGGGCTATTTTTTGAGCTTGGAGATGAATACTATATCAAATACATGCTTTGTGGAGTGCTCACACAAGGCATGGGGGGAAATTGTACCCAATTAGTCTCTTGCTTCATGTCATGCAAGCTTTCTTCCTTGTTCTTTGTGCAAAAGTAGAGTTCTTTTGTTCTTGGGGACCTTCCGGCACTCACTACGTGCGCATATAGCGTCCGATCTATGTACCAGGGATATAGAATTAGAGAGCATAAATAAACATCTTTAGATGGTATGGGAGACCATGGATTTAAAGGATTGACCTTTTGAGGATTACACCCCCCCAACCCCCCCCCCCTCCCCCCCTCGCAACTTGAGTCATCAGGTTGATTTTTGATGAAGATCACAAGGAGACTAGAAAAGAGGAGGATGGAGAGTACATTCATGGAAAGATCCTAGTCTATCATGCACATAACAAATAAAGAGGAGCCTATATAGATATCCCATTTCCTCTTTGAATTTCCAAGATATGGGTGAGGAATAGGTGCATCATGTACAAATAGAGGATCCTGATCAAAGTGATGTACCCATGGGATGGGGAGGGAATTTGCAAGATACTAGGAGTAGAGATGATACACTAATTTGAATCAGAGGCATGAATTTTCTAGATCAACTAGAGAGAGTGCTAGTTGGTAGCCTTGCAATTAGAACCTTTGAAGGTGATGATGAGTTAAAGCTTGAGCCAAAGGACGATGATGAGAGTCTCATCAAGAATGGACCTTTATTATTGGACTCAAAGGTAGAGAACACGAATCTTCATTCTATGCATTGACTAAGGTTGGTTAGTTATGATAATGGATCCAACATGAGATAGAGGGGCTTAGATATGGCTTGGGGTATGCAGGAAACATCATCAACCCATTGCATGCTTTTCATAGGCCCACAATCTTTAATCCTAATGGTGAACCCATACATAGGAGGCAACAACATGTAACTTTTGCATGGAACCCAATAGATAGGGGATCTCATGAGTTTGTTGCATAAGAGCCCACCATGCTTGAACATGGGGCAAAAGCCCAACACATGTAAGGTTATTTAGGGTTGGCTTGGGATGCAAGGGATACCAGTACCATTGCCATGGATTCTTAAAGGGACTTATCACTTCTTTTTGGGCTATGATCACTTGGTACATTGCTTATCTGCTTCATATTTCCCTTATTAGACATCACCTTATGTTTGGTAGGTTTTGAGAATGAAATATTTAAGGTAGGGATAGTTTGTAGTATCAAAACCAAATTTAAGGCCTATGGTCCTCTTAAGACCTTAGAGCTTGAATTAGGTGTTCTAGCACTTTGGCTCATAAGATTTTGCCTTTTATAGGAGTTGACTTACCTTCAATGCACATTAGGTCAATTGAGTCTTTAAGCTAAAGTTTCATAAGGTGGTTTAGGTCATTACATGTCATGTACTCATGTTTAAGCAATGAATTAATTATTCAAAGGCCCTAGTCAAGAAGTGGGCATTATTCAATCATTAGAAAAGGATTTTGATCATGTTAGCAAGTTTCTTCTTTACAAAATGATGTCTACTATAAGCTTTGATTCTTAAATTATGAGTCTCATTACACAATTAGTTTTGATGGGGTTGTAAGTAATAGTACTCAATGGAGGATTGTTAAAAATAGAATGCTTCCAATAGTTCCCTTAGACAAGGGTGTTATTCTCTTCGGTGACTCATGTGATGATCCTTATTTGATGTGTTTGTGTGATCAATGGTGTGGAATATACTCGAGAAAAGAGTTTGATGGCTTTCCAATAGTGTTTGTTGCTTGCCTTCACCATACAAGTGCCAAGAATTGAGAGAAAAATAAGAAGAGAACAAATTGCACAAGAGAGAGAAATCCAAAACTTGCATGACACAAGAATAACTAGCATGGGTGAGAACCTTCCCCATGCATGTATTTATAATATTAAATTAAGCTTTTGTGCTCAAAATACATTGAAAGCATCCTTTCTTAGTTCTTGATTTTTCTCACCTTGCACGACTTACTTTTGTGCAAATAAATCAAAACACACTTTATTCTAATAGCTTTACCAAAATAATATTTTTAATTCACTAATAAATACATCAAAATAAATCTATTGTGCATGTGCACACACAAAGTCATTGCTTTAATAGGTGCAATCATTGTAACATAAAACTCATCAATTTACTTGATATCGATCTTGCACAATGTGACCAATGCCACATGTTTATATATGTGGCAAGTCACGATTGTCGAGGAGTAATTGTCCTTAGTTAGGTTCCTGGAATAAAGTACTCAAAGAAAAAGAATTAGTATAAAGTCTAAAACAACCAATACAACAAAGTGAAAATAATCAAGCCAAAAACATAAACAACTCAAGTATTCCATCACCCACATATCACACATTCTAGTATCCCATACCACTAGAATATGGAATTTGTATCATATTCTGATAACTCAGAATATCATTGGTAACTTATCTCAAGAAAATCAAGCTTCAAAAAATTTTAAGTTCCATAATAGATATGTGCCAATGGATAGGGAAAATACTTGAAAAGAGAACCAACATCAAATCCAAAACAAAGAGTTATCCATCATGAAAAATTAACAACACAATCAAGAAGGAAATGTTTATCATGCAAGATAAATACATGGTTGAATTGTAAAATGCATCTTTAATGCTATTTTTGTGAATACTAGTGCTCCTTGAATATACCCTGGAAGATATTATAATAGATGTTGAGTTGAAAATGGGTATTATAGTCATTGGAATTGGTAACTTCTTTGCATAGCTTTAGACAAAAGACTTGGATGAAGAGATAATAAATTTGTAGCCATGAAGTTGTAGATGAAGAGATAAATATTTGTGGCCACTAGTGTAAGTAATAAGGACTTTGAAAAATATTGCTTTGAGTAACAACTCGTGCAATTTCAGTAATAACTGCACCCTTGCTAAATATATGTATATGAAGGTATGCACTAGTTGTGCCAAAAAATAGATAATAAGAGAAACACCACCTTGAAGAAGTCCATCCATGACATAGAAAAGCTTGTGAATAATAATAATAGGAAAGAAGCATAAAGACCTCATTATTTGTCCTGAAAGCATGAAAACAACTTGTGAGCAATATTTTCAAAAAAATATGACCAAAAAGGAGAAAACTCCCTTCTTTGTGTGTATTAGAGTTCTATATGTTCATTCATAGTTAGAACTGAAGGCCTTATAGAGTAACATGCTTTTAAAAATCCCATAGAAAGAAAAACCCAAAAGAATAGAAGCCCTTCGATGGACTAGTAGTTGCAGTATATCTTCCATAGTATGCAAAAATGACCCTTTAGTGAAGTCCATAGAAATAAATTTCCTAGCATGTATACAGGAACATGCTTACTAAATTTAATCAGCCTTCACTGCATAGAAACAGAAGTGTGGGTAGAGCTTCATGAGTGCTAAAGAGTAAACTCTAAAATCTTGTGCAAGAACTCTCCCTTGGTGAGGCAAGAAGGTAATGTAATTGGGGGGTGTAGTGGAAAAGGGGAGTTAAGAAGTAACACCCCTCCCTCTTCTCTTAAAAATTAGAGCTCATTTAAATAAGCTCTTGAAAAAAAAACTTATAAGATTTAGCTTATAAATCTTAAAGCTTATAAAGCTTTAATTGTAAGAAATTCAAGGGTGCCTCCCAATAGAGGATTTGGGTAGAATGGCATAGACAACAATAGCTTGTGGATTCTTCGATGGTAGTAGGGAAACATGCGATGAATTCTGTGCCCCTCAAGGGGGGCTAATGGTTGACTATCCCCCTCACTTTAGAATAAATGACCGCTTGCCTTGACATTTTTATGTTTCTATAAGCTTTACAAAGGTTACAGTTTAAGACATTTAGCTTTGTACTTAATAAATCTTATAAGCTCTTTTTAAATAATTACAAACTATATGTGAAATGTTGAGATGAAACACACGTTGTCGATTGGATTGTGTGGTGGAGATGGTGCAATCGGGAGGAACTGATGGTAGTTTTGGACATCCCATTAAGACAAAATCACATTCTCTCCCAAAAACCAATGTATAGGTGCTAGCTTCCTTTGCATAATGGTGCGGCCATGCAGTAATAGGCTTGTAAAGCTGAACAAGCCTTACTGTAGTAGAGGTTGCCTTGGAAAAGGGAATAATGATAATCACATTGATGAAATAAATGAAAAGCTTATACTACAAACTAGTGGATAATGCTCTTAACCAATATGCAAAAGTACGCTCCTTGATGATGTTGATAATGAAATCTTCTAAGATGGATGTATGCCTTCAGTTTGATATTGATAGATTGATAAATGTTGTTAGAATTTACTGTAGCTTTGCACAAAATTGAAGAAAATTTCATAGGACCACTAATTGTAAAAGTGTAGAGTTCAAAGATAAGAATGCAAGAGAGACCAATTGGGTATAATCATTCCCCCATGCATTAGGAGGGTACTCCATGATGCATGCATTTAAAAAAATTTAGATTATCCTCTTGCCCAAAATATATGCTAAACCTCACTTTTAAGCTCTCGCTTTGCACAAATATTTTTTTCCAAAACTATGGCTTAAAATATCAATCTACAGTCTATCTTAATATTTGTACATCAAAATGATATGTAAGCCTTTCTTAGGTTTTGTTAGGCTTTTAACAAATAAGATGCCAATAAATAAATTACTCGTATGCCCATACAATAATCATGCACTCAGAAGCCCTTACAAAAAAACAATAAATCCACACTATGAAGTATTCATAAATAAATAATCATTGTGTACTAACTTGCACTCCACTCAAAAATAATAAATCCACATTAATGAAATATTCATAAATAAATAATCATGGTATACTAACTTGCATTCCACTCAAAAATAATAATCTACCAATCATTGTAATATAAAACACAATAATTTACTTGACGTCCACCTTGCACAAGGCAATCGATGCCACACGTTCACACATGTGACAAGTCATGATTATGTGGCAAATCATCAAATAAAAATTCACTTAAAATAAATAATCAAATCTATTTTTCATAACACCGTAATATTTTCTAGGGTTTTAAAAAACAATTGTCCTTAGTTTGATGCCTCCAGGAAAAATATACAAGGGTGGCTAACCACGTGCTAGTGTTACCTACTACGATGAATCTGCAACGTCGTATTGCTACCTTTTGTAGCAAATCAACACTATAAATTTCCATGGATTTTACACAAAACACTATCTACTATGGTGAATCTGTGTCCATTGGATATTTAATGTGATTGTGAGTGGTAGACATCAATTAGATTATCATATTGTAGAGTTTGCGTTGATATTTGAATCCATTGTCATTCCTCCACATAATGATTTTTGTACTTAACTGGATACCTTTGGTATGGATTTCTTATGCAAGTAGTAGTGTGGTCATGGTCAAGGATTACTTTAGGAAAGAACACAAATTTGGGTATTGGCCTCTAACAAAGGATGGTCATCAATAAGAGGAGTAATTGGAGGTGTTCACTTGAATGGTTTCAATCAATTAATGTGAAAAGAATCATGTATTTGCTAATGAGGAGGGATTTCTAATCTGAATGCAAAGGTGTTCCCTTGAATGGTTTCAATAAATTATTGTGAAAAGAATTATGTGTTCGCTAACAATGAGGGATTTCTTATCTAAATGCAAATTTTTGAAGCTAAGTTGAACTTTGGATGCCTTTCAATGTTTTTAGTCTCCTCTTTTCAATCAAGAATTGTAGTATAGCTATCTTCATAAGTAAATCTAGGAAAATAGTATATCAAATCATGATTGTATTGCTTCGGTAGGTAGATTATAGTCTAAATGTATTGTTGGATACCAAAGTCAATCGAGATTATTGGGTTTTGATAGTAAAATTTTAGCATAGATAGTGGTTAGAGCATCAATTATTGGGACAAGCAATGACCAGAATATTTCTTATCATAGACTTTCTCAAGAAGGGCTTAGCTAGCACTTGGATATGTATAGATAGTGATAACATAAATATTTAGTAACCTAAACATTTAGATTGTTGATGAGATTAAGGATTACCCTCCTAATAGCCAATATTCATAAATTAAAAAAAATTCACAATCCTTCAAACAAAGACGAACCATGTACACTTTAGAAATACATATATTTCCCAAGGTAACACAAAGATATGAAAACATAGCCATGGTATGCAAACAATGCAATACAACTTTTAGACACAATAAATGAATAAACTAAAGAATATGCCCTTGGGAAAAACACTCAATCCCAATCACAATGCTCAACATACTTTTGAGAGATGCAAAACTTAATTTACATGAAAAATCCTCTTTCTAAGAGAACTTTGAATGGTTTCTTTTATTGGGATAATGCATTCTAAGGCTAAAACTTATTAATAGTTTTCAATATACCAAACCTTTTTAAGGTTCTAATCCCTAGGTTTTCTTGGCCTTGATGTAGTATAAAGTCCTGTTGTTATGTGTTTAGTAAAAATAAGAAATCCACTACCTTCATATTTGCTATCTAGTAATGAAAGAGTTGATATTTGCATCCTAACTTAAGAAAAAAAATTATTTAGTTAGTTTACTATAGTGAACCCTCACTTGATTCTAGGTTAATAATTTAATTTGGTTAGAGGAACTAATACAAAATCAACTAACCTTAGGTGGCAATGAATACCAACAATAATTTTAAAAGCAAAACTTGGATTTTATTTGAAGGAGAAATAATGGGTGGAATCTCATGCATTAATGCCACAGGCTAAAGAATGTCTATTGGGTTAATAGGTTTTATCAATTCGATCCTTGGTTTTTGAAGCTTGCATGCGTCTGTGGCTTCATGTGTGAACATGGAATAACATCGAACCTCTTTGATGCAAGCGCAACTTCTTTGGATGTCAGAAAGGTAATGAGTAGATACCCTAATGGGAAAAGGGGCTTATGTCTAAAAGGGCTTATAGAATGGCTCTCCCCCCCCCCCCCCCCCCCACCCCCCCGCCTCTCTTTCTTTAAATCGAGCACTACTTAGAAAGGAAAAAAAAGCTTTGAAGTGTTAATGGTAAATGCTTAAAGCATAATAGTAAAGCCGGAGCCGAGAAGAAACAACACGTGTAGTCATAGAAAATAGGAGGCTCAAATAGCCACCCATGAAAATGGCGCAATTAGATTGATGGTTTGCCAATCGATCTCTTCCATTCAATTTGGCAAAACCACTTACTCCGTTGCAAACTGGTTTATGGGTAGTTTTGGATAGATTCTTATGGTATAAAGAAGAAGAAATAAGTATTTGAATAGGACTTTTGATGAAACCTTTTAAACTTTTCACCCTTTGTTATCTTGGAAGTAGAAAACTCTAAACTTTAGGCCATAAACCATTATAGAAAGCTTTTGTCCAATGGTTATTAGGGTGATGTTTGATGTAGATGGTGGGGTAGCCTTCAAGATGGATGTATGTCTCTTCTTTGATGTTGACACACAAACCAATCACCTTATTCTAATACCAATGTTGCTATCTTTACCATAAAATTGCCAATAATTGAGAGAAAAATAAGAAGAGAACAAAAAGAGAAGAGAAGTCCAAAACTTGCACAATGTAAGAATGGGTACAAAATTCTCCCATGCATATATTTATAATATTGAATTAAGATTTTGCGCTCAAAATGCATTGAAAGTATCCTTTTTGAGTTCTTGCTTTTCCTCAACTTGCAAGCCACACGAAGTCCTTGCATTAATAGGCGTATACAAAATTTAATGCTTCCAATATTTTTCCATACTATGAAGTGCATAAATTCCACACATTAAAATTCACACTCTAGAATAATAATTCTACATAACTCCGTCTAAGTATCTACTCGTTATAATACAAAACACATAAATATCATTTCATCCATCTACTAAGCATAACGTGACCGATATCACATGCATACGTTCTCACAATAAGTCACGGATTATGTAGCAAATAGACAAAATCCACATTAATAAAACTCAATGAATATAGTTCCATAATAGTGTCTACCACAAAATGAGTAACTAATAGAGCAAGCAAAGTTTAGTCATGTAGGGATAGTAGAGCTAAGTGGTGACACAGATTGCTTCAATTGTCAAATCTACCCTAATGAGGTAACCTTTATGTTTGGAGGATTCAAATAGGTACTATTTCCATAGGTTACTATGATGCCACAAGATCTTTCATGGCAAATACAGTTGGACATGTGATGAAACTTCCACTCATGTGTTCTATTTCCTACCAAGTCTCCATGCTTTCTTTACACAATTAGTTTTTATGGGGTTGCAAGTAATATTACTCAATGGAGGATTGTTGAAAATAGAATGCTTCCACTCACTTCCTTAGACAAGGGTGTTATTCTCTTTGGTGACTCATCGAATGATCTTTGTTTGATGAGATTGTGGTAGATGGTGTGGAATAGAATCAAGGAAAGAAGTTGATGGCTTCCCTAATGCTAGGATTGGATGGTTCATCCCCTTGGATTAGGGTTTTGTGCATCTTGGGACCTTTTGACATGCTTTGTTAATAATATCCACACAAAATGGGTAATTGATAGAGCAAGCAAAGTTTGTTCATGTAGGGATAGTGAAGATAAGTGGTGACACAGATTGCTTCAATTGTCAAATCTACCCTAATGAGGTAACCTTTGTATTTGGAGGATTCACGTAGGTAGTCTTTCCATAGGTGGTACTCTACAATGTCACAAGATGTTTCATGGCAAATACAATTGGACATGTGATGAAACTTCCACTCATGTGTTCATTTTCTACCAAGTCTCAATGCTTTCTTTACAATGCATCCTTGAGTAGCACTCTATTGGTCCCTTATTGCCACTCTTTTTGGGACCTTTCATTGATATGTAGGTATACCTTATAGAGATACAAAAACACACCACCAATTTTGCATAAGATATAATTATACATATACAATTTAAACCAAAACACTATATAACTAAACTACATAAAAAAACACCTAGTGGTAGACAATTAAATGCCACTCTTTTGTTTGCTTTACGCTAGTTATATACATTACCATTGTTTGCTAGATTGTTTCCAATTTCACATCAAAACATTTTATGTTTTATGATTTTAGATTTATCATCCAAAGATTATTAAACTATAATGATTCTCTTGAATTTCTAGCGTTGTTGGTGTTTCATTAACTTGAATTAAACACAAACAGTAGAAATTCAAGGGCCATACAAATGTTAAGTCATGTAAAGAATACTATCTACATTGTAAATGGTTTCCAATCATTGTGACTCCTATGTACATGATAACATGGCTCTTGCCTTGACATAATAGTAGCCTTTAGTTAATAAAAGAAAAAGGCTTGTAAAAATGTCTTGCTTATAATACAAGGTCATTTCTATTAGTATGTGTTCTTAGTTTTAGGGTTATAAAGACACTCATAGAACTCCTCTGATCTTTGTGAATTTCTTGAGGTTGACTATTTTGATATTGTCTTTACACATGGCATTTGCTATGCTTACAACAAATCAAGCACCAGTCCTATGTCATACAACATAGTATTAATTGAAAAAAGCAATTATGGTAATGGGATAACGGGCCAACAAAGTGATACCCCCCAAAGGCAAATTGCACCCACCCTAATTTAGTAGCAATCTTGCATAAATGATGCATCATTTTTAGCCAGTTGAAGCTATGGTATAAATTCTTTTGTATTAAACCAATGTTTAATATGAGTCACAAAATGAATCCATGTAACATTTGTTATATTTTAAACTTTGTATAATGTAAAAAACAATGCATCCTTGAATGTCACTTTATTGGCCCCTTCTTGTGACTCTTTCCTAGGTCCTATTAACTATGTGTACAACATACAAATTTGAAAATGCCCCAAATTGTTCTATTCCAACTAGCTCCATTCTTGAATACAACAAAAGCAAATTTATGCCTCTGGGAAGGAATATTTGTAAACATGAGGTTTCTAACTATTGTATGGGAATATTTCAGATTGAGAGATGGGGTGGGCCCTTCACACCCTAATTTTTGTTCTTATGTCTCTTGTACCCTCTACCAATAGACATTTCCTTTCACTTTTAAATTATCACCCATGCAATCCTTGCATGATTACTAAAGGTGTTGACAAAGAGCTACTAAAAACATTGCAAATATTATTGCTCTAATTGTAGCTCTTTTGCACTTGTGAGGTATATTGCTCTTCTTTAAATACTCTAAAAAGGCCTTTGAAGAGAAAATCTTATCCACAAAGGTATCTAGCCTTGCCCCTTTGACAAATATTACTCATTCAAATGTAACAATCCTAGTTTTTCATACTCGTTTTGCAAGTGATAAGCAATGATAACTAGCAATGTGTGAATCTTTATGTACTTTATATTGCATTGTAGTACTAGCCTTACCCACCTTATACCTAAGTGAGGAGGGTGCGACACATGTGTGCACAATATGTAGACATCATACATGCATGCATGCATATCTTTGTGCATCCACACAATAAATATGCTATGCAAAGACTAGTCATGTCAGCATAAGTTCCATTTTTATGATGTCAAATGACACTTCTGCATTGAGTTAACAATGCTACACTGTTGTATATGTGTAGAACATAAGCAGGATTATGTTGGAACATTTTTTCACATAAGATGGTAGTTGTCATGAGCTACATAGGCTATTTCAATACTTGAACTAAGTTTGAATCTAGAGCAAGGTGTTAAAGTTCCATCCTTCAACAAAAGTCATGCCTTCATTCACCAAATAGGCCATCAACTTTACACCTTAACATTAAGCCCTTAGAAATCATTTTGCCCACTAATGATCCAACATCTTAGCTACATATGTGCTACAAGTATTTTCTTCATGTTATAAGCTAATTAACACAAAGCATCTCTCTAGGGCTAACAAAAAGGCCAAAAGACTACTCTACTTAGCAGTTTATGCTAGGTGTTATTGGAACACTCACTTCATATTTTTGGAAGTATCTATAACTTCTTTGAATGCAAGGAACCTTCAAAGCATTGGATCTTTCACCCACACTTCCTATTGCATGTTTTGTTTGGCATTGCCTATTAGAGACCACACATATATGAATTGGAATAACAAATGATTTGCTAGAATGAATGTACAAAGTCTTTTTAGTTTTCCACTTCTTTGTGCTAAATACCTCAAGTTTGTGTCGGGGATGTTAGAAGATTTTCCACATGCATTTCATCTTCATAGGGTAAATTGGCCCTTTGTCTTAGTTAGGGTATAACACCATGGATAACATCTGTAAACAAAGGTCATGTTAGGAATAGCAAAATAAGACACACTTTTTTGTAATGCCACATTTTTCAACCACAACAAATATACTTGTAAAAGAAACATTAAGAAGTGCTACATGCATATCAACTCCAACACATGCATCAAAATGTCAACACAACTTTTTCCTTCCATTGTAAGATGATATCAAAACATGATAACACATCAATGTGCTTGCAAGAAACCAACAATTTGGAGATTCCATACACACTCTCTAATAGTTTGAAGAAATGTATTTTTAAAGATGTTCATCCTATCTCATTCACTATATGCGAAAATGCTAACATCATGGTAATCATGAAACACATTTTACTAAGTGTGAAACATGTTTTGCTAATGAAGTGTTTTAGTACAGATTGTTTCACCTTTTTGTTTGGGTCAAAGGAAAAGAAGCAATTTCTATTAGGCTACTATTGTAAGCTTCTCAACATGCATTTTGTCACAATGTTGGACTAACATATGTATAGTTTTCCAAAGATGCAAATGTATAGCAAGATTTTGCCATTAAAAGTGAAGGTAGAAAGCCTCAAAGTCCTTTATATTGAGGAACATAGAGCATCTAAGAGACCCACTGTATATAGAGTGTAAGGATGTGATATGAGTTTGATAATCCCAATGTATCCTCCAAATAAAGCCTTCCCAATGACTACAAAATGTTGCTTGTAAAATGTTCATGGATCCACAAGCTATTGTGTGTGCGTAGGGATTATTTTATGGATTTACTTGGGTCGCAATTGGCCCCTTTGGACAACATCATAACAATCCACTCTATGCTTTAAGAGTTGGTCAAGGATGTGGTTCTACTTGATATAGTGGAGAAGTTAGATGTAGACATTCTAAGGATGAGGTAATGGAAGTGTTCTTGCATTTACCTAGGTAAAAACCCAAGTTGGATGGCCTTACTAATGAGTTCTTTGTGACACATGCAAATCAATTAGTAGCACCTTTGACCATTATGTACGTATTATGAAGTTCTACTTGATATAATGGAGAAGTTAGATGCAAACATTCTAAGGATGAGGTAATGGAAGTGTTCTTGCATTTACCTAGATAAAAGCCCAAGTTGGATGGCCTTACTAATGAGTTCTTTGTGACACAGTCAAATCAACTAGTAACACCTTTGACCATTATGTATTAGGAAGTTTGGGTGATAGGAAATATGCCTCCCTCTCGGAAAGAGGGTGCTACAAATTTGATTCTGAAAGTGCCATTACCTTCTGATCTTAAGCATTGGAGACCTATTTCTTTGATGGGCATCATGTGTAAGATCTTTACAAAAGTATATAGATTGCATGGGCACCTTCATGATATTATGCACCTTGCTCAATATGGATTTATCAAAGAGAGATGTATTTTGTATAATATGTGGAATGCACAAATGAGGATTGATTATGCACACCACACAAATCAAGAATTGGTAATGATTCGGTTAGGACTTGAAAAAGCACTCAATTATTTAGAATGGTCTATTGAGCCTAGCTTATGAAAACAATGGGATTTGATCTTAGAATGTCTCATTTGATTTACATGGTTAGCACAGAGTTTATTCGAGGATGTGCATTTTGAATTCTAACCTTTGGAGTTATTACATTGTGCATATGTGAGCTCCACATGTGAAGTGCAAAGTTAGTTAAGTGATTGTGAATACCTTAGTAACCCAAGTGATTAGTGGGTGACATTGGCAAAAGTTATACAAAGTTATGCCAGATAGGTACTTGTGGGTGCCTAGTGTTATGTCTAGGCCATCAATTTGGCCATTAAATGTCCAATGGTGACATTGGAACTAGGCATTAATTATTTAATCAACACTAGTCCTAGGCCAATTAATGTGTGGGACAATTTGATGTGCAGTGGAGGTTAGCACAATTAATGTGAATGGGCACTAGCCAATTCTTGGCCAAGGTCAAATGGTTAATTAATTAATTTTAAAAAATAAAAATTTAAGAATTAATTAAGTTTTGAATTTACTTTTGGAAGGCTAGTAAGTGGCAAAACAAGCTCCTACTTGTGAAAACCTCCCATCCAATTAGAGGAGGGTTATCTAGTGGATGGTTGAGGGTCATTATAACATTCAGAGGTTGAGAGAGGAGGGAGTAAATGTTGGATGAGCTCTAAGAGAGGCAACATCTACTTGCACAATGTGACAGGACAAGGGTAGTAGATTTCCTTCTCCACCTTGGTGAGAGGTGGTAGTAGAAGAGGAGGGCTCGCTAGTCAACTTACCCCCCTTTTGATGTTGTTAGAGCAATTAAAATTGCCATTAAAGCTATCAATTAAAATATACTCTTCTTAGTTGATTTTCTCTCTTGTCTAATTTAAGCTTGGGGTGGAGAGCAATTAGCCCTTAGTAGTTTTCTCTTGTCTACCAATTAGCTCTCAATAGTTCTCATCCAGTTCAAGCTTGGGGTGAACAACAATGATAGAAATTGCTCCTAAAATCCTAATTTATAGCAAAAATCACGGTTTACTAAAGACTTTGACCTTGAACTAGTAGCTCAAGGCAAGATATTTGTAGTAGCTGATTCTCATATTATTGTGGCCTACATGCAAGAGTCTTTGATCCAATATATGCCCAAATTGTTGTACTATCGAGGGGCAAATTGTGCCCAATTAGAGTTGGTATTTTATGATAGTCCATTGTATTGAATTTGAAGAGGTATTAGACTATATCTCTTTGCACTTTAAATTAGCAGCTAGTTCAAGCTTAGGGTGAAGCACCTCAAGGCAATATATTTACAGTTGAACCAATGTGTAGCCCACTCTCAAATTATTGTAGCCTACATGTAAGGGACTATGACCCAATCTATGCCCAAATTATTGTACAATCAAGGGGCAAATCATGCCCAATTAGTGTTATTTTTTATGATAGTCCATTGCATTGAATTTGAAGAGGGATCAACCTATCTCTCTATGTACTTCAAATTAGAGAAATGCAATGAATGAAATACTGCAAGGGGTGCCAGTTCTTGGGGCCAATCGGGTTTAACTATCCAACATTAAGTGGTAAAGTGTATATTTCTAGATTTGTGTATTTCATACTTGCTATAATTTCAGTAAAATTAGGTTTATACCACTCTTGCTAGGAAGGAAGGATGGTTTCAGAGTCTTCCTCTAGAGTTATCCTTAAGGGTGGTGTTATGGAGCCTTTTACTCTTTCTTGATTTGTTAAACATGGCAGCCCTTTGAACCCTTTGTTCTTTTGTCTCAACACCCATCCTAATTTAACAATGTTGTCATAGTTGGCTACAAATGACGATGTGCTAGGCCTGCTCCTTCCTTTGGCGCAACATGTGATTAGAGAAGCTTTGATGATGACACATTTATGTTCCTAAAAGCTAACAAAGATAATCTTTGTAAAGCAGTGCAGCTATGGAACTTGTTTGCACTTGCTTTGGGGCTTCATATTAACACCTCCAAGTCTACTCCTATTAGTTGCACAGAACAAGAATTGCAAACTTTGGGATGGCAAGGAGAGGTGGTAAAAAAAGTGAATGTTTTATCCAAGATTTTGCTTGAATTGATCTTCACATGTATTGATGACAAGCTTGTATACTGGAAATTGTAGGCATGACCTTTTCATGTATGTATTAAAGTGGCCTAGACAATCATGGTGCTAATGATTTCCTATTATTTGCCACTACTTTGTTCGTGAAAGACTAGTTTGTGAGAGATCACTCAATCAATTTGCTTGATGCTCTAGAAGAAGGATCGCCTACAATTGAGAATCTCTTGGATATGTTGGAATCATATCTATACTCTGAAAAGAATGGGGGTTGAAGCCATTTCAGATATAGAGACACACATGTTTGCCCTAAATTGGACTTTATTTCAGGCTATTTGTTTTGGACACCAACCTTGGGTTTCTATTGCAAGATTCTTTCTTGAAGATCATTTCATCTTGCATGGAAATACTTGGATCCAAGCTTTTTGTGGAATGTCGTGTTGATTAGCCTACTCATCTCAAATATTTTGTATAATTGACTCAATCCATTTCATACTTAACTTATCATTAGATTCTCGTAAAGAAATATTCACAACACCATTAATATAAGACACATACTTGTGTGAAGAGAAAAAGGAGATGATACATGACAAATATAGGCATATTTTGTACCATTATGTTTAGTGGAATATGTGAGTTCAACAATAACTATAGTATCAAATGGTGAAACACTGCATGCACCCAATAACAATACATGCACAACATTGTCCTTAAATGGAAGAGTTCTTTTAGATAAGAGGGAATGGTGGAACATTCTAACATGCACAACATTGTTTGCAAATGCAAGAGCATTGTGCTCATAACTACTTTATAGCGTACTACTATCAAGGTTATGCAAATATTCTCTTCGCAAGACAAAATTTGTCCTAATCATGTGTATAATTTGGAAGCATATTTTTGTATTATACCTTGTACTTTAAATGAAATATCATGCAATCCCATATCCCATACATCCTTCACACTCCCAATTATAAGAGAAACGACATAAGTATGAGTATTGGGCACATGAGGGAAACATAGTTTCTTAACTAACATGTAGTTAATAACATTGTGAGTTGATCGATCATCCATAAGAATATAAATACATTGTATATTGATTGTGCCATGCATACAGAACAACTCATGGTAGCAAAATATGAATTTTCATGGAGAAAGGTAGTGAAGCAACACTCATGCTCATAATCTTGGTGGCTACCTTGTATAGCAAAGTACTTAGAACAAGCCTCCAAAGGAATGTACGATGATGTGCATTTCTTTTTCTTTTTCCTTGATCTTGTAAGGCTTGTTGCCCTTGAATTATGGACAATTCTTGTGCCAATTGTGGTAGTTTTGGCCATGATGCACTACATTGCTGCCAACTACCAAGGTGATTGACATACTCATACCCATACAATCAACCTTACTACCTAGTGAATATACTACAACCTTTCGAAAGGGGGGATCCATTAGCTATCCTAGCACCCAATGATTCAGAGCTAGCCATCCCTAGGATGGACATTAACCTTGCAGGGATACTTAGACCACCTGGACCCATCATAACCCATCAATTGAGCGATGCTCTGATACATTATGTAGAGGAGCTGAATGAGGAGGAGGCATAGGTGAACCCTTATGTTTGGTACAATGAAGAGGGTAAACCCACCTTGATGGATTTTAAACTAGTGCCAATGATGGCGTTGGGCAGGGGAAGAGGCAGAGGACTAGGAGGATAGGATTGGGAATCTATCACATGCTAGACTTGTGGTCACCTAGGACACATCTCTCATCTCCATGCCCTGAAAGGGAGCAAGCCAATCGAGCCGGCCTATGAAAGGGAGCAAGCCAATCGAGACAAGGTGGCCTGAGTATGGGATCACATACTTGTATGCCAAGTGCCCTAGGTAGAAACCCTCTGCTAGTTCGGCTATCATGCCATTTGTACCATTGGGGTTGTTCGAAGTTGAAATGCTTGATGGTGAAGCCATGCCAATTTTTCTTAATGTCATGACCTGAGCACAGACAAAGTAGGCCAATATTTCATTACCCTGACCAAGCAACCTCGACATAACTTTAATAGGGAAGAAGAGCTGTAGAAGAAGGAAAAAGAGGGTTGAGACAAAGGTTACGCTTAAGACAGATATTGCCACCATGTTACCAAAGGGGAAGTCACGGATGTAGAAGTAGAGACGTTGGCTCCTAAGATTACGCTTAAGATGGATATTGTCACCATGTTACCAAAGGGTAAGTAACATATGAAAAAGTAGAGATGTTGGCTCCTAAGATAGCATAAAAGAAAAGTGCCAAGATTGGAGAATATCCTGATTTGAGGCACTAATTAGAAGTGGTTGATAAGGTCAAGGAGTGGATGAGAGAAGCCGAAGCGCACCTAAAAGATGCGGAACCCATGATCAAAGACAAGATTGATGAGCTCTCTAATGTGAGCACACCAGTCTCACCTACTCAATTCAAATCAAGAGACACATCCACACCCCATGTAGCACTACACAGATAGAGCCTAGATGCCACAGGTAGGCAGACTTGCCAAGATCATTGGCAAAAGAGTGTAGAGCCCAACGAAAAGCAAGTGGTGGAAAACTTGCTCACGACGTTGATATCAGCCCCTATGACTCTGCCTTTGGGAGATCTGATTAGGCAAATTCCAACCTTGTGACAAGTGTTGAAGCAGTGGGTAGAAAGACCAAATGAGCTTGGAGCGATCAACTTGCCCAACCATGATGCAGCTACACAGATACCTAGCTTGACCCTAAACTCAGTGCCTAAGTCCTTACACATGAATGCTTTTTGGAAAGGCACAAAAATGCATGCAGTCCTACCTGTCCTAGCATTAGGGGATGCCACACGAAAGGGGATTGTAGACACATGAGTAGGAGTTTGTGTATTCAACCATGTAGTCTTGCAAGCTTGGGGTAATCCACATGTGGAGAATGCAAGGTTTAATGTCACGCCGGCTAACAAAATGAAAGTTAGACCATTTGGGGTGCTAAAAGTCTGGCCCTTGAAGATAGCAGGAGTCTAGTTCTTAGTGAACTTCATAGTCATGAAGAGAGTGGACTATGACATCCTGCTAGGTTGACATTGGATGGAAAACACAGAGTGCTAGAAGATTGGGGCAACGGTCTCATGTTTTTTGGCAATAGAGCGGAGGCTATAAGAGTCGAGTGGATACCTGGAAAACCATGTTGGTCGACCTAAATGAAGTATATCCCATGTTCCAAGGATGAGTGGGATTGGATGCACATGGTAGCCATCATTGACTTGCCATTCTCAGATGACGAAGAGGATTATAAGTAGGCTGCAAGGACATCTAGTGAGTCCCATGAAGCCATGACCTCTTAGCTGCCAAAGGGTAAGACCCCTCCCTTAGTACCACTTTGTATGATGACCAGGAGCCTTAACAAACAACCAACACTTGTTCCTTTCCACATTCTGTCTAACAAACTTAAACTCCAGGGGATCCTTGAATACTTGATAGGAGGATTGGTAGGTAACTTAGCTACCAATCCCAAACCCCTCAAGGATCTCATGGATGAGTTGAAGTGACAATGGACCAAGTGCATGACTTGAACCTAATGTACAATTGGGCACTGATCACAGATGAGAAGAGGGTTGAGAATAGAAACCTAGGAGACAATGAACTGTCCAGAAGGTAACGATTTGGACGAAGAGCATGAAGACTACTACCCTACAAATGAGGAAAGTGAGGAAGAGACTGAGACAATAGAGTATGCCATAGACGACCAAGTGATCAAATAAATATGAGTAGAATCCAAGCCATGAAAATCCAATGTCTTTAGGATCAAAAGAGGAGTCTTTAGAATGGGGTGCAACCATACTTGGTTAGACCACTAGGTGTGATAAAATATGAGTAAGTTGGATTAGTTCAACTAAGTACCACACTACTCAGAATAGAATTGACCTCAAAGCTGCAACCACTAGGGGAAACTCCTTCTTCCAACATGAAGGCTGTGAGTTTAACTCTGAGTCGGAAGTGAGCTCTAAAAGTGACCTAGAAATGCCATGACCACCTAAGACTAAACACACCAAAGGGGACATGCCAGTCCACCTAAGGCACAAGCAGTTGAAGGAGGACAAGAGAGAGCAGGGGATTAGAAGCTGAAGAACAATAGAAGCCCCAAGACCTACCTAAGTGTTTCATGAAGTTCAAAGAGGATGATAGGGTAGTGATCTTGTTAGGAGCTAAGAGGCAAGGACATGCAAATGAACCACTAGAAGGGTCTGTTAAGGTCAAGGAAGCCAACTTGGCAGGGGGAGGGAAAAAGCCTTGACATGTGTTCATATCTGATGACCTGATTGAACAAGAGGAGGCTGATCTCATCACTCTTCTATGTGAGTATATAGATGTATTCACTTGGTCCTTAGGTGAACTCAAGGGAGTCGATCCAAGGGTCGTAACCCATAACATCTCGATGACTCTTGATGCAACACCTATTAAACAATGGTCATACCCGATGAATCCAAAGCTTGCATACACCATCAACGAGGAGATAGATAAGCTATTGAAGGTTGGATTCATCTATGAAATCGAGCACATAGACTGGGTATCATCCATAGTGATTGTCTTGAAGAAGAACTAAAAAAATTGAGTGTGCGTAAACTATAAAAAAGTCAATGTTGTGACAAAGAGAGAGAACTATCCACTACCCTACACTAAGCACATGCTGGAGAGAGTAGCAGGAAGAGAGGCCTACAGTTTCTTGGATGGCTTCTTAGGTTATAACCAGGTGCAGGTGCACCCTAATGATAATGGGGTGTGTTTGCTACATAGACATGCCATTTGGGCTGACAAATGCACAAACTATCTTTCAGTGGCCTGATATGTGCCATCTTCAAAGACATGCTTAGGTGAGAATTCGAGGTGTTTGTTGACGATCTATGCATTCACTCTAGATAAACTTCGCAATCTTTGGGTGGTGGAGGGAACACCTAGATAAACTTCACAATCTTTGGGTGGTGTAGGCTGTATAATCTCTCCTTGAACCCCTTAAAGTGTCAGTTATGGTGGGTGAATCACAAATGTATCTGAGGGCACATGGTATCTAAGAATAGCATTGCCACCAACTTCTCCAAAGTTAGAATCATTGTTGACTTACCACCACCCACAAACTGTAAGGGAGTTCAGTGCTACTTGGGACACACACGATACTATTGGCAATTCATTTTGAATTATGCATTGATCGATAGATGCATTTACAAATTCTTGATTGTATTCGAGTGGATCGAGGAATGCCAACATGCCTATGAGGAACTAAAAAAGGTTTTCACAACCACACCGATTTTGTGAGCCCCAGATTGGAGCATAACATTCCATGTGCACATTGATGCCTCGAAGTTCACTATGGGAGCTATTTGGTGCTAACTTGGTGAATATAATCTTGATTATCATGTGAGCTTTACTAGTAGAAAACTCATAGATACGAAGATGAAATAGTCCACAATGGAGAGGGAAGGCATGGCCATGGTGTTTGCCATAAAGAAATGTCGTCATTATCTTTTGGCTATGCCCTTTGCCTTCTTTGTTGACTGTTAAGCTTTGCTTTATCTAGTAAACAAATGTTGCACTACAAGACGCATAGCTAGATGGTTACTTCTGCTTCTAAAATTTGACTTCTCGGTGGTTGTATGCAAGGATAAGCAGCATTACATGGCTGACCATATGTCCTGCATACCCATGGGAGAGGTTGCTGGACAAGGCATCATAGATGACTTGCCTGATGCATACTTGTTTAGCATGTCCAATGAGAGAGACCTATTCAAGGTAGATCTAACGCTGTATTGGGCACATGACATAGTCTAGGTCTTAGAGCATGGATTTCCTGAGAGACCTATAGAGAAGGCTAGGCTAAAGCACCTTATCCTTAAGATTCAACCCTATCAGTTAATTGTCGGCTAACTCTATAGACTAGGACAGGATGGGTTATTGCGAAGATGCGTGTGTGAGCATGAAATGCATGAGGTGCTTGCTGAAGCACATGGTGGAATTGCTAGATGACACTTTAATGGAGACACTACAACATGCAAGGTGCTACAATCTTAGTTGTGGTGGCCCACCCTATTCTGCGATGCTGCTAAGTTTGTGAAGTATTGTGACAAATGTCAAAGGACCAAAGTACCCATTCGTAAGGACAAGATGGAGTTGACCCCAATAATTTCATGACAGGTAAAGCCCCAAGAGAAACACCAAGAAAACGGGGCAAGAAAGTCTATAATGTAGTATCAACAAGCATGTTCTTCATATTTGAATCAACCACAAGAAGAAAAACAACACCAATCTTCTCAAATCTTCATACAACATCATATAACAATTCTCCAACAGATTTATCACAACAAAACTTCAACACATTCTTCATATTCTTCATCAAAAGAACAAGAGAACACAAAGAAATGCTCCAATTTGAATGGAAATCACCACATAGAATTCATCTTCAATAGTTTCATAGTCTTCATAGTCTCTCTTGATTTTTCACTCATAGATACATTGTTTTGCATAAAAGTTCACATCTCTCACTCCCTATCTCACACACACATGCTCTCTCTCAATAGTACATTGGAATAATCAAGAATATTAATCCATAACCTCTCTTTGGTCATGGGTACCCATCCCAAGAGGTATGTTTGACATGAAAGATCACCAAAGCCATTATAGTGTCCTTTCACAGCTCAACAGTGTCACTATCACTTCAGTCTTCACTTGAGTCTTTAGTAGTTACTTCTTTCACTTCTTTGAGCTATTTTGAACTTGTATTCATCTCTTCCAAAGATTAGAAAACTTCCCCAAGCTACACATCCATCCAACAAAAAGCTTGCAAAGGTATATTGAGCAAAAACAAAACAAAGACAAAGGCTCTATAGACGATCAATAGAACCATACAGAAGGCCATTAGAAAGCTTTTAGCTCAACTAAAACCATTCAAAACCATCAAGAATCATTCAATAAGATTCGAAAAAATCTTAAACTCCATCAATAATCATTTCATCCTCTCATACAGAAAGAAAACAAAACAAAACAGAAGCTCAACAAAACCAGTCAGAACCTATCACACACTCAACAAAACCTTTAAGTATATCATATCTCCATTGAAAAACATCACAACCTTCTCAAACCTATTCAATCTTATTTAAAACTCTCTCAAAAACTTCTAAAACAATCAATTAGCATTCAAATCTTACAAAAATCACCCAAAATCCTAACAAAAAATAGCTAAAAACACATTTATATCAACCCTTAACAATAGCCTTTTGAAAAGTGGGTGATCAACTTTATTGGGCTAATCAGCCCCACAACACAGTACTCACAAGCGAAGTATATCATTGTAGCGACATATTATCTCACAAAATGGATTGAAGTACTTACAACACAGTACTCACAAGCGAAGTATATCATTGTAGCGACAGATTATCTCACAAAATGGGCTGAAGCTCAGGGCACTAGGAAGAATGACTCTAGGACCATGGCTAAGTCCCTTTAGGAGCAGGTGATCTTGCGATTCGGTTGCCCAATCGAGATAGTTAGTGATCAAGATACACTCCATTAGTGAATTGATTTTCCATTTACATCCACATTCTTAATCATCCATAGAAAATCATCACCATACTATTCTCAAGCTAATGGTCAAGCGGAATCCATGAACAAGATCCTAGTGAACATACTAAGGTAGTCTCTGCCTCACGCAATGATTGGAACAATAAACTCATGGTAGTGCTATGGGCCTATAGTACAAGATGGTTGTAGGGCAAACACCATTCAAGATTATCTATGGGACCAAAGCGATCTTGCCAATGGAGTTTTTAATTCCAAGATTGAGAGTGGCGGTGTAAGAGAGATGGGATGGAGAGGAGGCATGAATGGAATGCTTGGTAGAACTAGAACCATATAGAAGGTCATTAGAAAGTTTTTAGCTCAACTAAAACCATTCAAAACCATCAAGAATCATTCAATAAGATTCCAAACAATCTTAAACTCCATTAATCATCATTCCATCCTCTCATACAAAAAGAAAATATAACAAAATAGAAGCTCAATAGAACCAATCAAAATCTATTAGGCACTCAGTAAAACCTTTCAACACATCATCTCTCCATGGAAAAACATCACAAGCTTCTCAAACCTATTCAACCTTATCTAAAACTCCCTCAAACATTTCTAAAACAATCAATTAACTTTCAAATCTTACAAAAATCACCTAAAAATCTAACAAAAAATTACCAATAACACAATCATATCAATCCTCAATATATCCCCGCACTTAATTAGGGAGCATCCTTGTTGCAACCTTAGAAAAAGAGAATAAAAGTTCAAAATATAGCTAAGCTTGATTTTCCACAGCAACTTCAGGAAACACCATCCAAGTACAACCCCATCATCTAATAAAAAATTGCAACGAAAGGAAAACACCTTTATCCATTAACACAACTTAGAAAGAGAAAAGCATAGCAAACTTTTAAAGCTCCATCATCATCTTTAACTCTATGCAAGAAGGATAAAACACCACATATACATCATACACAGAACTCACACAGACACAAGGCAATGTAGTCGCACATGCTCCCAAAATATGAAGAGCAAAGAGAAAGATTTTCATTGAAAAGATTAGTACAACCAAGAGAGTGTCCATAGGCTATGTTGGATGAAGATATTTTTTCTTGAACTTCATACTCAGCTTGAGACGTTCCAGACTCTTATTCTCATCCACAAAATGTAGAGGTATATTTTGGAGAAACTGTAAACAACACATCCTTTCCAACAGGATAATAAACCTAGTAGAAAAAGCTGGTGCAAAATAATACATAACATCCCTTTGAGCAATAGTCACATCCTCATTACAATTAATTATCAAGTTTAGAATACTCTTCTAAGCATTTAGATGAGATTGTTGATGCATAAAAGCAAGATACCAACAAAAATGAGATGTCAAGCATATCAAGGTATCCTCAGAATGAGCATGTGTGCTCTCACAAATTGAAGATAAGAAGTAGAACATTGTGCATGAGTGTCCCAAGACCCAGGAATGATAGGCCAATTAAACACTGGTCTTGTCAAAGAATCATTCAATGTCCACTGCCATCGATGGAGTATATCACTGTCATACCAATGAGGAGTATCCATCACTAATTGTGGAGGAAGATAAATATAGTCAGATGGAGATGGTAATGAAATAAGATGGGAACAATCAAAAGGTGGATAAGATAAATCATAAAATGAAGATATTTGAAGGGATAATGATGATGGAAAAGAAAGTAATTTTTAAAAAAGGGATTCTACTAGAAAAACAAAGGAAATATTTGGGACAACAGGAGTAGGTTTAATAGACATAGGCGAAGATATAGGATTAGCAATAAATGGGCAAGTAGTAAAAATTGGAATTTGAGGAAAAATTGCAAGGGTAAAAGATAAGACACAGATACTATTTGGATGAGAAGTGAGGATGGCAATATACAAGGGTAATTGATAAGAAATTAGGGAATGAGATAGGATATCATGAGGATCATATGGATAGATGGAACATAAAAAATCAAAAGTTGAAAAGAAATTCTCAGTGAACAAGGGATTATTAGCAATATGGTTCAACACTTGGGATCGCAATGACTGGATATCCAACTTGTGAAAGACACTTATTTGACGGCGAGGATCCAAAACATCATCCTTTAAAGGAGGATGCCAAGCATAGCCTCTACACCACAATGTCTACTGATGATAATTATTTAGGCCATCAACCAAAGTCATCTTAGTAGAATGGACATACATGATTGCCTGCAAAATCACATCTTGTATATAAAGATTCATGTCCTCCTCATTAGGGATGTGCAGATCTCCTCAAAGATACATAAAAGTTAATAACTGGGCTTCATGAGAGATTAACTCATCAATAAATCTATCAAACATTGCTTTAAGTAAATCTGTAGACCAGATGTTTTGCCACCCATCCTCTCTGGTGGCTCTAAGTCCACATTACTCAAGGAAATATACAATGCAAAGTGCTACTAATGATACTTAATCTAGCAGGATGATGAAGGTGTGGACAAAATCTTCTTGGATACAATTCATACACTACTAAAGGCGCTCTACCTTAGCAAAGAATCCATCACACAGTTTAGCTTTCTGTTGCAACCGATCTAGCTCTTCCTTAGAAGTCAACATGGAAGACATCACTAAGGCTGGAGGAGGAACAGAAAGAGTAGCAACTTTCTGGTTAAGTTCTTCAATATCTATTGTGACTCCACAGTTTCTTGGGAATGTTGCAACTAACCCTTCCATATACCAAGCTTACGATTTGATTCTATTATTTCCTCAATAGCTAAAATTTTTGCCTTGGTTAAGGACATATTCTCTTCCTCTAAAGTGGCAACTTTAGCTTCTAACTCCTTAATCATGGCTTTTTGTGAATCTATCAAAGCTGTACCTGTAGCCATTTGTGTATGGATATCACTCAAAGCACCCTTTTTAGAAGCTAAATCCTCCAGAGCTTTGCTAAACTAACTAGTCAAAGAGTTCATTTTGACTTGTAGAAATGAGGTGTACACTCCTGTATAGATTGTCTAAAGACAAGAAGTCATGGAGGTCTCCAAAGTGAAACTAGCTACGAAAGCATAGATCCAGAAAGCATTGTTTGCAAGAAAGGAGAAATTTGTGGATCCAGTTGTCCTTCTCATTGCACTGCAAAAAGGTTGGTACAAGACATGAAGAACAAGGGAAGCGAACTATAAAACACCTTAGGTATTGGAATCTACACCACAAGGGTTGGAACATGGAGAGGATCAGGACCTTGTGTGTAGTGCTTCTTTCGAATGATTTTGATAGGGGATACATATGCTAAATCTGAATTAACTTCCATAGGAGTAGAAGAAGGAACAGAAGGAGGAGATTGCTGCGGAAGTGGAATAGGATCACACACAAGAATGCCACCTAGGGGAGGTGCCAATTGAATGATCTTCTGTAGAAAAACCCCATAGGAAACATCATTGAGTCGAACCTTCGTTATACACTGAAAAGGCTAATCCATTTTAGCCAACAGAAAGGTTTTCGAATTAAGCTTAACCCCTACTAGGATTCTAATAGATGTAGTGAATAATTCTCGAAACAAACACTTGGATGTAGGCTTGCCCAACATAAAGCGGTCCTGGAGGAATTGGCATAACTAATGACTCATTTTTATTAAATGATAAATTAATCATAGTTCATTATTAAATTATCCCATTAATGCATTGTGAGTCGTATTCGTATCCCAACCCCTACTTAGATCGACTTGACTGGACTAAACTGGGGATCTCTACAAATGCAATTTATTTTTATAAAAATTAGATGATCTATGACGCAAAGCACATGTATGCGTGACTTCAGGGGGTTCATTATTATTTACAAATTAAATGTGTGTATAGCGCTTGTGTGCGTGCATTATGAATGGATTTTAATTTACAAAATTAAGTGGGATATGGTGCTATGTGCTTGTGCAACGACGGGATTCCTTTTATAAATTAACGATCGGTTCCTTTTAATTAAAAATTTATGAGGTGCATTTTGTTTGTTTGGTGGGTGTAACAGTTAATTGATTTTTAATTACAATTATATGTGTGTTATGGTGCATATGAAGGAGAAAAAAAGGAAAAAAACTTGGTGGTGTGTGGATACTTGCAAGGTCAAGGCACAAAATTCCACGTCCAAATAAGCCATAGAACAAAAAAATCCACGTACAAAAATAACAAGTTGACTAGGGGATAGTCGGCCTCTTGTAAGCTACGAAAAGAAACCAACACTAATACCATGATAAAAAATAAAAAGAAAGGAGGCAAGGAAGGGTTTATCACTTGGGTGATCATGTGTTGGGTTTTTTTATATTTTTAATTTGGTTTTTTGTTTTTTAAAAATTAGTTGTGTGATTTTTCATAGTTTAAATTTATGTTGAATTGCGTTTAAATCTTGAGAATTTTGAGAATTATATATTGGATTGTGATCAAAATTGATTTTTAGATGCCATGTCACATTCGATGTGAATGGGACTTGAAATATTTTGATTGGAATGTTTGATGATTTATTTTCCATTGGATTCTTTTTGTTTTCATTTTCGTTAAAAATAAATACATTTGAGTAACCAAACGGCTACACAAACATTGGGATTGTGAAAAAGAAAATTTTATGAATTTAAACAACTATTTTTAAAATTTTTCTCAAAATTTCTAAGTATTTTTTATTTTAAAGTTATTTTTTTTCCAAATAAATAGTTTCCAATGCGTTTTTTTAATTTTTATGTATTTATGACAATTCATAATCATGATAGAAAATTTTGGGGAAAATTTTTGATTTTTTTAAAATTTTATTAAATACTCAAGGTTTTTTTTCAAAAGTTTAATATTTTTATTTTTAGAGTTTGGAGGACTAAAATAATCAGGATCGAGATAGTGGAATATCCGGCGACTGCGTGTGAACGGCAACTCCGCAGGATGGATGAAATGAGACACGTGTCCTCGTGCATGAACATGGGCTTACAACACGCGTATGCATGAACGCGAACAAACACGTACACGCTCACACACGAGCAATCCCAATCACAATCAACATTATATTGCGCATGACAGGGGGTTTGCATAAGGATATTCACACATGTAGAAAACTCGAAACACAATCAACGGGCACAAAATTGTCAGCACACAGGCGTGCTCACATGGTGACCAATCCTGAAACAACACGAGGTGGGAACATGGGCTTAAAAGAAAAGGGTTGAAATGGGGCATGGGCAGGTAAGGGTAATTTGGGGGGCGGGTAAGGGTTAAGTTGGGGGGTAAGGTTAATGTGGGAGGGTGAAGGTTTAAAGGGGAGGGGGGGTTTACAGGCGGGCGAGTAGGAGTAGTGGGATGGGATGAAAGGGGGGGGGAGAGGGTCAGATGGGCGGGTTGGAGGGCCTAGGGCGGCACAGGAGGAAGTGACAGAGGGCTCGGGAGGAGGAGGGGAGGCAAAGGCGAGCGAGGAGGAGGGGAGTTGAGTCGAAGGTGGCGGAGGTGAGAGGAGGAGGCGCTATGGATGGGGGGGAGAGGAGGAGGCGAAGGCCAGGATAGGAGGAAAGGAGGAAGAGGGGAGGAGAAAGAGGGAGAAGGAAGGAGGGGGGAGGAGAAGAGAAGGAAGAGACAAGAGGAGAGGGAAGAGATGGAAGGAAGGGGGGGAGGAGAAGGAGAAGGAGAAGCAGAAAGAAGGAGAGAAGGAGAAGGGAGGAGGAGGGAGATGGCGGGAGGGGAGCGAGGATGCATAGAGGGGGGGGAAAAAAAAAGAGAGAGAGAGGTGGGAGAGAGAGAGTTGGGGGGACTTTTTTTAATTTAAAAAAAACATTTTGAGATCTAATTAAAAGGAAAGCATGCCCCCTCAGTCCCGTGTACAAACGTGGATAGGGGATAAAAAAATTTGTGTTGATGGGAACGAACGAGAGTGGGGGGGAACCTAGGGCGGCCAAATGCAACACGGTGAAAGTTGGGCATGCGTGTCGAGGAAAAAATTGGCGGTATACATGACATGCGGGGGGTGAAAAATAAAAAATTGGATGGGAAAATGGATCTGGACATCGGATGAAGACGTTGAAAGGAGCAAAACCGGGCAGGGCAATGGGAGGAAGGGCATAGACAATGTGTCGGACGAGTTTGACATCAAATAGGGGTGTTCATGTGGAAAAAGATGAAAATTTAGCCCCACTAAAAAGCACATGAAACTGAAATTTGCAAAATCTGTTAGTCGGAACAAAATGCAAAAATGCAATTTTGATGAGAACAGAACCCATTTGCATGGAAAAATGGCAAAAGAAAACTCGAAAACGTAATCAGAAATTAATAACAAAAAGTGAAAAGTCGGAATGGAAGACAGCAAGAAGGAAAAATGTGCTGAGTGATAACACATCCGAAAATCTGAACAAAAATTAATTTCAAACAATTTGTAACAAAAAGGAAAAATGTTAGAGGAATGATGGGTAACAGATTAGGTCAGGATGCGACTCTGGTGGAAGAAAGGTGCATTCATATGAAAAAATGGACAAAAACACGTAAGGAAATCCAATTAAAAATTAATAATAAAAAAATTAGATGGATGGAACAAGGGGGAGGAAAAAGGAAAGATGTCTGGGGGAACGAATAGCTTGAGGCTATCCAAACAGATTGCCATTTCGATAAGAAGAGAGAGTGTTCCAATGAAAAAAATAGAAAAAACAGGTAAAAATAAATCCACAAACACACACAAATAAATAACGAACAATCCGTGCATCGGAAAGATATGTGGTAAAAAGAAAGTGTAAAGGTAAGGATGAAGGCTATCACATCAAATTGTAGTTTTGGTATAGAAAAGGCATGTTCGCATGGACACACATCCTAATCGCATAAAATTCTTCAAAAATTAATAACTTAGGAGAACCATTGCTCGAAATTGAGGGTCGTAAAAAGGAAAAGTAGCCAATTCAAAGGGATGAACAACTAAGATTAAATTGCAATTTTGGTGAATGTAGGGTGCGTTCACATAGAGGATAAACAAAATCATAAAACAATTAAAAGGATTAGAGACGATAGCGGGAATGGGGTAGAATAAGGTGGGTGAGTGAGGAAGGAACCTCAACAAGGCATAAGGAAGATAGGATATCGTGTAAGATTCAATTAACAGGGTGTCACAAGTGTATGTAACCAATACATCCATGGACGCATCCCCACACTTAAGACATGAATATATTAGGTTGACTAATGAACAAGGGCCTAACACTTGATCACGACTCATACCCATACATTCCCACACTTAAGACATGACATATACATAAATTAATGCAAGAGATAGGGTTAAAAACACTTGGTCTATTCAGTTGGTTGATGTTGACATGTGTTGGGGATTCGAAATTATCTATAGGAGGTACCAAGGCTTGCTACAGAGCATGCTTGTGACATGGTAGGGACCATGTAGCAACACCTAGGGAGGTAGCATTATTGATGAAGAGCTGGTTAAGTTGTTGATGGCGAAGTATACATCACTCAATCTCAACAGTCACTCATATTTGGAATGATATATCAGTTGCTTGCCCCATAACTCACATCACTCAAGGAGAATGATTGTAACTCGCACCTCACATTCGGTTTAGGAAATTATAAGAGAGATGGTTCAGAAGGAGTATGCCGACGTGCACGATTGATGGTGCATCAGTGCGTCCCAATCCATCTAGCATAGGTGCAAGAAGGAAGGCCAAGGAGCCTTATCGTGCTGCCATACATAGGAATAGATGCATGTAGTGATGACGGGGTCTATCCTATGTGTGGATAGAAAAACAAGAATATACCTAACGCTAATTGTCGTAATGTCCCTCAATCTTCACCTCTTAGTTGATGAAAGGGAAATCAATCACTCTCATTCCCCCCTGTCTCATGCTTTATTGGTGAATACAAGAGGGCAACCAAGTTCCTCACTCCCATTGATGTAATCCTCACTACTACTTGTGCAAAGGTTATATGCCTTGTGTGAAATTGATGGTGCAGTAGTGCATGCCGCCTTGTGCCAGCATATGATGTGAGAAGGAAGGCCAGGGAGCCTTGTAGTGCTGTACACAGGGACAGTTCATGCTTTGTACATTGAGAGGCCCAGTTCATGCGTGCAACACTCCATTTACACATCTCACCTCTTTGTTGGATTTAAGAGTAAGGACTGGTCACTCACCCCATCCCCTGTCTCATGCTCTTTTGCGAAATATAGAGAGTAACCTAGACTCACATCCCCATTTGGTTAGGATGAAAACTCTACATCACTCAAAGGATTATCGATGAAGATTCGACTTTGTTTGGTGGTTGATGATGTCAACTTGTATTTGTTAATGAAGAGGCATACTGTTAACCCCGAGTCAAGAAGGTGGAAAATGAAGGAAAAAGCAGAAAAAGCATGGAAAAAGAGCAAAGACATGCAGGCGACCGCTAAAGCTAAGCCGGGACAAAAACCGCAATTTTAAATGAAAGGCGTCTCAAAAACTTGGAAAACTCTTATAAAAGAGCGCTAGGCTCCCTCCTGTGCCAATTGTAAAATATTAGATGGGTATAGGCGAAAGGCATAATGCTAGAAGAGTAAAATGGAAAAAGGACCTTGACACAGTGTCCGGTCATATAAAAAAGGGGATGGGTGCCCATGGGATTTTAGAGCTTGTATATAAAGTTCAAAAAAATGAATGGAAGCTCATTCTTTGGTGTGTGGCTAACAAGAGCTCTTATCTTCTTCTCTTCTTCTCTTCCTTCTTGCTTGTGTGTGCTCTTGAGAGAGGGAGTGTGAGAGTGTGAGGGAGTGAGTGTGTGGGAGTGAGGGATCAAGAGGGTGAAGCTCTTCACCATCTCCTCCATTAGGGCCAAAAACGCTTCAAAAAATGCACTTTTGTTAATCACGGGATTAAGAAAAGGGCCAAAGAGAGTTCGCCACGTGTGCAAGAATATGGTATTCTTGTCTCCTCTTTTTTAGAGATAGTGGAGCCCATTTCGTGATTCTCTCTTCTTTTTTAGCCAAAACCCCTAAAGTCTGACATGTTTTGGAGTCCCAAAGACGTTATTTACTTACAAATCTGACAAAATACATGACAGAGATGTGATGAAATTAATAATGAGTTTTTTGAAAGTCGGGAGATCTTTCAATATTGTTTTTGGCGCCCAATACATACTCATTTGTATTCTTGGCGCTACTTTTTAGTTCATTCACCCCTCTTTGAGCTTCTTTCTCTGCGCTTTCATTCTTTTCATGGCTTCCTCCAGGCGCCCTTCTCGTTTGATACACTCTTGCACGGTCTATAGCCAGGGAGCAGATGGAAATTTTGAGCCCAAAACCTTTGCTGTAAACGATTGGGTTACCATGCTGCCATCTTGCAAGGGCTCTCATAAGGTGAAAAGAAGAAAATGAGATGATATAAAACATCACTGGAAGGGGCGTATCATTGCCTTCAAAATTATGCCCGAAGGCTGGTTTGTCAAGGTGCAACATGTTTACATGGCCAAGGATATGCACTTGCCTCCAAACGAATGTGTTCCCCAACAAACACATTGTAAGTTATTAGTTGAATAACGTATATAATTCTTTTCCATTTATGCAAGTTCTAACAAACGGTTCGTCATTGTAGATATCTTTCCGTCAACAAGTATTGAATGGCAACCTGTGGAAAGCCTAAGTGGGACTTTCCATGCCATTCATAAGGTATTGGCAGACATTATTTATGCCGATCAAACTGTGTCTTTTTTTAGTGAATGCAAGGTTTTTATATATTATGCACAGTATGTGGTTCCCTCTAAAGCGGATAGGTATGGGAATATCGAAGATTTGCCATTGTCAAGTCTTTCATCTCTAAACTGGGAGATTCCTGACAAGGTAACGGTGCAGAGTTTCAAATTCAAAATATCTCAGGATATTAAAAAGTCCATGACAGCTGGAAGGATCTCAAGAAGAATACGTTTATCATGGTTTGTACCCCTCCATATCTTCGTGGCTTGCTTCAAAACAGCAAATTTACAAAGAACGAAGGTATCTTGGCTAAGTAGAAACTTTTCGGAAGAGGAGCCTGCCAGCACTGCGAGAAAAAATGTAACAAGTTGGTAAAAAGGGGTCTCTAAAAAAACCAACAATATGAAAGAGACTTACATTCACTCCATCTATCTTGAGTATCTTTGAATCTATTGTCCTACAGACATTTGAAAAGCACTCTTTTTCCATAAGTATATGTATGACTTTGTGACTTTGCAATGGTACTTCTTGCTAGAGAGAGTTATATGGTTTTCTAGGATCAACAATATCCTCATATGTGGTGTACAAGAAGGTAGTCAGGAGCCTGCTAGCACTACAAATGGAAACATGTAACTAAAATAGATAATCAAATAAAATAAATAATTAACCAAAAAGCAAGCAGTATTCCATTCAACCCACATTCTTCCTTGGCCATGGATACCACTTAGAGAGTTCATGAGGATAATTTCTCTGGTGAGTGTATCCGATGTAATAAAAAAATTTATGGTAGTTGTGATGGAATCAAAAGCTTTGAAAGACATTGTTATATTTGAACTAAATCTCAAAAAAAATACATTGTTATATTTGAACCAAATCTCAAAAAAAATTCCATTGATAACAGTGGATCAACAATACACATAATTTTAGAGATTTATTGGCTAAGAGATGCAATCAATGTCCTAAAGCTAATAGCAAAAATAAAGGAGTGTTATTTGCAATCAATAGCATAATTATTCTATATACTAAAATTTTTTAGAGTCAAAATGCCTTACCTTATGCAATAATAAACTACAGAATCTAACAATTAAATATCCTTTTTACAACTAGCATGGACTTGTCCTCATGAGATATGCTAAGATAGTCCTCTTCCTCAGAAGTGCAAGAAACATTAATAACCATTTGCCCATACACCTCACCCATTCTCTTATAATTAACAGGTCCAATTACATCGATTTTTCTCTTGCAAACATCATCCTCGGTACCTTATTCTGCTAATCATATTAAAATCTTTATTCATTAGGGTGATCTTATGAGCATGAGCAGCAACAATGTAAGGATAATTCATAAATTCATAAAGTCAACCATGTGAGGATAAGTTGATATGACGTGAGAGCAGCAAAGCCAAATTTTTGCAGGGTCATATTCGCACCGTATCGTGGAGCAGTTCATACGGCGCGAGCGTGGCAAAAAGCATAATGTTTGGTACTATACTTTTTGCTGCATATCATGGATGACTTGATATGGTGCAAGAGTGGCACAACAAAATCTCCGTAGGGGTCCTCCTCCCTCAGTATCGTGAAGGAGTAAACATGCGCGTGCAAAGTACATCCCCCTTGTAATGACTTATTTTTTGTGAGATCTTAAACCTATCAAAAAAATTCAAAAAAAATTCCATGAGTTTATTAGGCTTTGAAAAAATTTTAGGAATTTTTTCAGATTTTTCTGAGCTCATTTGCTATTTTTAAAAATATTTTTAAGCAAAAAAGGCCTAAAAAAGACCTTAAAAATCACAAAAAAAAACCACCAAAAAATAGCATTGCCGATACGGCGCGAATATGGGTATCCGAGGTGCTATTTTTTGGTGGTTTTTTTTGTGATTTTTAAGGTCTTTTTTAGGCCTTTTTTGCTTAAAAATATTTTTAAAAATAGCAAATGAGCTCAGAAAAATCTTAAAAAATTCCTAAAAATTTTTCAAAGCCTAATAAACTCATGGAATTTTTTTTGAATTTTTTAAAGCTCTTTTGCTATTTTAAAAATATTTCTAAGCAAAAAATGGCCTAAAAGAGACCCAAAAAATCACAAAAAAACCACCCAAAAATAGCATTGCCGATACAACGCGAATATGGTACCCCCTCGGATTCATCAAATTTTAACTTTCTTCTACCCCCACTGTCCTTCCCATCTAGATATACTCTTCTTGCAGTTTGCTTTGTCCTTGCCATCCAGAAAAAGTAATAATAACAACCAGAAGGACAATAACTGAAAGAGAAATTGGCGAGGAAAGTTACGAAATAAGCAAATCCAATACGGCGCGATATGAACAAAGCCAACACAATGGAACAGCGCCTTCGCTCCGTATTGGAGATCACATGCCGATACGGCGCGATATGGAGGAGACGAGCAGACCGTTTGGACGCTATCGCTCCGTATTGGAGATCACATGCCGATACGACGCGATATGGAGGAGACGAGCAGACCGTTTGGACGCTATCGCTCCGTATTGGAGATCACATGCCGATACGGCGCGATATGGAGGAGACGAGCAGACCGGTTGGACGCTATCGCTCCGTATTGGAGGTCAGATGCCGATACAGCGCGAAAAGGAGGAAACGAGCACACCGTTTTGAAGCTATCGCTCCGTATTGGAGATCAGCTGCCGATACGGCGCGATATGGGAAAAACCAACACTGCGTAAGGACGCCCTCGCTTCGTATTGGCACGATATGGAGGAAACTGCTGATACGGCGCGATATGGAGGAAACGAGCATACCGTTTGGACGCCCTCGCTCCGTATCGGCACACCTCTTTATGGTCTGTATGCCACGTGTCAAGTAATGACCGGTCCACTTGTTCACCACGTGGTCATCCGCCACGTGTTGCCCAACGGCTACTGCCATGTGTATGAGAGTAACGGATACTGCCAGGTGGCATAATCCGCGCCTACATAAGGGTGTGTTTCTTATTTGTACGGTTTTTTTTGGTTTCCGACCTCTGTTTGTATTGCTGATACGGTGCGAGAGCGACTGTTGGTTTTCTTCGCTTTCCTCTCTTCGCTTCGTTTTGGAGGTTCTGCACAGTCTTCTTTCAGCACTCCTCAAGCTCGTGTGACCACCTTTGTTGTGGCTCTAGCGCTTCTTACTGGGAACACCGATACAGCGCGAGGGGGCCTATCCGTCTGAATCGTTTCTCTCTTATCGCGCCGTATCATCAGAAGTTGTAAACATGTCTGAACCCATAGAATTCCTAGGGTCCAAGGTTTCTTCTCCAGTAACTGGTAAAAGAAGAAGGCTTTCAAAACGCTCAAGTGCATCAACATCTGATCAGCCTGTGCATTCTTTTTCCTCTCCATCCTCTGCCACCAGTGTGAGAAAGCCAAGTACATCTCCAGGGAAGCGAACGTCGGTAGTGAGAGGTCAAGGAGTATCAGAGGTCATTGATATCACTCCATCAGAGAGGCTACTTGATTTTCTAGAAAGTGCAGGGCCCACTCTCTGAGAGGTTTCATTCAACAGACATATTTTGCTGCACTCATTCCAAAAACTGCAAGATGATGAGAAAATCTGATGCTTTTATTGTTTTCACCCTTGTCAAATACCCTGTGAAAGCTGAGGAGCAACAGTTGGAAGGAGCAAAGTCTGCCAGCTTTTGCATGTTAGATGATCTTGTAGATGAAAGGGAAACAGAGGAGGTTGTAGATACATATTTTGAGGCTTCTATTGCTGAGAATTTGGATGTTTCTCACTTCAAAGCTGAGACTATCATTGAGGAGAGCCAAGGAGATACAAACCCTCAACCTGATGAGAGTTCTCACCATATTGTTCCTTCCCTGCCATGTATACCTTTCAAGGACAAGGAGTATATTTTACTATCAGATATTCAAAAACTTTTTAATCTTAGGGAAGATTATTGTCTTGCAATTATTGCAGAGGCTTCTGATGCTGCAAATGGGATAATTGACACAGAAAATGAATCAAAGGAAGAGATTCTGAAACTTGATAAAGAAACTCTAGATGATAAGTTTATTGATGCTGGTGAGGCCCTCTCTCTTTGTTTTAAAAAGGCCAAAGAAGCTGAGAAAGAGTTGAGTATTACTGATGAGGACTTCGATCGCATTCAAAGCGAGCTCGGCATTTCCAATTTTGGAAGAGAGGAGTCTGAATATGTTAAAGAATTGACTAACACCAAAGAGACAGCATCATCAATTAATTTATGGAATCCGTTTAAATTGGAGTACGATGAAAATCAAGTGGTAAGATAATTTTGAATTTGCTTTTACACATTGGTAGGTTTACATTTCATGCTCATTCAGTATGGGTTTTATTTGCAGTTGGAGATTGCTGATACAGATAACTTCTTGGGGCGTGGCAAAGGATCGAGAGCTGCTAGTAACACCACCAAAGACATTGCACTCGGCCACTACTTGGCTAGGATTGACCCTGAATCCTTTTTTGTACTTCATAGTAGTTTCTCAGAGGATGCAGCATGGCCGATACTTTGTATTAAAGCTCTTACAAGGCTTCTAGGTTTCTCAGGATTACAATATAATTCCAACAAAGTAATGTTTTTGGAAAAGACTGCAGCAATTAGGATTTTTGGCTACGGTCCAGGTTACTCTGCTTCTAGAGCAGGATACTTTTTGGCGTTTTCATCCTACGCCTTAGCTGCAGACAGAACTGATGTAAAATCTATAGCTGGCTACAAGAGAAAAAAAATTCTACGTTATAGAGGAAAGATTCCTGAGGAGGAAGAGAATGTGAGAGTTTTGGAAAACTAGCTTTGTATATATTCTTTCTTATATATAAAAGTGTGATTGCTCATGTGTCATTGCCGTCTTTTATTTGCATTCTTTGAAGTTGTCGTCGAAAAAACCAGTTGAATAGCTCCTCCAAAGCATTGCTTTTTGTAACTCCTCCCCCATGCCTTGTGCTTCGAAAATAACTTGTGCGTGCTTGATAGTGGGATTTTTCCATGCCTTGGTTGCTATAAGTTGCTAAGGGGCCATGCTCCTCCACAAAGAAAGGTCCATGAATATGAAGAATATGCTGCAATACAAAGTAACACAAATTTTATACCAATTGGAAAACCTATCAAAATAAGCCAATATTAAATAATTATTACTTTACCAGATAAAAAGTGATATCTTTTTCTCCCCATGCCTCTTTAATCGCCTGAACAAGCTTTGTGATTGATCTTTTGAACTCTTCCGCATATGTATATGTTGTCTTATGTTGCCTGAGGAGTTTCAGAAAAACATCAAGGTGTATCCAGACCTCCATTCTAAGAAACGCAAGCCTCGGCGTGCTTGCAACATTTGTTGTGATCTCACATAGCTCTCTCCAACACTCCCAAGCCGCATTCACCTGCCTTCCTGAATGGTTTCCTAAGAATCGTCTAGCTTTTGAGCCTCCCATAGAGACATCGGCCAAGATATCTCTTGTTTTTCCTGAAAGTATTGGATCCTTTCTCAAGTGAACTTGGCCCCCATGAAATCCCATTTTCGATAGCAATGCCTCGCATTTATCAATACACTCATCTGATAAAGATAATGGCTTAATGGAATATGCGTAGTCAAGATGCAACCTGAGAAGCTTATCGATTATTCTAATCTTTGCATGCAAAGTACAAATATGAACATTCTTAAGAGAGATGGAAAGAATGGGATCCCAGATGTCTTCTATGTTTTTAAATTTACTCAAATCTATAGAGTCTCTATTTGGGGCTCTTCTTACTGGTCGCAAACTACTCCAATCTTTGGATCCAATACTTTCCATGCAATAAATGCAAGGATATTTTGCATTTGCACCATTACATATTCCAAGCATACATTTGATAGTTTTCAAATCAGCACTCATATGCCATTCCACATTAAATTTACCAACCCCATCAACTACCAACATTTCTCCTTCACTTTGAGAATTAATGATATTTGGAATACCTGTATGGTTGAACAACCATTTCAACGTTTGATGATTTTCAATTGGTACCTGGGGCTGCACCAATCCACCAAATCTCCATCTCGGATTGGATCTTATGCAATGGAGCTTTGCCCTCGCCATTGCCATGGTCCAATGCCATGTTCATGAGGCAAATGCTAATTCTTTCCATCTTCTATCCCTTTTGAATCTGTGCTTCATCCAACTTCAAGGCAAACTTTAGAACACCATAACTTTCTTCTACTGTGATTTTATACATATGAACCATTGCAATTTGCACCTTTTTTAGATCAACCCATATATTGTTAAACTCATTGTAATAAAAAATTGCCTGTTTTTTTTGTTTTTCATAGGACATAGACCTTTTGATGTGAAAGTAATCTCCAAAAACATGTGGAATCTTGCGATTCATGGAAATTCTTGCAGTGGAAACTGCAAGGGCTTGGGGCAATCCAAATATAGTTACCCTATTGCGTTTAAGATTTTTAAACCATAATCCAGAGATAGCACGGTAACCTTTTCGACTTATACCCACAGTACACATGTCTCTACGATTTCATTTGCTTTCACTGTGCCTTTTAAATCCTTCACTAACTCTCTCAGAGTTGGACCTCTCAAATCCACATTTTCTGGTGACTTAAGAATCCTCAAAATGTCTTTCTTATTCATGGTTTCCTTCAAAAGTTTGATTCTTTCCTCATTCTCTCGGATATTTATGCCTAGTATGTTAGAGACATATTTCTTTGTAAGATTTAGTCTCCTTTTCTTTGCTCTCTCACACAAGCTGGTTATATTTTTTAATGGTCTCTTCCTCTCTCTAAATCCTACTGGAGTTTCTCTCAAGCGTATTAGCTTATTCTGCAATGAATTGTTAACATTTTTCAAAATATCAATCTGACTTGTCAACTCTAAAATTTTTGTTTGTGTAGTTTCTAGTGCTTTTTTCATTTCGTGCACTTGAGCTATATATGTGTAAGATGCAGAGTATAACCTCATACAGTAGCCAAGCATTCCATTGTAACCTTCTCCAGCATATCTTATATAGTCATGGACATTCAAAAAAGGAGGTGGTTTACCTGTAGAAGGATCCCTGGGATAGATATTTCCATCCACCCACAAATCTATATGCTTCATTCCTTGTGTTCGCAACCTGTTGGCTTCAATCTCATCTATCAATACTCGATGATGTATACTTCTCCAAGATGTGTAAGTCGGATCTAGCTGAATAGATAGCTTGTATTTATGTGTGCTTGCGCCTGTGTTATTTGAAGTAGTATTGCTAGACATTCTAGCAAATGAACCGAGCAAGAATCTCACAGTGATAGAAAGCAAGTGCAGCAAAAGGAATGGTAAAAGAGAATAGTGTATAGAAAGAAAACGCGGGAGCAAACAAATGCGAAGTTTGTACAAAAATCTCGAAAATACAAAATCTCTCGAGTTCCAAGACAATAAACGGCCGAAAAGGTGACCCCTGACCTGGATTAAAAGATGAGGGCAATTAATGGCCGACCTCTTCAATGAACCAAATATTCTCTCATTAATCACATCTGGACAACCAAATTTAGAGGTTTTATTCTTCCTAAACCTTAACTAATTAGCAACTTAATCACTTTCTTACAAGTGCCATTTTTGAAGCGTTTTTGGCCCTAATGCTTCTCTTCTTCTCTTCTCTTCTCTTCTCTTTTCTCGCGCGTGCTGCTATGGAGGATGGAGCTTGGCGATGGAGGAGGCTTGAGGATGCTTGAAATTGTATCAAGAATCGTGGAGCTACCGAGGTGTGTGAGGGAGGAGGCTACTCACATCGATATCAAGGTAAGCTCACTACACTCGTAGGATCGACAGCGCGTCAGCTAGGTGAGAGATAGCCATTAGAGCTCGCTTGAAACGGTTGAAGCAATAAGCAGTCCGTGGGTCTTGGCGGTTGAGCATGAGCTCCCTCTACATTTTGGTTCCGTTGTCGGGACCAACGGATTCAAGCTTGAGCACTTGCGCGCCTCATATCGAGCATCGAAGTAGGGGATTCATCCCCGAAACGGAGCTTGAGATAGGTAGGAAGTTTGGGTGTTTTTGATCTTCAAAGACAAGTAAGTATTTTGGGACATTTTGTGTGTTTGATGATTGGAAAACATGGAGAAATTATTTTAGTTTTTTGCTTTCGATTCTTGTTGTGTTTAGAGTAGGCTAACATTAGGAAATCGCACCCGAGAGGCATAGATTTTGCTGTTGTAAAACAGGGAGAAAATCGGGGAAAACAAGTGGAAAATGGAGGAAATGCTCATTTGAATGTGTAGGAATCGCAAGGAGAGTGATCGATAACATCCGGGTAATGTCCAGCAGGGTCTAAGTTCTTGGAGGGCAAGGAAATCCTCATTTGCAACTAGTTTTGAGAGAGAGAGAGAGAGAGAGAGAGAGAGAGAGAGAGAGAGAGAGAGAGAGAGAGAGAGAGAGAGAGAGAGAGAGAGAGAGAGCTTGGGTGACCCATTTCGATCGATCAATGTGAGGAGTTACGTTGCTATCGGCGATCCCCAGGTATATAGATCTCTTCCCCATCACTCCAACATCATTCCTGTTGAATCTTGTAGCTTGTAATAATCAATACCTTAAGATTTTTGATGATTTTATGCTCGAAAATGCGTTCCGGTCGGCGGGATCGGACATCCGATCCAGTGTCCGATTCTCAGAATCGGACGCTCGGACAACTGTCCGATCGGACCATCCTGTCCGATCGGACCACTCGGACCAAGCTGTCCGATTTTGGAAATCGGACCATAGGAAATCAGACCACCTATCCGATCGAACGCCTCGTCCGATCGAGGCAATCGGACCCACCCCTGTCCGATTCATAGAATCGGATCCACGGATTAGGACACGTCAGCAATCGGACCACCCACTTGGTCTGATCGAACCACTTGTCCGATTTTCGAAAATCGGATACTTGACCCCTGTCTGATTTTGAGAACCGGACAGCTCAAAATCGGACCCACCTGGTCCGATTCTGAGAATGGGACCACTGGTAAATCGGACGTTCGATTCTCAGAATCAGACACACCCTTAGGCAGAAAAAAGAAAACATAAAAAATTAACCCCCGCGACCGACTGGAAGCGCAACCCGCTCCAGGACAACATAGCGAACGCCTTGTATGCAGTTTCCAACGTAGGAGTCACGACCAAGGGATAGGGGGTTAGTGCTGGAGCACTCCCCAGCGACCTGACATGTTGAGAACGGAAATCCAATCGTAGGACCTGTGATCGACCCCCGAGTGAACAACAAGAAGTAGCGCAGACCCTAGAATCCACTAGAACGGCTAGGACTTGAGCGACGAAGCTTATCAGGCCCGAGACGAGACAAGAGGGCGTAAGGCATATAGAGATTGTTTGCCGCACTCACATTGAATTCCGCACTTGAAGTACACATAAGAAAGCTGAAAGCCTGATTGACCACAAGTGCACGAGAAACGACACACACTGAGTGATCATAAATTGAGGATTGTATTCAATAAGTCAAGGAACTCACTTAGATAAAACTACTCAAGGAACCCACCAGCAGGAGAGAACCAAGACATAGACAAACCATCAAAGCACAGAGTAGGACCAAGCAAGGAGTGCCAACGACGTGGATCTGTCAAGTCTATTTAACCTGATCGACAGCTTAGTGGAGCGCGAGAACTCGACCATGGCGGAAGAGAGCTCAGACCATCGGTCTAATGAGGAGCTCGATTTGAACGTATTCCCAGATGCTATTCAGCAGCTGGTGAGCAGCTACGACGCGCACGCCCGATACGAGCACCGCGACAGGACAGCAGACACAATCATCGCAGATCTAGAAGAGGAGAGAAGGCTAGCCCGCAAAGCATTGCAGAGCATAGCCTTGTACAATAGGGATCAGCAGGCTAGGAGCCAAAGGAAAAGCATGGAGCTGCATGAGGTGCAGCGAGTGCTGAACTTAGCTGGCCGAAACCGAATGGACCATGAGAGAGCACTAGAGGAAGACTTTACGTTGATCGAGCTTCTCATGAAGCGGCTGCTCGATAATATAGCAGCAGAGCAGAGTGCCACCGCACTAGCGACGTCACTGCTCGCAGGATTAGGGGCAAGCCAAGGCTCAAAGAGCCAGGCCAAAATACCGATTGTTGCTAAGCAATTCGATAAGTACCAACCTCATGACGACCCATACAGCTTTGTTGAGCAGTTTGAGCAAGTCTGCGAAGCCAACGGCCTCAACAACCAAACTCAACGCTCGCAAGCGTTCGGGCTTTGCCTAGGCGACAAGGTTAGGACGTGGTATACGAGCTTAGATGCTGCAGAGCGTGCCAATTTCAATAGCCTCAAGGATCTCTTCATTAAGAGATTTACCGAGCTTGGATACTCCGATAATCTACTAGTATGCTTGATGAACGTCAAGCAGAAAGAGAAGGAGGATATCTGTGACTACGTAACCCATGTGAGGAGCCTCTTCAAGAGAATCCCTATGGGCAAGCGACCGACTGAAAGAGCAGTTTCGACTGTGTTCATCAGCAGCATTCGGGACGAGGAGTTATATAAGGCTTTGGCAGGCAATTCGAGCTTGCAGCGAGACGCGATAGCTGGAGTGTTTAAGGAAGCCATCAGAGTCGATGATCAGCTGAAGGAGCGGAACTCCAGGAGCTCGAATCTAGAGGAGACAAACTCGCGAAGCTTAGAGAGAGCATCAGCCTCTAGTGAGTGATCAATCCCATCATCCAAAGATAAGGGGAAAGCCACTGAGACAGTAGACCGAGGCTTGGCTGATGTCAAGATGGAATTAGCCAAGTTGCAAGACATGTTGAGATGACCAATGCGCCCGCACGTCCAATGTGTGTACTGTAGCAGAAACCACTTGCCGGCCGAGTGTCAAGACCCTAGGTCAAGACCTTGTGCTAACTGCGGTAGGTTTAGCCATGATGTCGCGCATTGTAGATTACCAAGAAGACTTCCGTACTCACAACCCTACGGCCAACCTTACCTAGCAAACAAGCCGCAACCATTCTTCGGAAGGGGAGCCCCATTGGCTCTTCCCGCGCCTAACGAAAACCCTACAGGCATTCCTAGACTGCCTGGTCCTTAGGTGACCCATCCACCAAGTGACGCTCTAGTCCACTACGTGGAGGAGCCGAATGAGGAAGAGACCTACATATACCCTTACGTCTCGCACGACGACGAGGGCAACGCGGTCCTCATGGATTATCGACCCGTGCCGGTGATGGCGTTAGGAAGGGGACGAGGTAGAGGCCTAGGGGGGCAGATGCAGGATCCAATCATCTGTTGGACTTGTGGTCACCCAGGTCATGTTTCATCACGCTGCCCTGAAAGAGAGCAGCAAAATAGAGAGAAGGCGGACCAAAGGTGTTCAGAGTGCGGAATCACCCATCTCTTCATCGATTGCTCAAAGCGAAAGCCATCTGCTAGCTCAGCCAACGTACCATCTATCCCATTGGGGTTGTTTGGTGTCGAAAACCTCGATGGGGAGGCCACACCTATCCCATTGCGGGTCATGACCCGAGCTCAAACGAAGCAGGCCGGCATCTCTCTGCCAGGACCTAGCAATCTTGACGCAGCCTCGATAGGAAAGAAAAGTTGTAGGCGGAAAAAGAAGAGATCGGAAGCTAAAGTCGCACTAAAAACCGAGAGTGCTACAACTCTGCCTGCTGGAAAGAAGGTCTCTGACGCAGAGGCAGAGACTTCAGCCCCTAAGACGGCCGAAAAGGGAAGCGCTAAGGTAGGGGAATACCCGCATCCGAAGCGACAGTTAGAGGCCATAGAAAAAGTGAAGAAATGGGTAAAGGAGGCTCAACGGCATCTCAAGGAAACTGAGCCCATCATAGAGGACGAGATCGATGATCTCTCCAGTGTGAGCACGCGAATATCACCACCTCAACCAACGTTGAGAGACGCAGCTGCATCACAAGCAGTGCCGCTAAGACCAAGCCTTGATGCTACAGGGCCACAGATCAGTCATGGCCATTGGCCAGGACAATCCAGGTTAGGGAGAGACAAGCACACAACAATCTCCTGACCACGCTAGTGTTCACCCCTGTAACACTTTGCCTAGGAGATCTGCTTAGGCAGCATCCTAACCTATGGCAAGATCTTAAGCAGTGGGTTGAAGGGTCACGAGAGCAGGTCAAGGCAGACCCTCAAGACAATGACGCAGAAACGCAAATACCGAGCTTGACGCTGCACTTTATGCCTAAATCCTTGCACGTCAATGCCTTCTGGGAAGGTTTCGAGATGCATGCGGTCTTGCCGATTTTAGCCCTAGGTGACACAACAAGAAAGGGAATCGTAGACACGGGAGCTGGGGTTAGTGTGCTTAGCCACGTAGTGCTTCAGACTTGGGGAAACCCGCCTATCGAAACTGCTAGGTTTAATGTCACGTTAGCAAATGGTATGAGAGTGAAGCCATTCGGGGTACTTAAGAATTGGCCAGTAAAGATCGCAGGTGTCCAGTTCTCTGTTGACTTTATAGTCATGAAGGGAGTGGACTACGATATCCTATTAGGCCGACCCTGGGTGCGCAACACTAGAGTCATCGAAGATTGGGGTAACGGCTTGATCTTTCTTGGCAATAGAACGGATGCCGTAAGGATAGAGATGGACGCTTGGAAGACCTCACCAGTCGACCTAGACGCCATCTTTGCTATGCTCGAGGGTAACACTCAGGTCAAGAAGTCTTATGGGCCCTTGACCAAGTATATCCCATGCCCAGAGGATGAGCAGGATTGGATGCACGTTCTCGCTACAATCGACCTGCCATTCTCAGATCATGAGGCGTATGAGCAAGCCATCAAAACGATCAGCAAGTCTAACGAAGCACTCTCTATACCAGTCTGCATGATGGCAGGAAGCCTCCGTGGAAATCCTAAGCCTGTCACCTTCCAAGTACCATCCAACAAAAGGGAACTCCAGGGGATACTGGAATACCTAACGGACAAGCTAGCTGGGAATCCAGCTGCAAACTTCAAACCACTCCATGATCTCTTAGAGGAATCCAAGTGGCAATGGACCAGGGTGCATGATTTAAACCTCATGTATAACTGGGCCCTAGTTCCTGACCAACGACACGAGACATACCAAACCCTAGGAGACGACGAGCAATTGGATGACAAAGATTCTAGCGACGAATATGAATACTGCCAATCCTTCAATGATGAGAGCGAGGGTGAAGTAGATACCGTAAAATACAACACTGAAGGATAAGAAATTGAGCAGATACGAGCAGACTCCAAGCCGCAGAAAAGGCAGACCTTTAGGGTAGAGCGAGGAGTCATGCGCATGGAATGTGATCGCGCTTGGTTGAAACACGTAGGAGCCATAGACCTTGAGCAAGCATGCCTAGCCCAGCCAGGAACGACATCAGTACTTAGGACTGAATCACCATCTGAATTGCGGCCACCAGGGGAGACTACCTCTTCTAGCGAAGACGAAGGGTTTGACTCTGAATCGGAAGTTAGTTTGGATAGTGATCTAGAGATCCTTAGGCCGCCCACGACCAGACATACCAAGGGGACCTACCCGTCCACCTGAGGCACAGACGGTTAAGGCAGGAAAAAAGGCAAAGCAACCTAGGGATACACGAACAGAAGAACAGCGAAGGCCGCAGGACCTCCCTAAACGCTTCATGAAATTCAAAAAAGGGGATAGCATAGTAGTTCTGTTACATGCCAAACGTCAAGGGCAGACGAGCGAACCAATCGAGGGACCAGTCAAAGTTAAGGAGGTAGACTTAGCCTAGGAAGGGGAAACACCCCGACCAGTATTCATTGCCGATGACTTGACTGATGAAGAAGAAATGAGTCTTGTCGCTCTCTTGCGAGAGTATATAGACGTGCTTGCCTGGTCCTTAGAGGAGCTTAAGGGGGTAGATCCGAGTGTCGTGACTCACAACATACCCATGACGCTAGACACAATGCCGATCAAGCAGCGACTGTACCCTATGAATCCAAAACACGCTCATGCTGTCAAAGAGGAAATTGACAAGCTGATGAGAGCTGGATTCATTTACGAAATTGAGCACACAGACTGGGTATCGCCCATAGTCATTGTGATGAAGAAGAATGGAAAAATCCGAGTGTGCGTCAATTACAAGAAGGTGAACGCTGCTACGAAGAGGGACAACTATCCATTGCCGTACACCGAGCACATGCTTGAGAGGGTGGCAGGCAAGGAAGCCTACAGTTTTCTGGATGGATTCTCAGGGTACAACCAGGTGCAATGAATCCTGCGGACAGACACAAGACCGCCTTTGCCACTGAGTGGGGCGTCTTTGCATACATAGTCATGCCCTTCGGGTTGACCAATGCCCCTGCCACTTTCCAACGTGTCATGTGCACCATCTTTAAGGACATGCTTCGCAAGGAGTTAGAAGTCTTTGTTGACGATCTCTGTGTCCACTCGACCTGGATCGAACACTTAGACAAACTCTGTGCAGTCTTTGAGCGGTGTCACTTGTATCATCTCTCCTTGAACCCCTTAAAGTGCCAGTTTTGGGTTAAGCACGGATGCATCTTAGGGCACGTGGTGTCGAAGAACGGCATTGTCACTGACTTCTGGAAGGTCAGGTTATTGTTGACCTTCCACCCCCAATTAACTACAAGGGAGTTCAATGCTTCTTAGGCCATACGGGGTACTATCGGCGGTTTGTACTGAACTATGCGTTGATCGCCAGACCATTATACAAGCTGCTGATCGTCTTCGAATGGACCGAGGCATGCCAACAAGCGTACAAAGAATTGAAAAAGGCTCTAACAAAAGCACCAATTCTACGAGCCCCAGATTGGACCATTACCTTCCATGTGCACATCGACGCTTCTAAGTTTACCGTGGGGGCAGTGTTGTGCCAACCTAGCAAACACAACTTAGATTATCCAGTGAGCTTTGCTAGCAGACAACTCACTGAGACGGAAATGAACTACTCGACAACAGAAAGAGAGGGATTAGCCATGGTGTTCCTTGTGAAGAAATTCTGGCATTATCTTTTGGCCACACCCTTTACCTTCTTCGTGGACCATCAAGCCTTGCTCTATCTCGTAAACAAACCTTGCGCTACAAGACGCATAGCTCGATGGCTCCTTCTACTTCTAGAGTTCGATTTCTCCGTGGTAGTACGAAAGGGAAAACAACATTACATGGTTGATCACATGTCACGCATCCCCACGGGAGAAGCCGCTAGACAAGGTATCGTTGATGAATTACCCGATGCCCATCTATTTAACCTGTCTAGCGAGAGAGAGTTATTCAAGGCTGATCTAATGCCGTATTGGGTGGATGACATAGTCCAAGTGCTTGAGCACAGACTGCCTGAGCGACCAATAGAAAAAGCCCGACTTAGGCGATTAATCCTTAAGATCCAGCCCTATTAGCTGATTGCAAGCCAACTCTATAGGCTGGGGCAAGATGGATTGCTGTGTAGATGCATATGCAAGCACGAGATGCACGATGTGCTCTCAGAGGCACACAACGGCATTGCGGGAGGACACTTTAGCGGGGACACGACAGCACGAAAGGTGCTGCAGTCTCAACTGTGGTGGCCCATGCTTTTCCGCGACGCAGCACGATTCGTCAAGCATTGTGACGAGTGCCAACGGATAAAAGTCCCGATTCGCAAAGATCAGATGGAGTTGACCCCAGTTATTGCTCGACAATCATTCGAAAAATGGGGCATCGACTTCATAGGACCCATCAGTCCTGCGGCACAATATTCACAAGCCAAATATATCATTGTGGTCACGGACTACCTCACAAAATGGGTAGAGGCAAGAGCGACACGTAAGAACGACGCTAGGACGACTGCCAAGTTCTTATGGGAGCAAGTGATCTCACGATTCGGCTGCCCCATAGAACTGGTCAATGACCAAGGCATGCACTTCATCAATGAAGTGATAGCGCACCTCCTGTCCACCTTTCTCATTATCCATCGCAAATCCTCACCATACTACCCTCAGGCGAATGGCCAGGCAGAATCAACTTATAAGATTCTTGTCAATGTCCTAACTAAAGTAGTCTCAGCCTCACGCAGCGACTGGGACAACAAGCTGATGGCAGCTTTGTGGGCCTACCGCACAGCTTATAAAATGGCTGTCGGCCAAACCCCCTTTAGGCTGGCCTATGGAACTGAGGCAATTCTACCATTAGAATTCTTCGTTCCTAGCCTGAGAATAGCACTTCAAGAACGATGGGAAGGAAAGGAGGCATGGACGCAACGCCTGGTCGAGCTTGAACGCCTATCAGAGACTCGTCTTCTAGCCACCCACACGCTTATCTGTGAGAAAGCCCGATGCAAGAGTTGGTTTGACAAGCATGTCAAGCAGCGTGAGTTTGAACAGGGTGACTTAGTGCTCCTTTACTCAGTTAAGGGACATAAGCAAAAAATGAAATTCAGAGGTCTCGAACCCTTCAAGGTTCGTGCAATCAACCGAACCGGCAATGTCGAGCTTGAGACACTAGACGGTGAGGGAATAGGCTTCTTCAATGGCAGTCATGTCAAGAAGTACTACCCTCCCACGCATCCTTTGCATGAGCCACCATTGTTAGAACGGCCGGTCAAAGTACGAGTAGCTACAATCACTGAAATCAACGAAGAGGATGAGGAAGCTGTAGAACCCGCTTACCTCCGTATCATGGTCACTGCCAAGCAAACATGCGCTTTCAATGCCTTGATCGACGAGGGAGCAGACTTCAATGTCTTAACCCACAGTCATTGGATCCAACTTGGCAAACCACTACTTCAACCCACAACTGCCAAATTAAACCCATATGGGGCCGACTCATACGCACTTCTCGGCAAGTACAGAGTCGCCATTTCTATCGAGTCTGAGACTCTTCCAATGCTTTTTTACGTATTGCCAAGTGCTACAGACGCAGGCACGGAGTCACTGCTGGGGCGAACCTTCAAAAAGCAGACTCACTGCAATGTTTATGAGTCGCAGCGCATCCACCTAGCAATAGGCAACATGCGCATTGTCATAGCTTTCAGCAAGGGCTGCGCGACACCATCACCATCTGCAAAGCCACCGGTAGAAACATTTGTAGGCAAGACTAAGGAGGGGGGTAGTGCGCGGCTGCCACTCCCTGACTTCCATAAACCGCAACCCACAGCAGCCAAAGCTAAGGCCCAACAACCTTTCCTTCAATGGGTGCCTAAACAGCCGCAACAATCGCCTAGGAGTCGACGCTCCTATCCTCATAAGACCCAGAACTCTAAACCTAGGAGGCCAAGACGGAATCACAGGAAGCGCCGCGTGATCAAGCAAAGATGGGTCCCTAAAGCCCTCTTGCATGCGCAAGGCTACTACGAGGGAAATACCTGGTTGTGGATCTCTAAGGCCCCCACGGACAGAGGCACTATTCATATGCCATCCTCAAGCTTGATCAGCCCACGTCCCATAACACCTCAAAACCATAAGCCGCAGTGCTCTCTAGAGACCCAGCCATCCGACTCATCTACGCTTCGGCCCAAGAGAGTCTCACAAGCCTATCGGTCCAAGCAATAGCCACCGTCATAGGAGGCATCATCCGACCAAGTCAATCCGACTCCCCAAAGCAAACCTAAATGCAGCAGTCCATCTGTTGTGGTTGACCCTAATCCACCCATATTCCAAACAGCCCAACTACAAGCTCAAGGAAACTCCCAACCGCAACTCTGTATTGTCAAGGCCTCTAGTTCTAGCAAACCTCGACCACCCGTCGGCCTTACGCCCTCATATGAATGCAAGTCCTTTTTAGTGCTGGCCGCCGCCGACCTCGCTGAGGACACTGGGGATGACGTGGTGGAATGCATTAAACGACTCGATGCCACCTTCGTGTCGCTAGCCCTCAGCTACAACCACTTGGACTTAGGTCTATTAGAAGAACCCTTTGCAACGGAAGTGCGCAATATGTCTTGCTCTTGGGAGACCTTTGAATTCGCATTTGCAAAAGCTTCTCGCTCTGCCTGCTGAGTTGCTCAATAGCGAGATCTCCAAAGAGCAAGTCATTAAACAACGTCTCATCATATCCTACGATCAGTGAACTACTTCTACTATCACTGATTAGGAAATCACAGAGTTATCCAAGCTCGCTGATACTGACTCCACATTTTTGAAGCATTGGTACACTCTTAGGCTGCAATGGGAAGTTGAGGGGTGCCACATAATGACCAGTGCTGAGCAGCGCCGTGCAATCAAAACAACAGATTACGATCCCACTTACATCGCGCCAACCTCATATCGAGTATTAACCACTCTTCGTGGCCGACCCATGGAAGAGCACATCAAGGGGCATCCCTACCTTGACCGCCTCTTAACAGAGGAAGAACTCCACATTGCTAGTCGCGTCGATTCTGGCGATCTCCTAACCGATGTTCTGACATACATCACGTATGTGGGTATCCGTCCATTCGATTTAGACCGTGAAGCTCAGCTAGAGTACAACCCCAACTTCTATGCTTGGCTCCTGCACAAATAGACCGACACTCTGTATGCTGAATGCCCTTGTCCTCTCAACCTCCAATCCTGGGATGGATTCTTCTCGTTCCAAAGGGGGAGGGGGTAAGGTGGAATTTAAAAAGTGAGCCAAGTATGAAATGTCAATAAAAGTTGAAATGCAATGGTAAAAGTCTGAAAAGAAAAGTTAAGGCTATACTCAAAATATTTCAGATCAATAAAATCTACTACGCTTTTCTTCTTTCAGCAAGTTACTTGTCAAAAAGCACTAATAGTGGAAATGGCTGAACTTGCAGGCATCTATCATGGCAAGCCTGGACAAGGCTGGCAAGCTCCCCTTCTCGAAGGAGGAGCAAGCGAAGTACGGGCTCACGGTGGAGACTAGAGCCTTTAGCCAATTGAAGTTCCGTCACATCTTCAACCTTGAAGATGTGGCCATCGAAGAGCCGGCAGTGCACTAGATTATAGAAAAGTGCCATCTGCAGAAATACCTAGAAGCAGTGGGCCAGGGGGTGGACTACACCTAGTGCACCGACTTTTTGCGCACCTTTAACAGAAACAGAGGCACCATCACGGTGCGCGAGAATGAAGCCACCCGGCAAGTACAGATTGAGCTGACCCCGAAATTAGTGGAGAGGGCACTGGGGCTGCCAACTAAAGTGGAAAGAAAGCTGAAGAGGGACGCCTACGCCATGTTGGGAATGAACAAGGTGAAGGTCCATACCAACGATGGGATTAGCTTGGCAGACATCCCAAACCCAGATATCCAACTGCAAGCAAAAATGGTGTACACTTTGTTCTCGAGCCAGAGGTACAACACCATAATGAGCCGGATCAACGTGTCTCTGCTCGATAGCATTGCAACACAATCATTGGACGAGGTAAACCTGAACGGGTTTGTGAAGAGAACCATAGAGGCTTCAGCTAAGGCTCTAGCAACGGGAGGAAGAGCCGCTGGAGGAGAATCCCCATCGTCTAGATCAAAACGCAAGGCATCGTCCTCCAAGGCCTCAACCATAGGGTTTGGAGGCGTCCTTACTACCATAATCCGAGAAGCACTAGGGCAAGGATGGGAAGAAGAAGATAAGAAGGGAGACGAAGAAGGAAGTGACGAGTCACCGTCACAATTCCCACCTCACATAGAAGAACAACACAGGTCTTCAGATGAAACAGAGACTGACAAAGACTAAGAGGGAGAGTCCCAAGGCAGCCCACAGAGGCACACAGAACAAAGAACGAAAGCCCTACATGAAAAGAGGGAAGAAGAGTGCAAGAAAAAAGAAAAAGAAGATTTGGAGAGGGCTCGGAGGGAGTCGCTCAGGGATGAGGAGGAGAGAAAAAAGAAGGAGCAAGAGGAGGTAAGATTAGCTGAGATGGAATCAAAGGAGACAGAGGAGGAGAGGAAGAAAACTGAAGAGGAGTTGAGAAGAAAGGAAGAGGAAGAAATAGCGCTGGCCACCCGTCACTCCATTGAGGAGCAGCACAAAAGAGATGAGGAGGGCGCAAAGAGCCCATGTAGAACAGAAGCACCTGGTTCCAATACCAGTGTGCCGGAAATCACACCCCCGCCCCCAGCAGAAGGAAAAGGCAAAGAACCAATGGCGCCAATTCCCCCTCTCTTTGTACCTACCACACCAGCCACTCTCATCACGACAATGCCCACTACCACCACCACCCAAGGCTCCACTCCCAAGGTCGATCTCAGCAATGACTTGGAATAGGTGCAGTTTTTGGTTGACAAGCAGATGGGCCAAGGAGGAGGAGAGGTCATGCCCTCTGCACCTGGAACTAAGAGACCTATAGCTGCTAATGCAGAGTCGCAAAGGGACCCAAAGAGACAAAAAGCAGAAACTTCCACCACCTCCGTTCCCACAACAGGCATGCAAGCACAAGAATATGATGAATACGTGAAGCAGCTGCTAGCTCAGCTGGAAAAGGTGAAGGAAGAGAAGAAAGCAACGACTGCTGAGCTGGAAGCTGAGAAAGAGGCTAGAGCTACCTTCCAGCTGGAAACAACGAGGCAGCTAGCCGCAGCTTAGAGAGAACTACATGAGCTGAAAGGGCAGCTCCAGGAAAAGGAGGATGCGGAAGCCGAGTATGAGATCAAGGCCAGTGAAGACGCCGAGGTCATGGCATCTTTAAGACAACGAAATGATGAACTTGTAGGATTTTGCGAGGATCTGCAGGCCCAGGGGGAGAAGATCCAGAAGGCTGCGAATGACCTGGAAGTGGTACGAGAAGAGAGAGCTCGTAGGTATGAGCAAGAGATAGAAAAGTTAAAACAGGAGCTGAGTGCGGAGCAAGAGAAACAGGTACAGCTGAAGAAGGACATGCAAGACTAAGAGCAGCGACTAACAGTGCTAGCTCAAAGGCAAGGCGAGACTCTGGAGGATATGAGAAAGAGGGCCGAGGAGTGAGCCGCTCACAATGAAAGGCGGGTGAAGACTCTCGCCCAACGCCTAGGAAAGCTGGAGAAAGATAAACTGATGGTGGAAAACAGGGCAAGTGCTGTCTCCATGAGCTTCAATGCTCAACAACATGCTTTCATGACCACCCTGTTAGATATAATAGTGCCAGAAGACAACGAGACCGTGGAAACAGCCTGCAAGAAACTAGGCATGGCACGGAGAGCACTAAAAGTAGGACTACAGCTGTCGGCTCGAATGACAAGAGCCAGCCCAAGCTTGGAAGAACAACGTAATTCTCTACTAGAGGCAGGGCTATCTCCCCAGGAGGTAGACTCATTGGGCTTCACAACAGAGGCAGTGCAGCAAGAGCAACGGCAAGAGGGGGATGAGACTGACTTCAATTTCTAAATGGGGCCTCAAGAGGAGGAGTTGGTCCATCCACCCCCTTCGCCACCACCAGAAGACCAGCCGCCAACTGACCCATCCGCAGAGAGAATAGCCGCTCAAGAAGTAAGGTAGAGGAAGCTTATTGAAGAGGTCAGGGCTAGACAGAGGGCTCAGCCAGTGATAGCGGCCGCAGTGCCAATTCCGCCCACCCTAGAAGAGCGCCCTGCACGCTTCCAAGCAGACATCACCGCCTGGGAGCAGCACGAGCTGAATAGACAACCCTACGACTTCGCTTTCAGCTTCCCCACGAACTTAAGAAGAGTTTTACCCATTAAAGTGGTGGACAAAGTCATAGGTGTCGCTGGAAGGCTAAGAGACAGGTGGTTGTTGGAAAGAGAGCAGCATCCGACTACATGGAGCAATGTAGACAGTGAATACTGGCAGAACAAGATATTCAGACTGCCAAGATCTGTGCCAGGATTTGAAAGCCAGCCTTTGTGGAGGAGAAGGCTATGTTTGATGAATATGGACACTTGGATGACCTTTTGCAACGCACTCCCCTCCAAGCGTAATGATCCCACTCACATGCCATACCCTCGGAGGATTGGAGTCGATTTTGACCCAAGTGCCCATGGAAGGTATGATTTCCCAATCATCTACAACCCTAATTGTACAAATTATGAGGATACTCTTACCTTCACCCCTAGCGATCTATGTAATGCCATTGTACACTTCCTAGACATATTCTCCTCTTGCCCTGACCCAGCATTTATCACCACTTGTAATTACCTTCGCCTACTTAGAATTCTCCTTAGGATAGATCCCACTCCACAAGAGCGCAACTTACCCCCTCTCTTCTTCGATCCTAACATGATTGATAGCTGTGCCATGGCCCGTCTCATGATGCGAGCCATGCTCCTACCCTCGTTTTGCCTAGCCCTTTTAGAGGATATGAGCGACAGCCGATTTTTGACTTGTAATCATCCTTTCCTCTCCACCACCACACTCCAAACCCCCCTCGATCTATGTAGGTATCTGCAAAGCCGACCCTTCCTTAATAGATCCCGCAAACCCCAACCTCCTTCCCAACATGATCAGAGTGAGCAATAGTAGCCATATCCTCCTCTGTAACTTCTTCCCTTATTAACAACTTAAAAAAAAAAGGAGAAGAAAAGAAAAGAAAAGAAAAGAAAAGAAAAGAAAAGAAAAGAGAAAAGCTAAGAAAGAAAGGCAAAGCAGAAAGCATGACAACACAAGCACTCACTTGTAGAAGCACTCAATCACCACATAAGCACTATCATTGCACCTAGGGGTTCTCAAGTTAGGCGTGCCCGATGGCTTCGGTCGGCCGGCTCCTCTCCTAACCTCCTAGCCCCTTTTGCTCCCTCACTTCACCCTTAGGGCACATCAAGGGCAGGACATACCTAGGGAGGTAACACTCACCTATGGTTAGACCTGTTGCCCTAAGCCACTTGCACCGCACCTCCCCATTCCACTAGCACGAGCACAGTACACTAACGCGGTACGGTAGACAATCCCCTTAGGTAGAGCACAGCACCTTCTTCTGTCAGGCATCACAGAAAGCAATAAACCACCAACTTCGGAGGCCTTGTCAACCACTCGCTATCCATTTAACTTCTCCGACAACCATCCTTCCTTAGCTTCCACGAGCACCTGAATCTCCACGTGGCCCTCCCCTTTACATCATCATTTGTCCAACTGCCTACCACTCTGCAACAACACAGAAGTGCCATGGGACTAGCACCCGTCTAGGAGGGGGTAATGTTAACCCCAAGGCAAGAAGGTGGAAAATGAAGAAAAAAGCAGAAAAAGCACGGAAAAAGAGTAAAGACACATAGGTAACTGCTAAAGCTAAGTCGGGACAAAAAGCACAATTTTAAATGAAAGGCGCCTCAAAAACTTAGAAAACTCTTGTAAAAGAGCACCAGGCTCCCTCCTGTGCCAATTGTAAAATATTAGACGGGTGTAGGCTAAAGGCATAATGCTAGAAGAGTAAAATGGAAAAAGGACCTTGCCACAATGGCCGGTCATGTAAAAAAGGGGATGGGTGCCCATGGGATTTTAGGGCTTGTATATAAAGTTCAAAAAAATGAATGGAAGCTCATTCTTTGGTGTGTGGCTAACAAGAGCTCTTATCTTCTTCTCTTCTTCTCTTCCTTTTTGCTTGTGTGTGCTCTTGAGAGAGGGAGTGTGAGAGTGTGAGGGAGTGAGTGTGTGGGAGTGAGGGATCAAGAGGGTAAAGCTCGTCACCATCTCCTCTTCTCTTCTTCTCTTCTCTTCTCTTCTCTTTTCTCGTGCGCGCGGCTATGGAGGATGGAGCTTGGCGATGGAGGAGGCTTGAGGATGCTTGAGCTTGCATCAAGAATCGTGGAGCTACCGAGGTGTGTGAGGGAGGAGGCTACTCACATCGACATCACGGTAAGCTCACTACACTCGTAGGATCGACGACGTGTTAGCTAGGTGAGAGATAGACATTAGAGCTCGCTTGAAACACTTGAAGCAATAAGCGGTCTGTGGGTCTTGGCGGTTGAGCGTGAGCTCCCTCTACACATACCTAGGGAGGTAGCCAATAGCTCTGGAACTTCAATTACAGGTGAGAGATGTCATTTGTTGTAGGAGTCAGATCCACTAATGGAGTTACAGGATACAACATACCAAGGGAGGTAGCTTTGGAATCATCTTGGAAGGTTGACTAAGGAATCAATTGATTTGGAATGTGGAGTGTCGCCACCTTTTCCACAGCCAGCTTCCCATCCAAGGGTGTTTGCCACCTTTTCTTGGAACGATGATTGTTATGACAGGGAATTTCTTCTTTTTCTTCCAAAATAATTTTTATTTGATTTATTTTCTTTTTCCCTACTCCTGAGGGTGTTTCCATATTTTCTCAAAGAATAGATCGGCATGACAGGGACCCAAGTCCTTTTCTCCTATGTCTAATATATATTTTTATATTTGTTAAAAAAATTCAAAGAGGAAAATTATAAGAATATGATGTATCAGAACCATCCATGCCACCTTTTCCAGATCAAATGAGAAGGGAGCAAAATAGGACGTGAAGGGCTAGAAGAATGAGGCCACCTTATTAGGATAAGCAAGAGGACTATCAGAAGCAATAGGCAAAGCCTTACCAATTGACGTGCAAGGGATGAACGGGCTATCAACGGTGATTGTCAGGATCTCCAAAGAGAGTAATACTTCTTTAGGCGATAGCCATTAATCAAGAAGGGATCATTAGAGGCATCGATGGCCTGTATCTAAACAAAGCCGTTTGGGTTGATAGCAAGTACCTTATAGGGACCCATCTAGCGCTATTGGAGCTTTCCTGAAAAGTTGCCAAATCTAGAGTCATAGGCTAGGACTAAGTCACCTTAAATTCCTTATGCTTGATAAAATTGTTATGATAGGCCTTTCGTCGTGCCTGTGTGGCTTCCATACACTGTAGGGCCAACCTATGAGTCTCGTCCAGACATTCCAAGTGTAGCAGACGGCATTGCAGGGACTCATGATTTTTGAAGCATTCCTTGATAGCCACGTGTAAATGGGGTAGCTCTAACTCAACAGGGAAAATGGCTTCTGTACCGTACACCAATTGGAAAGGTGTTTGTCCTATAGTAGCCTTATGGGAGGTTCTATACACCCAGAGGGCCTTTGTAAGTCAATCGTCCCAATCACGACGATGTGCAGTAATCATCCTTATCAGAATCGAGCAAAGAATGTGATTAGTAATCATCCTTGTCAGAATCGAGTAAAGAATGTGATTAGTAACTTTGACCTAATTGTTGGCTCTAGGATAGTAAGGCATAGACTTGCGATGGCAGATCTTGTATAGCTCAGTAAATTATTCCATAATCTTGTTAAGGAAGTGAGTATCTTTGTTACTTACTAGCTCTAGGGGATTGCCAAAACGGGTGATGATGTTCTTGTAGAAGAATAGTAGGAATGACTAAAAGAAGAGTTGCACAAACAAGACAAGGAGAAGATTCTATCAATCTAGAAAGAACAAGAGGATGTGGTGATAATACTATCACAAGAGTTGAGGTTGAGTCAAGGCAAGATGGAGGCTTGAGAAGAGAGGAACCTTGGAAGAGTTAGGGACTTGGCTGAACACCTTGCCCTAATAGAAAGCAAGAGAATCATGGTGGAGGCAATGGCCAAAGCAGTGAAGGTAGGGCTAGAAGTCCAACAACGTGCCTTCCTAAACACAGTACTTCATGTAACTTAGGTTGGGGATGATGACTCCATGGAAGGGCTAAAGAGAAAGTTGGAGGTCTCAAGGAGAGCCATAAAATATGGGCTCTAATAGCACACCCCAAGAACTAGCGCTAGCCTAAGCCTACTGACACAACCAGAGGCAACTTTTGATGCAAACAGGGCTCTCGACAGAGGAGTTAGAGCAGCTCAAAATCGGAGACTAGGAGCATCGAGAGTAGCCAACCACAAGAGCCCCCAGGCAGAACCACCAAGGGATGAAGGGCTTGATTTTGAGCAACCTGATGACAGTGAGGCATAGCCTAGTGAATCAACAGAAGCAAAAGGCCAAGAAGAAGAAGATCCTGCCATTACAGAAAGAGTCATCGAGGCCAAAAGAAAACACAAGGAGCTCGTTGAATGCACAAGGAGAAAGTTTAACGTGTGACCACAGGAAATGCTCGATGTTCAAATGTTGCAAACTGAGGAACAACTACCTATCAATTGGGCACTAGAATTGAACCATTGGGAGTAGTGGAAGAATGGGTGTAGTCCATTTGAATTTGAATTTTTCTAAACTTCTACCTTGAATCGAGTGCTACCCTCTCAAGTGGTTGAAGGAGCCATCCAGTCGCGAAGAGGCTAGGGAAGTGGTGGCTACACAAGAGGGTTAGAAATCCCATGCTATGGAGAAGAGAGCCAGTGAAGTACTAGAGGATAAGGTCATGGAAGAGCCAAGAAAGGTCAAAGGCTATGAAGCCCAAGCTAAATGGTGCTGAAAGATCTAGGACACCAATTTTGAGGCATGGATGGATTTTTGCAACACGCTACCATATGAAAGGAATGGCCCCACCTACATGGCTTACCTAAGGTGTCACAATATGGATTTTGATCAGGGAAAGCATGGCAGGTACAACTTCTCTTTGATGTACAACGTGAATGCCACCATTCCTGAAGAATTCTTGACCTTTGGGGCATAAGACCTTCGACCCTCCATTACTCACTTCTTTTTGGATGAGTTTATTACAGCATGCCCCGACCTTGCTTTCCTTACCACTTGTAACTACTGTACTCCCTCCCATTGAATCTAAAAAAAAAAGAAAAAAAAGAAAAGAAAAAACAAAGAAAAGACCCACACAAAGCAAAAGGAAAGGAATAAAGAGATTTGTTATGCAACATCAGAGTGCCATAAATACTACACCTAGGGGTTCTCAAGTTAGATGCATACGGTGGCCTTGGTCGACCACAGCTCCATGCCTAACCCTCTAGCCCTCCCTATCCCCTACTACACACTTAGGGCACATCAAGGGTAGGACGACATGCCTAGAGAGTTTGCACTTGCCTAGACATGTCTCCCTAAGTCACACCCACAACACCTCCCTTGCACACAAAGTGGGTCCTCAAGTGTGGGACAACACCATACCTGAGGTTCGACCCAACTCATAGTTTCATTCGCATGGACACCGTGCACTGCACAATGAGGTAGATACACCCCCAAGTAGTGCACCCCCTTTTCGTTTTCAGGTATGTTTGACAATCCATGACCAACCATCGACTTCGGAGGTCCTTGTCACCCATTCAATCTACTCTCGATCTCCACAACCCAACATCCATGTTGAAATGCTTCTTCTCCATATCCAATGGCCATGAAGCCCCATCGTTGACCCACATGGAAACCAATCACCCAAGCCCTCATCAACAAGTGCTAGCAAGTGCCATGGGATTGGCACTTGGCTAGGAGGGGGGTAATATTAACCCTAGTGCAAACAAAGCAAAAATAAAATTAAAAGGATGCAAGGCAAAGTGAAAAAAGACGGCCCTGTGACTGAAGAAATAGGAGGAAAAAAAGGCTAAAAGTGCAAGGACAACCTTAAAAGTTCAAGGTAAGTTCAAAAGAGGAAAGACACATTTTAAATGCAAAGACACACCCTGAATTTTTGTATGAGAGCACCAGGCTCCCTCTTGTACAATTTGTAATTGTAGATGGGCATGGGTGAAGGCACAATGGGAAAAGAGGACCTATGCTAAAATGATTGGTCATGTAAAAAAAGAGATGGGTTCCCAAAAGGGATTAGGGCTTGTATAAAAGGCAAAAAGTGAATGAAGAAGCTCATTATTGTGTGTGGCCAAAACTAGCTCTTCTCTTCTTCTCTTCTTCTTCTTGTTCTTGCTTGCGTGAGCTTGTGCTTAAGAGAGGGAGTGAGTGCGTGAGGGTGAGGGACCATGGTGGAGAAGCTCTCCGTCTTCTCCTCTCTTTTTCTTCTTCTATTTTTCTTCCCTTCTCTTCTATTCTCCTCAGCGCAGCAATGGAGCATGGAGTTTGGAGCTTGAGGATCAAGCTTGCTTAAGCTTGCACCTTAGATTGTGGATCTACTGGAGTGTTTGAGGGAGGAAGCAACTCGATTGAGCATGGAGGTAAGCTCACTACACTCATAGGTGTGGGAGAGTGCATGGCTATGTGAGAGGTAGCCATTGCACTTGGCTTGAAATGCTTGAAACAATAAGTAGTTTGTGGGTCTTGGCGGTTGGGCGAGAGCTCCCACAAGCTACTTGGTTCATTGGTTTCTTAAGTATGGGCCTGAAGACCTATTATATGTATATGGTTTTTTGATGTATAATCAATATACTTGTGTTTCTTGGATGCTATGAGCTTTATGTATTGAGCTTATTTTGCTCCTTTAGACATTTTGGATTTGCTTCAATGGGAGCACTTTGGAATTTCCTTGTAGAGCTTGGTTCATTAGAGGCAGTGGGAGTTTCTTATTCATTTACATGCTTAGTTGGTTTATGCATACACTATCTTTGGAGACATTACATACTGTGGATTGATCTCCCTTTGGTTTGGATACTCGGCATTTATTTCTATTAGTGGGTCATTAGCAGCGGTGGATACATGCTTGTTAAGCACTTTGGTATGCATCTATGTACTTGACACATTTGGATGCTTGACAATATTTAGTACTTGGTGGTTTATGCTTTTTCTTAACATTGCTAGTTGCATTGTAATTCCTGTTGCTACATGGATTTCCTTGGTAGTGGGAGCTTGTCATTTTAGATATTTGCCTATAATGGCCTCCTAATTTATTGAGTTTTATGGATAGCATTGTTGAAATTTAGTTTTACACTACTTTATTGAGAGCAGACACTTGTATCAGGCACTCTAGTGCTTTTTCTTTACTAGTTGCATTGTACATCTTGATTGCTACTTGGATTTCCTAGTAGTGTGAGCTTGTAATTTTGGATATTTACTTATAGTTGTCTCATTATTTACTACAATTTCATGGATATCATTGTTGAAATTCAATTTTAAGCTACTTTATTGAGAGTAGACACTTGTATCAGGCACTCTGGTGCTTTTACTTTGTGGATAGCAATACCTTGGGTTGCTCTTCTCCCATTGCATTCATTTTTGGCTCAAATTTGGGGCTAATTTGTTGTTATTACAACATCTCATTCTCTCTTTGCTTTGTAGTCATAATGGCACGTGCTTCTAGTGCCTCTGGGGACAATGCCATCTTTAACATTGATAAGTTGGATGGCCATAACTTTAATTATTGAAAGACCTAGATATGGCATGTTTTGGTGCAAAAGAAGTAGATTAGACCATTGAAATGCAAAGGCATAAAGCCCAAAGACATGAACATTAACACTTTCGATGATCTTGATGAGTTATGCAAGTCCATTATCATTATGTATTTGTCTAAGTAGGTATACTTTAATGTCATTTAGACTGAGGGTGGTGCATGGCAGCTATGGGAAAATATGCGATCTTTGTGATAAATAAACAAAGCCTTGCTTCACAGATATATTGACTGAAGAAACTTGTGGACCTTCATATATATGAAGGAAGACATGCATATGCTTACTCATTTGAATGAGTTTCATTCTATTTACAATGCATTGTTCATGCGCTCAACCATATCATTCTAGGGTGGGTTATATGGGGTGGTCAATTGATACTTAATTCACTTATCATCACAATATTACTCAAAGGCTTTATATACATACTTACTCCCATTATCAGATCATAGGCATTTTAGCCTATATCCAAGCTGGTTCTTAACAAGAGCAAGCCAATGTTGAAACATAGCCAATACTTTCAATTTGTGCTTTATGGGGTATGCCTAGAACTTATGTGAGAAATAATCAATTGAAAGTAATAAAATACTTTGCGCCACCTAACAATTGATAGGACATAGGTCCACAAACATTAGAATGAATAAGAGCTAGAGGCTCACCCATGCGCGTAATGCCAGACTTCTTATACAAACTAAATGTCTACTTGCCATATAGATAATGATCACAAGTATCAAAATATTTATAGTTAAGGGGAGAAAGATACTGTAAACGGGTAAGCACTTTCATTTTCTTTAGTAACATGTACCCAAGGTGATGATGCTATAATGATACATGTGGTACTATAGCCACTGTCAAAATATGATCGATAGACCCAGATACAAGTAAGGCATAAAGAGTGCTAGACTTGACACCTTGTGCAAGATCAAGATTCCCATTGGTAATCTTCCACGAGGAATCACCAAAAGATCTAAAGTAACCTGCATCAACCAACTATCCAGTAGAAAGTAGGCTTTTGGTTAAAGTCGAAACATGACGTATATCATGCAAAGTAAAGATGCTACTTGAAGCAAATTGCATCCGTATATCTCTAATACCAATAATATCCAATGGCAAGTCATTACCCAATCTGATAGATCCTGCCATGTTGCGATAGGAGTGGAACCACTCTTGATGAGGGGTAACATGAAATGAATCCCTTGAATCAATCAATCAACACTAATCACAAGCCGACGAGACATCATCAATTGTGAAACATTGAGAGAAGAAGTTGCAAGTATGTAATCATAATCCAAATTATTTTGTAGTACATTAATCTCTTCAATCTTGATGCACGACTTACTAGGGATAATGTTGCAACCATCATGCTTTTCTTGCACTTTTCCCTTTCACTTTTCCTTGAGTTTGTCATTATGTATTTTATGGCACTATGGCCAAATATGACATGACTTCCCACAATAATGACAAGTCAATGCGGACTTACGGGCAGGAGACTTATTGTGGAACTGTCCACGTGATTGAGAATGAGACTTTTGAGAGTCTTTTCCATGGTAGTCATTACTGCTCTTAGCATTATATAGTAGTAGGAAATGTGTCCCATGATTTAGGCAATGTAACCAGCAAGAACAATGGTGGAAGATTCTCCTTAAAGTCAATCCTCTATGAAGACAAGTTTTTGAAAATAAAATGAAACTCATTTAAGTGGGTGGATATAGAAGTCCCCACTTTCACACGAAGTTCCATGAGTTGCTTCAATCAATACATCTGAGAGGCAAGGCTTTGCTTATCATAGACACCACAGATCTTCTCCCATAACTACCATGCATTCTACCTTTCAAAGACAACATTGTAGAGTACCTACTTAGAGAGTGATAAAGTGATTGTAGATTTATATAGCTCATCCAGCTCAACCCAATCCTTTGTATCAAAGCATTCGAGCTTTACATTCTTGTGTCTCAATGGCTTAACTTGCAATTTCTACACTAAAATTTACCATATCTATGTCTTCTAGTAGTTGTAATTAGTGCCATCCGATTTGTCAATGCTAAAGTTAACACTGTCATTTGATCCATCAGCAATGAAAGCGCAATACAAGAAGACAAGCTACTATAAATGACTATAAATCTATCCTAAATCATAGCCAAGACAAGGTTTAAATAGAAGAAAACACCAAAGCATAGGGTTATCCACTAATTGCTAGTAATGAACTGTCAAATTAAAGCAATTGCTCTCATAAATAATGCACAAATCTATAATTACAACATTACTATAATAAATGTAGCAATGAACCCAAGAGCAAGTGTGGGCAATCAATCAAGAAAAGCCAAGCTCACACTACTAGATATATCTTGTAACAATAAACATGATATGTAAGAGCAACTAACAGTGAGACTAGGCATGCAACTGGTACTAAGATATGCCACAATCTCAATGCATTAGCAAACCATACATTCAGAAGGCATATACATCATGCATGTAGTAGGTCTCAGGAGGAATAAAAGAGAATTGCCAAATGCATGACCCAGTGAGCAAGGGTAATGAATCTGAATACATAGCCAAGTACTGTGTATACATAAATGACATCACTTTGATAGAAATAGGTGTTGGGTCCAAAGCATGAATCAAATCAACCCATTGAAGAGGAACTACATCAAAGAAGCATCAATAGAGCATGTACATATCTCAATAAGTCCCACTGTCTCAATAGACTAGGCTCAACTGGATAAAACCCAAAGTTCTGCTCAATCATAAAATATCCAAGTAGCTCAAAGTAGCTCCCACTAAAGCAAATCCAAATGACAAATGAGTAGTGGAAGCTCAATGCCACAAGTACATAACCATTTGGAATCAAAGATGCATCAAGAGTGTAGCTAGGAGCATACAATCTCAATAAATCTTCAAGCCCGTAAGTGAATGATCACTGTAGCAACTGACTAAAGCTCCAAGACATGTAACCAAGCTCAAATGCTAAGCTTAAAGCATTCCATAAGCATATATGAGTGCATAGCATCAATGTCATACATCAATACATCCAAGTAAGTACTTGAATGACATGAAAGAGCAATAGGCATATATTTTTCCTATACAAATGCTTGATGCCCATTGCATTACAATAGTGAAATAACTGTCAAACCTAATCTAATGCAAGCTCAAATCGATTCAACAACAACCCAAGACATTATTCTAGCATCCACCAATGATCCATGAATTTTTAGGCATGAGTCGAAGCATAAAAAAGCTTCAAGCTATGAAGAAAAACCCTTCATAGATGTGTGTACAACAAGTTTGCTACTGTATACAATAGATAACAAAGGGTACGGAGCTCAAATGGTGCCCAAAATCACAATGCCAATGTTAAGGAAGTGATGAAGCATTGCTAATGATTAGCCAAGAGTTGTTGAAAATCCAATGGAGAGCTGTTGGAAGAACAAGTACAGCTTGTATTTGTGGAGTGGTGGGCAACGCTTGCTGCAATAGACCTTATATAGCTCTTCTTCAAGGTTAATGCCACCCTTTGAAGGTCCTAAAGCATGCTCAAACAACCCTAGAGCAAGCTGAGGTCAAATGGTTATCTCGAATGGAAGAAGCCACGGCTCCCTAAAGCAATGAGTTGAGGCCTTCAAATTGAGATTGAAGTCAAGCTAAGAAAGCTTCTTGATCAAAGGATATGATACTAGTTGAAGGGAGAAGCCCGAGTCGAAGCACAAGCAAGAGTAAGCAAGGGAGGTGCAAGCTATGGCAGATGGAGCAAGAGAGTAAGAGAGAGGGAGACTTAAGATGCAGGAACTCCAATAGTCACAATGTGTGATCAACTTTCCCTTATTCATTAGTCACTGAAAGAATAAAGAATGAAGTGACAGTGATGGGTACTCGCCACTTGCAGTGTACATGTGTGCAGGTATTGTAAGTATAGTCAAGTGTAATGAATACACATGTGGCATAGTGTTTACCTAATGTTTACCGCAGCACAGAGGAGTGGGAAATGGAAAAAAGGAAATAGAAAAAGGTGCAGGACAAAAGGAAGAAAAAGGTGCCTTAACCGGTAACCAGACCTTGAAAAAATTAAAAGCACGGGCACGACCCTCAGGAAGTCTTAGAGTCGCCCAAGGAAAGTAGAAGAGTAAAAAGCGCACCATTAAGTGTGAAAGCGCTCCCGAATCCTTGTAAAAGAGCGCCAGGCTCACTCCTGTGCAAATGGTATGCATTAGTTGGGAATAGGATAGATTAGAACGGTGGGAAATGAGAAATGGGCCTAGGCTAATGGCCGGCCATGTAAAAAAGGGGATAACCGCCCATGAAAAGTAGGGTATATATATAAAGTTCAAAAAGTGAATGAGAAGATCATTCTTGTGTGTGGCCAAAGCTTCTTTTTCTTCTCTTGTTTCTTGCCTTCTTGCTTGTGCTTGAGAGAGGGATTGAGAGAGTGTGAGGGAGTGAGGGAGTGATTGTGTGAGAGTGAGGGATCTTGGAGAAGAAGCTCTCTATCTTCTCTCTTCATCTTCCCCTCCTCTCTTCTCTTCTCTTGTCTCGCGCGTGGCTATGGAGGATGAAGCTCATGGGAGAGGGATTGAGGTTGCTTGAGCTTTCCTCAAGGATCGTGGAGCTACCGGTGTGCAAGAAAGAAGAGGGTACTCGATCGAGCATCAAGGTAAGCTCACTACACCCGTAAGGTAGGCATTGCGCGTCGGCTATGTGAGAGGTAGCCATGGCCGCTCGGTTCGAAAGAATTGAGCAATAAGTGGTCCATAGGTCTCAGGGTAGAGCTTGTAGCTCCCCTTCATTTTGGTTCCGTTGCCGGGACAGACGGAATTGAGCCTTGAGCGGCGCCGCGCGCATCAAATTGAGCATAGAAGTAGGGCTTGCAGCCCGAACCGGTGCTCGAGATAGCTAGGAGATTTAGGAGGTTTTAATCCGTGAAACAAGTAAGTGTTTTGGTTTGTTGGAAGCATTAGTGTAGGACTACCATTCTACATCTCTGTTTTGCATTTTGGCTGCACTAGATTAAGGTTAGATTCGGTTAAGAAAAGAGAAAACAGAAGGTTTTGGCTGCTGCTGGAAATAGGGAAACAGGGGACCAGATTCAAATTTCTGGGTAAAACAGGGAAAAGGGAACTGGCTTTAAGGTTTGCAGTGCTAGGAAAGGACCTTAAGAGGCTTGGGAGGCCAGGGCAAACCTCATTTCACTGGTTAGCTTTGTGAGAGAGAGAGAGAGAGAGAGAGCTTTTGGTTGCTAGGAAGAGGGAGCGCTTTCACGATTCTGAGTGCCATCGATTTGTGCTACTCCAGGTGAGTCTGGTGCTTCTTAGTAGTGCCCTAATCATATCTGGAAAGTCTCTTGTGATTGTGTGTAGCAGGCGTCAAGTGGGATCGAAACGCGTCGAAATCGCGCATGCCGCCAGACGCAGTCGGACCAGGTCTTAGTGGTTCGATTCCCAGAATCGGATCACCCGAGTCCTGGAGTCAGACCGTCCGATTCCAAGAATCGGACCGCCGTCCAGGGAGTCAGACTGAGTGCTAGTCGGACCACCCGAGTCCTGGAGTCGCCGTCCGATTCCAAGAATCGAACCATCCGACTGAGGGAGTCGGATTGCGTGCTAGTCGGACCATCAAACATTCGGATCGGACCAAACAATTTTAGAATCGGACCCCACTACCGGATCGGACAGTCCGATCGGATGTGCCACATGGCACTTGGACCGCTCTGTCCGACTGCAAGAATCGGACCGTCCGACTGAGGGAGTCGGACCACTCTGTCCGACTGTAAGAATTGGACCGTTCAACTACTAGAGTCGGACCAGCCCTGTTCGATTGCAAGAATCAGACCATTCGACTACTAGAGTCAGACCAGCCCTGTACGATTGCAAGAATCGGACCATCCTGCCAGAAGGAAAAATAAGGATCTTTAGTTGACCCTGCCACAGACCTGACCCCCAGGACACAACCCTGAACACCCCCAAGACCCAGTTTGACCATTAGAACCTCAGAGACCAATCAAACTTAGAGCAGAATAGAAAACGTAGCACAGACCTTCAGAAAGACCATAGAATAGCCGGGAATCGAGCTTAGAACTCAAATCAGGCTAAGAATGTGGAGAGAAATAGAGTGGAGTTCGCATTAAACGCTTTCTGCATCAGCACTTCACTCTTGTGTTCCACTAAGTTTGCACTGCAAGAAAAGAGAAAAGCCTGTTTTCACACCAAGCACTACGAAAGCACTAAGCATAACGTGTGAATAAGGATTGCAGCTGCTTTCAAATAACAAGGAACACATTAGGATATCTAATAACATTAAGGAACCCACTAGTAGGAGAAGACCCCAAGACTTAGACAGGTGCCTGAGTGCCCTACTAGTAGGACCTGGAGAAGACACGAAGAGACGGAAAGCAACAATATAGAGGATTGGACGCTGCCGGAGCTGCTTGGATTTATTGACAACCTCGTGGAGCTAGAAGTAGAAACAATGTCGGGATCAAGAGGCGAACGAGGAGAGGACCAATTAGACTTAGGAGAATTTCCAACCTCAGTCCAGGAACTGGTCCACAACTACGATCTACTCACTAGGACCGTGATCCAGGGCAGATCTGTAGAGGAAGTGGTAGCAAACCTGGAAGAAGAGAGAAGAGCAATCAAGAGAGCGCTAGAAGGCATAATTGCCTACAACCATGAGCAAAGGGCTAGAAGGCTATAGCAAGACGTAGATATGTACGAGGCTAGACGAGTGCTAGACCTAGCTGGAGCGGCCAAATTTGGACCGAATGTAGAGAGGAAACGGGCAGCAGAGGCTGGCCTGACATTGAGCGAACTGGTGGCAAAGCGACTCTTGGACAATACGTCCGTTGAACAGAGCGCTACTGCCCTAGCCACCACACTACTATCGGGATTGGGAGTCACGCAAGGGGCTAAAGGGCAGGCTAGAATCCCCATCGTAGCAAAACAACTAGCTAGATACGAACCTAGCAGTGACCCATACAGCTTCATGGAGCAGTTCGAGCAAGTATGTGAGGCAAATGGTCTTACTGACCCTGCGCAGCGAGCTCAAGCTTTCGGCCTGTGCTTAGGCGATAAGGGGAGGACTTGGTATTCTAGTCTAGATGACGCAGAACGTACGAACTTTGTTCGCCTTAAGGGCCTCTTCATCAAGAGGTTTTCGAAGGCAAGGTATTCGGATAACCTCATCGTTAGGTTGATGAATATCAGTCAAAGGGAGAAGGAAGAAGTTAGGGATTATGTCACTCAGGTGCGTAGCCTCTACAAGAGAATCCCTGCCAATGAGCGACCTACTGAGAGGGCAGTGGCTACAGTGTTCATGAACGGGATTCGGAGTGAGGAGCTCTACAAGGCTTTGGCCAGTAACTCCACCTTGCAACAAGACGTGCTAGCTAGAGTTTTCGAGGAGGCAATACATGTAGATGATCAACTCAGGGAACGCAGCATGAGGACTACCAACCGAGAGAGTGCAAGCCAGAGGGACCTTGAGAGATCAACTACTTCGGGGGAAAAAGCAACTGCTAGTGTGCAGGATAAGGGAAAGAGTGTAGACCACGACCAGGGGATGACAGAAATGAGAATGGAGATTGCACGGTTGCAAGAGCTGGTAAGGAAGCCTGTGAGATCGCATGTACAATGTATATACTGCGGTGGCAATCACCTCCCAGTTGAGTGCCAAGATTCTAGATCTTGGCCGTGCTCAAATTGCGGTAGATTCGGGCATGATGCAGTGCATTGCAGAATGCCGAGGAGATTCCCATATGTGCAGCAGTACAACCCTCCATACTTAGGTAATAGGCCACCCAATTTCTTTGGGAGGGGAGCCCAGTTAGCTCTCGCAGCACCGAGTGACTCAAGACCTGTCGTACCTAGGCTGGAGATGAACCCAACTAGTATACCCAAACCACCAGGGCCTTTTGTAACCCACCCATCTAGCGATGCTCCTGTTCACTTTGTGAAGGAGCCTAATGAGGAAGAAACATATGTCAACCCGTACATATCCTATGATGAGGAGGGCAACCCAGTCCTGATGGACTATCGGCCGGTGCCGGTGATGGCTTTAGGAAGAGGAAGAGGCAGAGGCTTTGGAGGGCAAAGCCAAGATCCAGTCACATGCTAGACTTGCGGCCACCCAGGCTACATTTCATCACGCTGCCAGAGCGAGAACAAGCTAACAAGGACAAAGCGGATCTCTGATGCACAAAGTGCGGAATCACACATCTGTTTCCTGACTGTCCTAGGCGGAAGCCATCAACTAGCTCTATCAATATACCATCGGTGCCTTTGGGGATTTTTGGAGTGGAAACCTTTGACAGTGAGGATACACCCATCCCACTACATGTTATGACGCGAGCTCAAACAAAACAGGCAGGCATCTCTTTGCCAGGGCCAAGTAACCTTGACGCAACCTCAATAGGAAAGAAAAGCCAGAGGAGACGGAAAAAGAGAACCGATGCAAAGATAACTCTTAAAACCGAGGAAGTGACTACATTACTAACGGGAAAGAGGGTCACAGACGCAGAGGCGGAGACCTCAGCTCCTAAGATAGCCAAGCTAGGGAGTGCCAAGGTAGAGGAATATCCCCATCCCAAACGGCAGCTCGAGGCTATAGCTAAGGTCAAGGAGTGGGTCAAGGACGCCCAAAAGTACCTCAAGAATGCTGAACCCATATTAGAAGATCCTATTGACGATTTCTCCAACGTGAGCACACCAGTCTCACCTTCAAAACCACAAGCTGCGAGCATACCTGCACCACTGGGGGCAACTCAGCAGCAAGGCCGAGGGGAAACTTGCCAGGGCAGATAGAACGCATGGCCTAGAAATGCTAGCCTCAGGGGAAGACAAGAGCCCAGTAGCCTCCTCACAACCTTGTTGTCTACTCCAGTAACTCTAAGCTTGGAAGACCTGCTTAGGCAGAATCATTCCTTATGGCAGGAGTTAAAAGACTTGATTGAGGGACACACAGGACTTGCGGGTGCTGATCCGCAAGATCATGATGCGGTTACACAGATCCCAAATCTAACTCTACACTCAACTCCTAAGTCTTTGCACATCAATGCTTTTTGGGAAGGCACTGAAATGCATGCAGTTTTACCCGTCCTAGCCTTAGGAGATATGACACGAAAAGGAATTGTAGACACAGACACAAGTGTTAGTGTACTAAGCCATGCAGTCTTAGAGGCATGGGGAAACCCTCCTGTAGAGACTGCCAGGTTTAACGTCACGTTAGCAAATGGAATGAAGATAAGACCATTCGAGGTCTTAAAGAATTGGCCAGTAAAGATTTCCGGTGTGCAGTTTTCCGTAAACTTCATTGTCATGAAGGGAGTGGATTACGACATACTATTAGGCCGACCTTGGATGAGGAATGCGCGTGTCATTGAGGACTGGGGCAATGGTTTGATTTTCCTAGGGAACAGAACTAGTGCAGTAAGGGTAGAGATGGACACTTGGAAGACGACCCCTGTTGACCTAGATGCCATCTCAGCTATGCTGAAAGGCGATACTCAAACGACCAAACCCTATGGATCACTCACTAAATATATTCCTTGCCCTAAGGATGAGAGGGATTGGATGTACGTTTTGGCAACCATTGACCTACCATTCTCGGATGAGGAAGAACTATATCGGTAGGCTGCTAAAGCCGCAACCATGCCAATTGAGGAGCCAATTGTGCCACTCTGCATGATGGCAGGAAGCTCACTCAACCCAGGCAAACTAGCCTAGTTCCATATCCCCAACAACAAACTAGAGCTTCAGGAAATCGTAGAGTATCTGACCAATAAACTGGAAGGAAACTTGGCTACTAACTTAAAACCTCTACGTGATCTATTAGCTAAGCCAGAATGGAAATGGACCAAGGTCCACGACCTGAATTTGTTATATAACTGGGCTTTAGTTATTGATGACAAGGAGACTGGAGAGGAAAGATTAGGTGATGATGAGCAGTCAGAAGGACAGGACTCTGATGACGAGGAGTATGAGGGCTGTTGCTCTACGGGAGAGGAGAGTGAAGAAGAGATAGATACAATAGAGTATGACACGGAAGGAAAAGCGATAGAACAAATCAGGGCAGACTTGAGGCCTAGGAGAGGAAGGACCAATCAGAACGAAAAAGGAGTCATGCGAATGGAGTGTGATAGATCCTGGCTGGAACACATAGGAGCCGTGGATTACGGGCAAGCCGGAGTGGCACGACCATGGGTAATCCCATTGCTCAAGACGGATGCACCTACTGAACTACGACCCCCTGGGGAAACACCTTCCCCAAGTGAGGGATGCGAGTTTAACTCAAAGTCGGAAGTCAGCACTGAGAGTGATCTCGAGATACCACAACCTTCTAAAGTCAAACGCACCAAGGGAGACTTGCCAGTCCACCTAAGGTGCAGGAGGCTAAAGGAGGAGGCCAGGAAGCAAGCAAAGGACTCAGAAGCAGAAAGGCAAAAGAAACCGCAGGATCTATCCAAACGGTTTACAAAATTTAAAAAGGGTGACAGAGTGGTGATTCTGCTAGGTGCGAAAAGACAAGGCCAAACTAGTGAACCGATCGAGGGACCCGCCAAAGTCAAGGAAGTTAACTTGGCTGGGGAAGGTGAAAAGCCAAGACCTGTATTCATTGCAGATGACTTGACGGAGGATGAGGAGACCAAACTTGTTGCACTCTTGCAAGAGTACATTGACGTATTTGCCTGGACATTGGATGAACTTAAGGGAGTCGACCCTAGGGTTGTGACTCATAATATCCCAATGGTCCCTGATGCAGTACCAACGAAACAATGACCTTACCCCATGAATCCCAAACACGCCCATGCAGTAAAAGAGGAGATTGATAAACTCATGAGGGCAGAATTCATATATGAGATCGAGCACACGGACTGGGTATCACCTATCGTGATTGTCATGAAGAAAAATGGAAAAATCCGAGTGTGCATGAACTTAGAAAGTGAATGCCGCTACAAAGAGGGATAACTATCCTTTACCTTACACCGAGCACATGCTTGAGAGGGTACCAGGTAAAGAAGCCTACAGTTTTCTGGATGGTTTCTCGGGCTATAATCAAGTGCAAGTGCACCCCGATGACAGGCACAAGATTGCCTTTGCCACGGAATGGGGTGTATTCACCTACATTGTCATGCCTTTTGGGCTGATGAACGCACCTGCGACTTTTCAACGCCTAATGTGCACTATCTTTAGGGACATGCTTAGGCGCAAACTGGAAGTGTTTGTAGATGACTTATGCGTACACTCTAGTTGGGCCGAACACTTAGAGAAATTGAGAGCTGTCTTTGAAAGGTGTAGGTCGTACAACCTCTCGTTGAACCCCTTAAAGTGCTAAATCTGGGTGAAACACGGATGCATCTTAGGGCACGTAGTGTCAAGGAATGGCATTGCCATTGACTTTTCTAAAGTCAGAGTCATTGTTGACTTACTGCCACCCGATAACTACAAGGGAGTTCAGTGCTTCTTAGGACACACTGGATATTATCGACGCTTTGTACTAAATTACGCACTAATTGCTAGACCATTGTACAAGCTGTTGATAGCGTTCGAGTGGACTGAGGAATGCCAGCGCGCATATGAGGAGTTGAAAAAGGCTCTTACTACTGCACCAATCTTACAAGCCCCAGACTGGAACATAACTTTTCATGTACACATAGACGCCTCTAAGTTCGCTATTGGAGCCGTGCTATGCCAGCCTGGTGAACATAACTTAGATTACCCGGTGAGTTTTGCCAGTAGGCAGCTCACAGAGACCGAGATGAACTATTCCACGACAGAAAGGGAGGGGTTGGCCATGGTATTTGTGGTAAAGAAATTTAGACATTACCTGTTGGTCACTCCCTTTGTCTTCTTTGTTGACCATCAAGCCTTGCTATATCTTGTGAACAAGCCTTGCGCTACGGAACGCATAGCTAGATGGTTACTCCTTCTACTGGAGTTTGACTTCACTGTGGTTGTACGCAAAGGAAAGCAGCATTACATGGCTGACCACATGTCCCGCATACCCACAGGAGATGCCGCTGGACAAGGCATACCTGACGATTTACCGGATGCTTATCTCTTTAACCTGTCTAGCAAGAGAGAATTGTTTAAAGCTGATCTGACGCCGTATTGGGCCGATGACATAGTGCAAGTGCTAGAGAGCGGACTACCTGAGAGACCCATTGAGAAGGCCAGGCTGAGAAGACTTATCCTGAAAATTCAGCCATACCAACTGATAGTTGGCCAACTCTACAGGTTGGGACAAGATGGTTTATTGCGCAGATGCATATGTGAGCACGAGATACACGATGCATTGAAAGAAGCACATGGCGGAATCGCTGGAGGACACTTTAGCGGGGACACAACAGCCCGAAAGGTGCTACAATCCCAACTATGGTGGCCCACCCTTTTCCGCGATGCAGCTAAATTCGTAAAGCACTGCGATGAGTGCCAAAGGACCAAAGTGCCTGTGTGGAAAGACAAGATGGAGTTGACCCCTGTCATAGCCCGACAACCCTTTGAAAAATGGGGCATCGATTTTATTGGACCTATCAGTCCTGCGGCACAATATTCCCAAGCTCGCTACATCATAGTGGCAACCGATTATCTAACGAAGTGGGCAGAGGCACGAGCCACGAGGAAGAATGATGCTAGAACCATTGCAAAGTTCTTGTGGGAGTAGGTCATTTCACGGTTTGGCTGTCCAATCGAACTTGTAAGCGACCAAGGCACGCACTTCATTAATGAGGTGATTTCCCACATGCTCTCTACCTTCCTAATAATTCATCGGAAGTCCTCTCCCTATTACCCTTAGACTAATGGCCAAGCCGAATCCACGAATAAAATCTTAGTCAATGTGCTTACAAAGGTAGTGTCTACTTCAAGAAGTGACTGGGACAACAAGCTATTGGCGGCCTTGTGGGCCTATCGCACAGCCTATAAAACGGCTGTAGGACATACGCCTTTTAGGCTGACGTACGGAACTGAAGCCATTTTACCCTTAGAATTCTTCATCCCTAGCTTAAGGATAGCAGTCCAGGAGTGTTGGGAGGGAAGAGAGGCTTGGACCAATCGCTTAGTGGAGTTAGAGCGCCTAACGGAGACCCGACTCCTCGCCACTCACTCTCTGATTTGTGAGAAGGATCGACGAAAGATGTGGTTTGACAAGCATGTCAAACAGCGAGACTTTGAACAAGGGGACCTTGTTCTACTATACTCTGTAAAAGGACATAAATAGAAGATGAAGTTTCGGGGGCTAGGGCCTTTCAGAGTACGCATGATTGGTAGAACAGGGAATGTTGAATTAGAGACACTTGAAGGCAAAGGAATAGGCTTTTTTAATGGGAGCCGCATAAAGAAGTACTATTCTCCTTCCCATCCATTACATGAGCCACCCATGCTAGAACCCCCAATGAACGTCTGCATGGCTACTATAACCGACCTTAAAGATTAGGACGAAGAAGCAGTGGCACCGGCGTATCTACGAATCACAGTCACAGCAGGAGCGACGTATTCTTTCGATGCCTTGATTGATGAAGGTGCCGACTACAACATCTTGACGCATGACCATTGGACATGCATTGGTCAACCGAAACTAGAGCCCACTAATGCCAAACTCACCCCATTTGGGGGTAAAGCTTATTCACTCCTAGGGAAGTGCAAGGTAGTCATTTCTATCGAGTCTGAAAGGTTACCAACTTTCTTCCATGTGTTGCCTAACACTAAAGGAGCCGGTAATATGTCACTATTAGGTCGTACTTTCAAGAAGCAAACGAACTGTAATGTGGATTACAACCTAAACAGCATTCATCTTGCTATAGGCAATGTGCATATAGTGACGACTTTCAGCAAGGGCTGTCCTGACTCCTCCACCATTACGAAGCCACCGGTAGAAACCCCTACGACCACACTTCAGCCCAAGTCTAAACAGAAGAAAACTAAGGCCTCATGCCAAGCTTTCGACCCTAGGCCCAAACCCACCAAGAGTGCTCACAAGGCCAAGGAGTCCAAGCTTATATGGGTGCCAAAACGACAAAGACCACATCCGGGTAGACCACCCAAACGTGATTCTAAATGCCAAAATAATTAGCCATCACGGCCTAAGAGGCAGTCTAGACGCTATCGATGTAGACACACAACCACGCCGCGATGGATCCCCAAAGATCTCTTGCGAGCACAAGGATACTACGAGGGAAACCCCTGGATTTGGGTGCCTAAAAATGGCAAGTTTAAAAGCTCATCTACAAGCAATCTCACCCCAATGAGGGAGGCTTGCACACATGGTGCCCAGGGCATAGTCAGCAAACCATTGCCCGCTGTGGCTAGTAAGCCCCAGCTCATCTATCGGCCAAAGCAAACGCCACAAGCCTTAGACTTACCTAATCCAGAGAGCTTAAATACCCCCATGATTGCTCACTCAGAACCCAGTACAACTCCCATGCCCCTAGAGCTTCCTACAGCACCTCAAAGTGCTTCGGAGTGCAAAGCCACACCTGTGACACCAATGATGGAGTCACCACTATCCAGTCCATTTGCACCATTCCCACCAACAGGTCTTAAACCTTCCTACGCGGTACGACCTTTCCTTTCCTTGGCTAAAGACCTCGCCGCGACTTCTAGGGATGACTTAGTAACCTGCATCAAGATGTTGGACAAAACTTTCACTACATTCGCTAGAAGTTATGAGAGGCTAGACCTAGTCTTCTTGACAAAACACTTGCTTCGGATGTTCGTGCATTACCATGCACTTGGGAAGAATACGAACTTATGATCGGTAAATTCCCCAAAATTGTTGCTGAACTGATAGCAAACGACGAAATCTCAAAGGAGCAAGCTGCCCTCAGAAGACTAATCACTTCATATCGTAAGCCTCCTCGTTCTGTTCCTGAGCACGAGTTGCAAGAGCTCACACAGATGGCAAGCTCGCCTTCCACGTTCTTGCAGCAGTGGTTTGCTTTGAGAATCCAATGGGAGAAAAAAGGTTGCCGGATAATGACCAATGCTGAGCAATGCAGGGCAGTTAAAACCATCGAATATGACCCTACTTATGTGGCACCTATCTCGTTTAGGGTTTTGGCCATCACCCGCAACCAGCATTTAGACGACCATGTGCTCGCTCACCCTTACATCGACCAATTCCTTACGGAAGAGGAATTACATGTTGCAAGCCGCCTTAATACTGGAGATCTCTTTCACGATGTCTTGACCTACATCTCCCAAGTCTCCATCCAACCATCTGCTCTTGATTGTCATGCCCAACTCGAATACAATCAAGCTTCTATGATTGGTTATTGGCTAAGTAAGTCAATCCATGAAAAACATCATTTGCCTCGTACTTCCTGTGCTAATCCTAGGAAGGATTCCTTAAAAGATCCAAGACGGGGGGGGAGCAATGTGAGCAAGAGCAGAGCAAAATGAGAGTCAGCAAAATGAGAGTCATGCTATCTAGCAGAATGTTATGATTAATTGAGTTTCAATGGAAGATACTGCAGCAATTGCTGCTGTGAGCCTGTCTCTAAAATTCAAGCCTCTAAGCAAGTATACCAATTTTTGACACACACATTTTTCTCTCAAAATTGAGTTTTGTTAGAAATAAGCCGATTTTTAAGCATTAATGTTAGCATGGTGTGTTGATAGGTAACCACCATGGCAGGACAAGACAAAGGGGGCAAACTCCCATTTTCTGAAGAAGAGATGACCAAGTTCGGCATTAGCGTCGAGACATGAGGATTCAGTCAATTCACCTTCAAGCACACGCTGAACCTGGACGAGGCTATCTTGGAGGAACCTACAGTCAAAGAATTGGTGGACAGATGCCACCTCCACAAGTATGTGAAAAAGGTGGGGCAGGCCGTGGATTACGGCATGTGTGCTGAATTTCTGAGGAACTTTGACAAGGGCAAGAACTATGGCACTGTCACAGTGAGGACAGGGAAGCAGGAAAGAAGAGTTGAAGTGCCCCTCAATGCGGCAATCGTAGAGAAGGCCTTGGGGCTCGTACCCAAGAAAGAGAGGCGGCCGAGAAGGGATGTTTACGCCATGCTGGGGGTAAAGAAAGAAGAGGTGCACACAGTGGATGGAATCAGCTTGGCTGACATCCCGGATCCAGCAATGAAGGTGCAAGCGAAGATGATCCACACACTCTTCTCGGGCCAAAGGTACAATGCATTGATGAATAGGATCGGGGTCCCGTTGTTAGAAAGCATCGCAGCAGGAGTCCCTGAGGAGGTAGACTGGAATGGGTTCATGCAAAAAACCATTCAAAGCTCAGCTACCCTTCTCACTCCAGCAGGAGGAGAATCCCCTGCCTCAACAGCACGCTCCATAAGGAAGAAACCTGCCTCAAAGGCGGCCACAATTAGATATGGTGGTGTTTTGATAGCCATCATAAATGAAGCAATGAAGGATGCTGGAGTCATGGAAGAGCAAGCTGCACATCAAAGCCCACCGCATTAAAGCCCACCTCACCACAAAGGAGAAGAATCAAGTGAAAGAACGATAAGTGACAAGGGAGAACAGGAGGTGCCGCCTACACAAGCAAGCAAACCAGAAGGACAAAAGAAAGGGGACAGGAGACAGAAGGAAAGGAAAGAGGAATTAGGCAAAGAAGAACGAGCTGAAATCAAGAGGGCTCATAGAGAGTCTAGGAGGGCTGAGGAAGAAAGAAGGAGGAAAGAGGAGGAAAGAGGAGGAAGAGCTTGCAAAGATAAGAGAAGAATCAAAGAAGGTAGAAGAGGACAGGAAAAGAAGGGCGGAAGAAGAAGCTGAAGAGCACAGACTGAAGGAGCTGGCTGAGTTGGCAGAGGCTACGCGAAGATCTGTGGAAGAGACCCGCGGGGGTGGAGGGCTCGAACCTGTGAGCCCTTGTCATAAAGCCGAAGCTAGTTCAAGTGTGGAAGCAGCTCCACTGGCTGTAGGCAAGGGAAAGTCCCTACTACATCCACTTCCTGCCTCTTTTGTGCCTGCAACGACTAAAACCACAACTACAACCACCACACAACCCACACCTCCCCTCGACACGGCACATCTAATTAACATGATGCAAATGCTAGTGAGCAAAGTGGCCGAGATCATGCCAGAAACCGGATTGAAAAGGCCCGCTGCCGCAGATGCAGAGTCACGGCAAGACCCTAAAAGACAAAGGCTGGAGGCATCAACCACCACACCCCATACTCCCATGCCTGCCGACACTGACTATGATGCATATGTGGCTGAGCTACTAGCACAACTAGACAAGGCGAAGGAAGAGAAGAAAGTGGCCTTGATGGAGCTAGAAAAAGAAAAAGAAACGTCAGCTACTCTTAGGCTAGAAGTCTCAAGGCAAGGAGCCGACCGACGAAGAGAAATGAAGGCCCTGCAGGACCAGCTAGTAGCAAAAGCAAAGGAAGCCCAAGACAACGAAAGCTGCCTTAGATAAAGGCTGGAAGACGAAGAGCAGAACCTGGTGGCAGAGCAAAGGAGTCTAAAGCTACTAGTGCAGCAATACAATGATCTACAGCAAAAGGTCGCTCAAGTGGAAACGCTAAGACAGGAGGTTCAGGAAGGCAAAGCTAGTACACCACAAGAACATACCATGGAGCTCCGTTTGTGGCAGGAGCTAGAAGAACAAAACAGATTAATAAGTGAAATCAAGTTTTTGAAGAGTGAAGGGCCAGGAGTCTCAGCAGCAGAAGCAAAACGGCTACAAGATGAAGTGCAAAGATTACAAGATGCGTTGAAGACCTCCCAGGAAGATGTAGAGGCCCTCATGGCCATGGCTTTCAATAAAAAAAGGCTATTCCTTGCTGAGATCCAAAGCCAAGAGCAGCTGGTGCAGGAAAAATCAGAAGTACTGGCCGAGGTGCAACAAAGGCTCAGCATTGTAGATCAAGCCAAAGGGATTGCTGAAGAGCAGCTGGCTCAGAAGTTAAGAGAAAGGAACCAGTTGTGGTTTTTAACAAATGAGCATCAACAGGTAGTGACCACCCTGGCGAGCCAACTAGAGGAAGAGAGAAAAAGGATGGAAGAAAGAGCTATAGATTGGGAAAGGAATAATTTTGACAGGGTGAGAGACTTGACCGAACGCTTGGCAGTGGTGGCAGAATGAGAAAGGGTGCTTACAGAAGCCAGGGTTGAAGCTGCCGAAATAACTACTAAAACACAGCGACAGGCCTTCCTCAACACGGTACTCCATGTCACACAAGCTCAGGGCGATGATCCAGTGGAAAAGGTGAAAAGAAAATTGGAGTTGACCACCCGAGCTCTAAGATATGGTCTTCAAGAGCGGGAGCTCCCAACGAGTACAGGGATCACTAAGAAGCAACAATTCCACTACTTACACTGTACGGGCCTTTCCACTGCTGAGCTCAAGGAGCTAGGTTTTGAGGAGCATGATCAGCCACCACCACCACCGCCAGTCATCCTATCTGTGGTTGAGCGACATGTCGAAGCGGGTCCGGATTTTGAGCAAGGTGATCAAGAAGAGCAACAAAGAATGCCGAGCCCGCCTCAACCTGATCTCCCACAGGAAGAACATGCAGATGCCCATCTGCCTGAGCGTATAGTTGCAGCAAGGAGGAGAAGACAAGAATTAGCTGAGGAGGCCCAACGTCGAGCACGCACAATTCCAAGACAACTCCCTGAAGAGCCCATGCCACTGAGAGGGGATGCACATCCTGTAGACTGGCCCAAGAGTTGGTCATCTGGGGTCAGCGAGAGTTCTAGAAAAGGCTGTTTGAGCTCTCATTTTCTTTCCCATGCTCTCTGGACCGGGCCCTGCCTCTAGGAGTCTTAGCCAAGATCAAGGATCTAGCTAATGAACTTGCAAACAGGTGGATTGAAGAGAGGAGCCTGATATTAACTAGTGGCGACAAGGACCACAGGATTACTGGGAAGATAAGGTCAATCTGGTTCCCAAAACCGTCCAAGGCTATGAGGCACAGCCGAAATGGCGGAGGAGGATTTGGGATACCAATTTTGATGCATGGACCGCCTTTTGCAGTTCACTCCCCGAAGAGCGCAATGATCCTATCTACATGCCCTACCCCCGTAGGCATGGAGTGGACTATGATAGAGACTTGCATGGGGATTACGACTTCCCAAAAATATATAAAGTAAATGCTAGGAGCCCTGAGGAATGCTTAGTGTTTAGGTTAGAAGATATACTTCCTTCTATAAATCGTTTCCTTGCAGACTTCTCTTCCTGCCCAAATCCAACGTTTTTGACCACTTGTAATTACCTCCGACTTATCAAATTCCTGCTACTCCAAAAACCCACAGCAGAGGAAGCCCATCTCCCCCCACTCTTCTTTGATATCAACCTAGGAATAGATAGTAGAGCTATGACTAGGTTAATGATGCGGGCTACTCTCCTTCCTTCCTTCTGTCTAGAGCTCTTAGAAAATATGAGTGACACCCACTTCACAAGGTGTGATCACCCTTTCTTGTCAACCACTCCTCTGAGAGCTAAGGCGGATATTAAAGAATACCTACAAAGTCGCGCATTCTTATCTCAATGCCTCCGACCGCCCCGTGATAAAATGGGTGTGATATGCCTTGACAATTGTACTCCCTCTCTCATTCTCAAAAAAGAAAAAAGAAAAAAAAAAGAAAGCAAAGAGAGAAAAAGCCACAAGGAAACAAAGACAAGGTGATAGCAAAGTTGAAAGATGAATCTACTACTAAGCAAGTTAACAAGGAGAACACTTCACATGTGCTTGCAGTCTCCCTTCATTGTTATTGTGCACCACATGTTAGAAGATGGGCATAGAAACCCACTGTAAGCAAGGGAGTGTAAGGGCAGATGGGTGTGAATAGCCCTAAGGGTAGGGGAAACCCTAACCCTAGTTGGCAAAGGGCTATATAAACAGCCTATGGGTCACTATCATTTGTGAGAGAGTATCCCCAAGTTGTACTCTAAGCAACTTAGTAAGCAAGATTTTATTCTTGTACTTTGAGCTCTTCTCTCCCTCTTGTGCACACATTCTACTGCTGCAAACTCTGATTCTCAACATGGTATCAGAGCCATCTCTGATCTCCCCAGCTTCCCTCAGCATCAGTCATCACTAAGTGCACATTAGCTGTCATTTTCTTCACTCTATCCTTCTTTCCTCCATAGCTGCCTGCAACCTACCTCCATTGGAGGACTTGAGGAGGACAGAGGAGACCATATTAGCCTGAGCTTTCTTCTGGAGATATTTTCCCCACATCAGGGCGCAACTCCCTGTCAGTTCAAACACTGACATTGTCCACGTGTGAGGCCAGCATTGTCAAGATTCGAAAAAACGGTGCAGTCTGGACAGGCGCAGATCTCGGGCTGAAACGCGGGCAGCAAGCAGTGCAATCTTAGCCACTATCATAGGGGTTTGATAGCCCCCCAAGTGGGCTATCCTCAGCTAAGAGGGCTCTGGGAAATTCTTCTTCTGCTGGCTGCTACAAGCCAAAGCCTAACTGTGTTTTTTTGGGCAGCCATAGCCAACAAGCTCCAAGCTTAACGTTTTGGGATTTTTATACTCTGAGCTTCATTAACAGTGATTCTAATCACTGAAGCAGAGTCTCTGAATCCTATTCCAGAGTCTGAAGCTCTTGGGCATGATCAACGGACATCACCAAGGATCGAGAAGCCGACTTCCAACTGGGTTCCATTCAAGCACTTCACTAAGCTTGATAATAGTGTTCTCTTAACACTAAACATAAATCATCAGTTGAATAGCTTACTGGGCATTCACTAAAACCCAGTGAGTTTTTTATTCCTCTTCATGAATTGTTGTAAGGTTATGTGTAAAATGAACACATAGACCATTATGCACAAGAAGTGTATTACATACCGTAAGTGACATTGTCTCAAGTACATTGGTCAGTGAAATCAATAGCATGAGTGTCATCATACTCTCCTCGGAGTCATCAGCAACAAGCATTGAGATCATAGACAAACCGTGTCCAACACAAGCTTCATCCACTAAGCCGTACCACAAGGAGGAGCCTGAAGTCCAGTCTAGGTTTACTTCATTAAAACCTAAAAAGACTATTAAACCATGCAAGAAGCTTGCACATAAGAAAGGACCACCAAAGTCATACCTGAAAATATTACACTTATATGATTTTCAGCCTTTCTCTTCATTGCAACTTTGACTTCACTTTGTCTAAATTGCTTCCGCATTCAGTGAAAGGTTTGTAAGGGACTAGACACTGCCCTTGTCCTAACAAGTGGTAAGACCTTCCCAATGACCACAACATATGCTGATGTCCGTCCTCAAATTTGAAAGTTTGATGGTAAGGATTTCCATCCATGGCAGGTACTTATAAAATACAAAATGATGGAGAGAGGGTATTGGCCTCTTATTTAAGGAAGTAGAGTTGTAAACTCTTCAAATATGATTGATATAGAGGATGACCAACGGGCTCAAGTAATCATAATGCTACACTTAGATGAATCCCTGATTCATCATATTGATCAACTAAACACTGCTAAAGAAAAATGGAATGAGCTTGAAAAGCTCTATGGAGCCACTGGCAAGAATACTAAAATCTTCCTTAAAATTGAATTCTTTAGCTTGGAATATCGTTCAGGAGAAGATTTGGGAAAATTCATTTCTCATATGAAGGGACTTATGGCACAGCTTGCTTCTGTACAAGCTCCAATACTTGAAGAAGATGCTATTGCTATTCTCCTAAAAGCTGTAAAACAGGTGTTTTCTACTCTTGTAACCACTCTCACCAACATTCCAAATCCTACTTTGGCAAGTACCATTCAATCCTGTTTGGATGAAGAAAAGAGGAACCACAAAGAAAGCAGCAACAGTCAGGCAACTTCAAATTCCCGTGAACAAGTATTGGTTCATACAGTTCTCACTAAATGTTCTTTCTGTAAGAAAAAATGACATATTGTAAATAACTGCTGGAAGAAGTATCCCGAGAAGATGAAATGTAACAAATGCAAGAAGACATGGCATATAACAAGTAAATGCCCCAACACTCCTGAAATACCCAAAGAATTGGTGGCCAACTATGTCTCCAATTCATCTGAAGATCGACTGTTTTGACTATTTAAATCATCTACCTAAAACAACCTTGTAAGCCTGATTTATAAAGGCATCCAAAAAGGGGGGGATCTTTTACATGTCTTGTAATCCAATGCCACCCTGGCATTGAGGGGGGGTGTTAGAAGATGGGCATAGAAACCCACTGTAAGCAAGGGAGTATAAGGGCAGATGGGTGTGAATAGCCCTAAGGGTAGGGAAAACCCTAACCCTAGCTGGCAAAGGGCTATATAAACAGCCTATGGGTCACTATCATTTGTGAGAGAGTGTACCCAAGTTGTACTCTAAGCAACTTAGTAAGCAAGATTTCATTCTTGTACTTTGAGCTCTTCTCTCCCTCTTGTGCACACATTCTACTGCTGCAAACTTTGATTCTCAACACCACACTCACTACATCTAGGGTTCTCCCTAGCCCCTTCCCCACTTCACCCTTAGGGCACATCAAGGGCATGACTTTTAGACCTGTCACCCTAATTTTTGCCCCGCACCTCCAACGACGCACGAACTGGGTCCTCAAGTGTGGGACATTACCAAGGGCTTGCCCAAGGTTAGACCCATCTCCCAGTTCCACTGGCATGGGCACCATGCACTACACAGTGAGACAGACACACCCCCTAAGAAGTGCACAACTTTTCTTGCAGGTTATGTTCGTGTTTCAAGAACTGGCTGCTCGGCTGAAGAAGATCATCCACTACATCCTCCAATGACAAGGAAATTTTCCATGAGTCAGACATGACTCCATTACTGCAACTTCAAGAGCTTCGCTGCGAAGGTTTAAATGGCTCAACAGATTTCATGTTGCCAATCATCCGCCTACTGATGGCTGCCATGACTGAACCAAATCAAGCAGAAGGAAAACCTAGTTATGGATCTGCCATTCGCTTAGATTTTGGAACCTCATCTTCCAAAGATGCATGCCTACCACCTCAAGATCTATGGATCGCTTATTGATTCCACAAGCCTGAAGATTTTCAATGCAAGGTTCAAGATCTTCAGCTCAGCACTGAAGATCTTGAAATCAAACATGAAGATCTTGAAATCAAAGCTGAAGATCTTCAAATCGAAGACAAGGATCCTCAGGATAACAAGATCTTCAAAACAAAGTCAAAGATCTTCCATGCGAAGACAAAGCAAACCTTTGTCAAGATAGAGTTCAGGGGGGTTTCTCCAGGATAAATCCCTCCAACACCATTCTCCTAAGGGATTGCTTATTGATCAAGCGTTTCTGTTGACCAAAGGATAACCGGCTACCTATTTTCCACCAGCCAATTGGAACCTCTATCAGCTGTTGTAGAATGGGAGCCACAACTGTGTGTGAAATCCCGAGCATTTTCATGAAGTCTAAAGCACGCCGGAATCTCTCCTGGCCATCGTCATCAAACTCCATCACCTCTCATTCACAAGCATCAGTGTCATCTACCCACCAGTTCCACCTAGCAACATCATCATCTATCCCACTACTTCCCACCACAGTGCCATGGGACTGGCACTTGGCTAGGAGGGGGGTAATGTTTACCTAATGTTTACCGCAACACAGACGAGCGGGAAATGGAAAAAAGGAAATAGCAAAAGGCGCAGGACAAAAGGAAGAAAAATGCGCCTTAATCGGTAACCAGACCCTGAAAAAATTAAAAGCACGGGCACGACCCTCAGGAAGTCTTAGAGTCACCCAAGGAAAGTAAAAGAGTAAAAAGCGCACCATTAACTGTGAAAGCGCTCCCGAATCCTTGTAAAAGAGCGCCAGGCTCACTCCTGTGCAAATGGTATGCATTAGTTGGGAATAGGATAGATTAGAACGGTGGGAAATGAGAAATGGGCCTAGGCTAATGGCCGGCCATGTAAAAAAGGGGATAACCGCCCATGAAAAGTAGGGTATATATATAAAGTTCAAAAAGTGAATGAGAAGATCATTCTTGTGTGTGGCCAAAGCTTCTTTTTCTTCTCTTGTTTCTTGCCTTCTTGCTTGTGCTTGAGAGAGGGATTGAGAGAGTGTGAGGGAGTGAGGGAGTGATTGTGTGAGAGTGAGGGATCTTGGAGAAGAAGCTCTCTATCTTCTCTCTTCATCTTCCCCTCCTCTCTTCTCTTCTCTTGTCTCGCGCGTGGCTATGGAGGATGAAGCTCATGGGAGAGGGATTGAGGTTGCTTGAGCTTTCCTCAAGGATCGTGGAGCTACCGGTGTGCAAGAAAGAAGAGGGTACTCGATCGAGCATCAAGGTAAGCTCACTACACCCGTAAGGTAGGCATTGCGCGTCGGCTATGTGAGAGGTAGCCATGGCCGCTCGGTTCCAAACACTTGAGCAATAAGTGGTCCGTAGGTCTCGGGGTAGAGCTTGTAGCTCCCCTTCACATAGGCATATGTGCCTTTATCCCCAACATCCACCACAAGAAATGTATTTTGAGCACCAATATGCTAAAACACAACAAACAAAGAATATAGTACACTAATATAGGCTTGAATCAATACTTTATCTTTGCATATGTGCTATAAGCAAACTATTTGTTTAGAAATTGAAATAAAATTTGAATGAATAGATTACTTTAATTTCACATATGAGCTACAAGTGAACTATTGGTGTATAATTAGCTTATCATAATGCTATAAGAAATTGATTTGTTTACAAGAAGAATGTTGAATGAATACTTTACTATAGTTCAAATATCCATTATGATATATTTCTTGAGGACATTCTTTGTGACATTTACTTGGGATAATCAATATTACCTTTTTTTAAACAAGAAAAATTACTCCATGTGAAATATGTCATTGAATGATTTAGGTCTTAAATAACTAGCATTTAAGCAATCTCCATCAAGAGTTAAGTATGACAATAGTTGATTTAGAATATTTAACCATATATTTTTCACAAACAGTTCTAATGATGTATGGTGGACCACCTTAATCTTTTGTATAAATAGACTATAAGAAAAAGGATTTTACAAAAGGCTAAGGTGATTGATCTATGTAAATATGCTAATATTTTCATGTTTTACAATACATAAACCTATAGGACAATCACATTCGTCTTTTTTGTATAATGTGATATATGAGATGGCCTATATAGAAAGACTATAGTGATCATCTTATAAAAATATGTAAAAATTTGAATGGTGATATTCCAAGTTCTAATAAGTCTAAGATTGAGATGAAAACATGAACTCAAGTAGCAAGACTTTTGTAACCCAATAGTAAGTTTTAGGCCAAGAAAAAATACACCATTAAAAAAATGATAAAAACAAGATAATAATAAACCAAATAGGAGATGCATAACTCAACCATTTGAATATTCATTCTACCCTAAGAAATGGGTAAAATAAAATATTATAAAATATCACTACTAAAGAGAAATTCTTAACAAAAAACATGATCTTAACTAGCAAAATGCTTTTGTAACCCAATAGTAAGTTTTAGGGTCAAGAAAAAATACACTATTTAAACAATAATAAAATGAGATAATATTAAACCAAATAGGAGATGCATAACTTAACCATTTGGATATTCATTCTACCCTAAGAATGGGTAGAATAAAATATGATAAAATCTCTTCTAAATAATAGGTTTTAGGTCAAGCAAAAATACACTATTTAGAAAATGATAAAAGGAAACAACATTGAGTCCAACATGTGATGCATAACTTAACCATTTGCATATTCATTCTGCCTTGAAAATGGAAAAAATAAAATAATATATTTTGGTTGATTTTTGATGAAGATCATGAGGAGATCAGCAAAGAGGAGGATGGAGAGTACTTGCATGGTGAGACCCTAGTCTATCATGCACATACCAAATAGAGGGAAGCCTATGATAGGGATCCTCTTCCCTTTATTTCTAGGATTATATAGATGAGAAATAGGTGCTTCATGTACAAATAGAGGATCATGATCAAAGTGGTGCACCCATGGGATTGGGAGGGAATTTGCAAGATACTAGGAGTAGAGATAACATACTTGTTTGAGTCAAGAGGGATGCATGTTGCAAATCAACTAGAGGGAGTGCTAGTTGATAGCCTTGCATTACAAAATTTGAGGGCGATAAGAAGGTAAAGCTCGAGCCCAAGGATGATGCTGAGAGTCTCATCAAGGATGGACCTTTACTATTGGAATCTAGGGTAGAGATTAAACTTTTGCACTCTATGTATTAACTAAGGTTGGTTATGATAATGGATCCATCATGCGATAGAAGGGCTTTGGTATGACTTGGGATATATAGGGCATGCCATCAACCCATGGCATGCTTTTCATAGGTCCTCAATCTTTGATCCAAATGGTAAACCCATACATTAGAGGCAACATGTGACTTTTGCATGGGACAATAGATAGTGAATCTCATGAGTTTGCCGCATATGACCCCACCATGACCCCACCATGCTTGAACATGGGGCAAGCCCAACACATGGGACAATAGATAGTGAATCTCATGAGTTTTGCATGGGACAATAGATAGTGAATCTCATGAGTTTGCCGCATATGACCCCACCATGCTTGAACATGGGGCAAGCCCAACACATGCAAGGTTATTTATGGTTGGCTTGGGATGTGAGGGATACCAATACCACCATTGTGAATTCATAAAGAGTGTTATAACTTCTTTTTGCACTATGATCACTTGGTTCATTGCTATCCTCTTTGTAATTCCCTTATTGGATATCACCTTATGTTTGGTAGATTTGGAGAACGAAATGTTTAGGGTAGGGATAGTTTGTAGCCAACCAAATTTTGGGCATGGGGTCTTGTTAAGACTTTAGAGCTTGGGTTAGGCCTTCTAGCATCTTGGCTCATAAGCTTTTAGCTTTTGTAGGAGCAATTTACCTTTATTGCACATTGGGTCAAATGAGTCTCTAAGGTAGTCTTTATTTAGTTAGTTGGAGTCTCAATGGAGGATTGTTAAAAATAGAATGTTTCCAGTCGTTCCCTTAGACAAGGGTATTATTCTCTTTGGTGACTCATTTGATGATCTTTGTTTAATGAGCTTGTGGTTGATGGTGTGCAGTAGACTCAAGGAAAGAATTTGATGGCTTTCCCTAATGCTATGATTGGAAAATTTATCTCCTTGGATTGGGCATTTGTGCATCTTGGGACCTTTTGATAGGCATTACTAATAGTGCCTACCATGAAGTGGGTAATTGATAGAGTAAGCAAAGCTTGGTCATGTAGGAGTAGTATGGTTAAGTGGTGAGATAGATTGCTTCAATTTTCAAAATCGTCTATTCTAACAAGGTAACCTTTGTGTTTGGAGGATTCAAATACGTAATCTTTCCATAGGTGGTACACTACGATGTTACAAGATCTTTCATGGCAAATATGCTTGGACATGTGATGAAACCTAGCCATGCTTTCTTTTTCATATATGGCATTTGTGAATGGCAATGCACTAAAGGCCATTCTTAGGTCTTGCATAAAATGCTATCCAATACAAGGTTGTGATCAATTTATCCAAGTATCTTTTTGCATTAAGCTCATCTTTGGCACATTTGAAGAACATGAAATGCCCACAAGGTTGGGATCAATTTATCCAAGTCTCTTTTTGCATTAAGCTCATCTTTGGCACATTTGGAGAACATGAAATGCCCTTTCAATAGCAAGTATAGCACCAAGATCTTCTATAAAGATTATATGTTTAACTTAGGCATAGGTATCCATGGTCATACAGGTAGTGTATGAGGATTGTTGTGGCAAGTTGGTTTTGTAGTTACTACTAGCATTGTTCTTTGAGACATCACTAAATCAATAGCATTCCTATTATGTCACCTTTATGATGCATCTTTTGTTCCCTTGTGTAATCATATTCATACTCAATTGAACATCCAATGCAATTCTTTCATATTCCATCCACAACATTTACATTCACTTTGTCCCGTACTTGGATAAAGTATGATCCATGGATTATGGTATGAAGCTTGCGTATTTATATGTTATCTTGATGGCTTGTTTACTAGCTATCTTTTGGTAGATTTCTTGGCCAAAGGCCCCTTCTACCTACCTATTTTTTATTTTAATTCAATGCTCTTTATGTTGACTACTCATTGTCTTTTTTGGTTAATTGTGTTGGTGGCTTGAAGTCTCTTGTACATATCAATTTATCTTTCTAGATTCAACACCCAGAGAGAGAGAGAGAGAGAGAGAGAGAGAGAGAGAGAGAGAGAGAGAGAGAGAGAGAGAGAGAGAGGGAGGGAGGGAGGGAGGGAGGGAGGGAGGGAGGGAGGGAGGGAGGGAGAGAGAGAGAGAGAGAGAGAGAGAGAGAGAGAGAGAGAGAGAGAGAGAGAGGAGACGCGTAGCGATGGTGCCCCTGCTTCGTGCCGCCCTGCCATCGCCTGGTCTGGCGCGCCCTGCTGTCGCCTCGATCTGCGTCGTCGCAGCCTGAAGACCTGCCTGTCGTCACCCCCCGTTCGCGTCAGCACCGTCGTCGCCTCTGCTCGCTTGTCGTTCGCGTTTTGTCAACATCGTCGACGCCTGCATCTCCGCGTGTTCTTGACATTCGCGTCTGCTCCCTGCGCCGCCAGCGGAATCCCTAGCACCCTCTTTCTGACGCCCTGCTCCTGGAGCCGTCAGGAGCAGACGCCCTGCTCCTGGAGCCGCCAGCGCGTCTTGCTCCTGGCGCCCTGTCCACGGCCAGCCACCCGGTCCGTGACGCCCTGTCCACGGTCGCCTACCACTGACGCCCTGTCCCCGGACGCTGCTGACGGATTCCTGCCCGGCACCCCAGCCTGTCCCGTCCTGCCGTGGAGACTGCCAGGCCTTTGTTTCGCCCTTCTGCCCCTGCACGGTGACAGGTAAAGCTCCGTTTTCATTCGCTGTCCTTGCAGAGTACACCCCTGGACAACGCCTCTGTACAGAAAAGAGGGAGAGCGAGAGAGCCGGCAAGAGAGAGGGTCAGTCCTCCTTCGAGTTCAAAGCATCATATACGATGGCTGGTTTGGATCTGGATTTCATAGATCAAACAGTGACAGCACTTGGCCCGGATTCTGATTCTGAGGAACCTGAGGATATGGTTCCGTGCAACGAAGAGATGCCCCCTAGTCCCGACATCCAGCCTGCGGGTAAACGTACCAAGCATACTTCGGAAGAGATAGGTGTTTCTCAGGATCGGTCCTATGCTCAGGTTGCTTCGGATTCTATGGACTCTCAGGAAGTGGACTGGGAGCATTTGCTAGAATTTGCAAACACTTTGCTTGGAGATTATGTTCAACATAATCAGGAAGTCTTTTCTGACTCTGCACCTGACGATGTTCTGGACGCCACCGTGGACCCAAAAACTGTCCTACGATCCTTTTCGGTATTTTATGATCGCGCTGTGATACTCTTCTTCACTGGTCGAATCCCGTTGCTTTCCCGTATTCGCCAGTGGTTGCACAGTCTGCTACAAGGGGAATGTGTTGAAGAGATTTTTGTTCGCTCCCGGGGCTTTTTTGAGGTCTTGTTGAAATCGGAGACGCACCGTGCTGCTCTCCTGTCTAAACTGCCTTTGTTTTTTGAAAGCCGGTTGGTTCATGTGGTTCCATGGCGTCCAATGGCAGATTTTCAGCGTCTGCTGCAACGTGAATGCCCTGTGTGGGTAGAGGTGGAAAATTGTCCGGCTGTTTATTGGCCACTATTGAAGGATGCTATGGCCGCTGTGGGCACTGTTCTGGTCCCTCCCAGTCTCAGGGCTGTGAATCGCAACCGCTTGTGTATGCTATGGGACACTGCAAGAAAAAGGCCTACCTGGTTACGCCTCAATTGCTCTGGCATGCACCCGTTACACTTTCGTTTGAAATGGGGCAATTTTGCAGGGCATTGCTTTTCCTGTGGACAGTTGGGGCATTTTATGGCCGAATGCCCAGAACAACAACACACTTCTGATGTTGGCCATGCTGCGCCGCCCATGGAAGATATGGTGTGTGATGCCCCGTCGCTGGATGCTACCCATCAGCCCCAAGCTCTGGCCAAAGGTAAACAACAGGTTTCGGGTCTGGATTCCAGTGCCACTAATTGGGTTGAAGTACGTGCAAAAAAAGCCAACAGGGTTGTTGTTGGCATGGAGAACACTGTGCCTACTACCTCACAAGATTCCATGCGTACATATATGCGCAGGAAGGAAATGTTGTCTTCCGAGCGCTCTGCTCCTGCTATGGTTTCCTCTGCCCCCCTTCATCAGCCCACCAGGAAAATGTATTCGGATCGTCCAAAGGGTCCCCCTGCTAAACTGGCATTTGATACCAGAGGTAATGTCATTACCCCGTGGGACCGTCGTTATCCCCGTTCCACCCCCAAGCCAGCAGATATGCCGTCTACTTCCAAATCTGGTCCTCAGAACTCTTTTGCGGTGTTGGTGGATTTCTTGGACGAGGGAGTCCTGGACATTCTCGCTGACAAAGTCAAATCGAGGCAAGCTGTGCCTCGTACCTGATTTTGTTTTGAATACACATGAAAATAGCCACGTGGAATGTGCGAGGAATTTTTTCTCGACACAAGTAACATGCCATGTGGACTGTATTGCATGAAAATCAGTGGGATGTACTGTGCGCTGTTGAGCACAAGAGTCACGGTGAAGCCGGAAAAGTGGTAGATTGCCATGGCTTTCGATTGTTTTATGCAGGGACACAGGCCATGCATTATTCGGGTGTGCTCATGATTGTCCATAACAAATATCAGCCTGTTCTTATTAAAAATGATGTTCATGGCCGTTTTTTGGTGATTGAAATTTTATTCGAAGGGGAAATCTTATGGCTACTTGGCCTCTATGCTCCGAATGATTCCTTATCTCGTCGGGCGCTTTGGCAGACTTTGCAGACCTCCTTGTCACTTGGCAGACGGGGCTTCTTCATGGGGGATTTCAATATGTGTGTTGATTCTTCCCAGTCCACATCGGAGCATTCGGTGATGGATGCGCCGGAAAGTCGTATGTGGCATGCGTTGGCTCTTGCTGTTCTTAAGCAAGATCTCTGGTCCTGGCTACACCCGTCTTCTACAGGGTTTACTTTCCATTCTGCCCAGTATGCAACAACATGGTCGCGATTGGACCGTATATATATCATGCAGAATGATGATTTTCTTCCTGAGCTGCTCGAAATAAAAGTGCTGCAGCAATATGCCTTGTCGGACCATTTCCCTCTGTAGCTTGAGCTGCTTGCACAACCCATTGCACCTTTCAAGCAATTTCTGGAGAGACTCCCTTTGCGTTTCAATTCGTCTTACCTGAAGCATGCAATCTTTCAGGGCTATATGCAGCAATTGATTGACAGATTCCTCTTGGACTTCTCTTCTCAGGGCACTGCGTCATTTGAAAGATTGCTCTCTAATGTGCAGCGGGTTGCTCGGCAGTATGGGATCTATCATGCCTCTCTTTGTCGGCAGCGTCGCAAGGCAGCCGAGGATATGCTGGCTTTGGTTCGTTCTCTGCTGGTGGACACTCCGGATGATGCGTTTCTGCTCGCATTGGCCATGCGAGTGGCTGATCTTATTAAAGAATTCCACTTGAAATCATATCAGCAGGCCAAACTGCAACATCTGACAGAGACTTTGCAAGATAGTGCATGTCAGACCCATAAGTTCTTTCGAGCTCTCCATGCCTCTCCTGCTAGGGAGAATATGACCAGACTCCAGGATGCAGAAGGCCACCTTATCCTGGATCCGCAGACTATTGTGCATATGTGCAGGAATTATTTCCGTGACCTTCTCGGCTCCACTTCTCCACCTTCAGACCAAATCACTCAGGCCCGTTCGGGTTTTTATGACCTGGTCCGCAATCAGCTTCCGCAGGACATGCAAGCTACTATGGAGTCCGATATTTGTGAGGCAGAGGTTATGGACGTCTTGTTACACTTGCCCAAGGATAAAAGTCCGGGTTGGGATGGTCTTACCAATGAGTTCTTTGAAGCTTTTGCTACCCAACTGGGGAAGCCATTGCAGGCGTTGTTTCAGCAGGTGTGGCAAACGGGGATCATGCCTTCCTCATGGAAAGAAGGCCTTATTAAACTGCTTCCCAAAGTTCCTTCGCCATCTAAGTTGACACAGTGGCGCCCCATTTCTTTGATGGGTTCAATGTACAAAATCTTTTCCAAAGTAATGGCGAATCGGCTTCATAAGCATCTCCTGGCCATTGTGCATCCTCTACAGTATGGTTTCATTAAGGGCCGAAATATTCTGCACAATGTATTGAATGCTCAACTGGCTATTGATTATGCAAGGCATTCTAATCAGGAGGTAGTACTGATTCAACTGGACCTGGAAAAGGCTTTTGACTATCTGGATTGGTCTTTCGTGGCTGAACTTATGTCTGCTATGGGCTTTGGTCCCCGGATGTCTCGTCTAATCTACACCATTAGTGCTGCAGCGTCTTCGCGAGTCATGCTGAACGGAGGTGTTACTGAGCCATTTGTACTTGCCCGCTCTGTCAGACAAGGATGCCCTTTGAGCCCTCTATTCTTTGCCCTTGCGACACATCCAGTTATTTCCATGTTATCCCATATGGCAGCCTCTTCTCGGTTGGCCGGTCTGTCGCTTCCTACAGGACAGCACTTCATTAGCCAATCCCTGGCGGATGATACTTTTATGATTTTGCGTGCGGACAAGGACAACCTTCGACGAGCATTGGATGTTTGGGGCATCTTTGGTCAGGCGTCCGGCCTTCGTATCAATGCGCTCAAATCAGCCATTCTCAGCTACACGGAGTCGGACTTGCAGTCCTTGGACTGGCAGGGTCTGGTTGTTCCTCGTGGCTCCATTGTCAGGCACCTTGGGTACCCTTTGGGTGTTGACGTTCCACCAAAGCAGCTTCTGCAGTGGATTTCCCAGAAAATGGTGGCTAAGTTTATGTATTGGAAATCTCAAGCCTGGCCTTTCCATATTCGCCTCAAAGTGGCCCAGACAATTATGTTGCCAATGCTCACATATTTCTTGCCATTGTTGCCCTGGACTACTACGACTCTGAATGCTCTTACTCAGTCTATTCGCTTCATGCTATGGAAGAAGGACTCATTGCCTGCAGGTATTTCCTGGATCTCTTGGTCGCATGTGTGCACTCCGTTGGTCTCTTTTCCGCGCCATGTGCTCGGATCATCATCCATGGGTCGATATAGCCCGTTATTTCCTTGAGAGCCATGGGCTTCTACATGGAAATACCCAAATCCGGAGTTCTTGGTGGCATGTTCTTAATGCTGATTCGCGGTTCTCCAGTTCTTCTTCGTCGCTGCTTACTCATTTGGTATGTTCCTGGAAACGGGTCCTCCAGAAGGCTCAGTGGCATCCAGCGGAGGATCGCTTGGCTACTAACTCTTTTCAATTGGAATTGCTGGCAGTCTCGCGTTTACTTGCATGGGAAGGTAAACATGAGCTTAGACCACAATTCAACCGGATGGCCCGTTTGGGCTTGTCTTCAGTCGCGGATGCCACCCTTGCCAGTCACAATGTGCTTATATCTTTTCGTACAGCTAGGAGGCTTTTCAGGATCCCTCGGGGATATAGGCCTTTATGGGAACAGCTTTTGCGGATGCTCCAGAGCAGACAACCCTTTCCTGCCCTTGCTTCAGATCATCCCTGGCAGGATTGGGACCTACAAGGCCGGATGACTTTAAGCAAAGCTTCTGCTAACCAAGTTTATCATATTCTGATTAAAGATCATCAATGGCTAGTTACCAAAGCGAATGCTTTATGGGGATTACGTAAATCCCGGTCATGGTGGAGGGCAACAGTGATGGAGGGCTGGTTGAACAAGACACCCTTCAAATGTAAAGTCTTTCTTTGGAGAGTGATGATTGGTGGTCTTCCGCTTGCGTCGGCTCTTTCCAAGCGACGAATCTCCAATGGCAAATGTTTCTTTTGCACCACTGCTGTGGAATCAGCCCGCCACCGATTTATTTCTTGCCCCATCGCAAAGAAGGTCTGGTTATTTTTGTCGGCTGTTTGGCAAGGAGTGGTTGGATTCACCCTGCGCCCCTTTGATTGGGTTTTCGGGCAGCCCAAATACCCCACTCCTGCACAGCCACATATGAAGCTCATGTATCATTTTCTTCGATATTGGGGCTGTTGGCATAACTGGACCATTAGGAATGCTTTTTTTTTTACTCCGCCTATAATGTTCAGCGGCATATTGCGAGGCTTAAGGGCCTCTTGTATTGGCAGTTGGATCTTCTCCAGCATTCTGATTTGCTCTCTAGGGAGGACTTACGTCTTTGGCATATGGCAATTTCATCTGCATCCTTGCCATAACATTGTAACTTGTAGTACTTAGAACCTTTTCACATGATGGCTTAGATTGTCGTCATGTATCTTGTAATCAAGTCATCTTGTACTTTTTTTCGTAATTAATACAATTACCTTTTACGAAAAGAGAGAGAGAGAGAGAGAGAGAGAGAGAGCACAACATGCGCCTATAATCATGCCTTGAGCTAATACACTAGGGTAAAGGAGCCAATAGAGTGACACTCCCCCAAGAAATGCATTCGACACTAATCTAGTGATGATTTTAGATAAAAGATGTATCAGTTTTAGCCACTTAAAGCTATGATGCAAACAATGTTTTAAACATAGGTTTAATGTAAGTTAAATGATTGAGCAATGTAAATTTTAATATATTTTGGATTATGCAAAACCTCAAAACAATGCATCCTTGAGTGGCACTCTATTGGCCCCTTCTTGGGGCACTCTTTCTTTAGACCTTTCATTTATATCTAGGAGTACTTTATAGAAATATGAAAATGTTCCAAAGGTTTTTGTTAGATATGATGTACAGAATTTAAAAAAAAACACCATATAACTTAGCAACAAAAAAAGATCCAATGGTAGACAATTAAATGTCACTATATCAATTGCCTACACTAGTTATTTAAATTAGTATTGTTTGGCAAATTGTTTTCAATTTCACCTTAACAAATTTTTTACAAGTGCAACTATGTGACATTTTGTAATTATATTTTTTTGTTATTTTTTTGGGTTAATTAAGGAAAACATAAGCGTACATCCAAATTGAAGAAAAGCTTAAATGTTTGAAAGCATTTAAGCTTTTCAAGTTTGTAAACTACAAAAGCTTTAAAAAGCTTAAAGGAAAGCCTTGAACGTTGGGAAGCCTCAAGCCTATATAAAGGGGAGAGAGTTAAGTAGTATGGGCCATTCTCTTCATTACGAAATTCGTCTCTTATTTGAGGAGAGAGAGGGTTATACGCAAGTGTGTGGAGATGTGCTTGCAAGCTAAAAGGTTAGATTCAAATCTTCATCACTCGTTCTTTTTAGGGTTTATTTAAACAAATTTGTCCTTCGTCTTTTTAGTTTATTAAGCTTAGATTCAAATATTTGTCATTCATTCTTTTTACGTATGGCAAAAACGAAAGTGTAACGAACTTTCAAACATACCAAAAAAACGAAAACGTAAAACTTCAACAAATCGGATATTTTGAATGGATGGCGCAATTATTTAATTACGAAGAGTTTTGTGCCAACTCTTTGACATGCTATATAGCATGTTTTCTCATTTCATTTAATTTTTTTTAAGTTTTTGAAGTATTGCTATTATTTATTGATTTTATTAAAATCACTATTAAAAAGAAAAAAAATCTTAATCCTTACATGTCGAAAAAATAAACCATCTTTAAAAAAATAAAATTACAAAGTATAACATGTTTTTCTGTGAACAAGTATACTACAGTTTTATGATAAAAACATATTGTTCTCATCAGCATCAATGAAAAACAAAGTCACAAGGCAACCTTTAAAACTTTTAGAAAAATGAAAACTATGGCTTCTAGAAAAACATCACTAAAACCGTTTGCTGCAACTTCGTACGATATAAAAAAATTCAAATTGTCTTGGGCGACAGAATGCGAAAGCATCATTGGAAGACTAACAATGTGCGCATCCTATGGTATAGTTACAATGCAACATCATGCTATCAACTCCCAAAAGAACGATCCATCTACAGAAGAAATACAAGTTACAACGGCTTTGCCAAGCACTATTCTCATCCTTACATGCTAACAACACGGAGCCAACATGATGATAACTAAATGCCGACCATGTCTTGCGAAGAAAGAGAAACAAATATGTGCTATCACTCTTACTAGACTACACAAAATGAATTCTCAATGCAAAGCTATTACAGCTTCAACTATTAAGCATCATTGATACATCCATCTCGGTCTGCAAAATGACAAGAGCGATTGCGAATGGAACCTTGGACCGGCAATCTATTCTCGATAACCCTCCAGTCTCTTGGAATGATGGATCGCTTTCATAGCCATCTACTAGAATTGACTTGACTACATTTGATAT